>NC_142083.1:3000000-3300000 GCF_054644295.1 Miniopterus natalensis
CACTGCGTGAAGGATATGGAGCTACAGCTTATCCAACCACTTTCTTTCACTTCTGCATCTTCCAGCAGCGTCTTATATGGCCTGAGTGTCACAGGAATACTGTGAGCTAAATACAAAAAGGGAGCTTAACATTTCTATTGTACATGACAGAAAAGTCCCAAAATGTGAAGGGGAAAACCTGCGGACCTCACGGTGGTGGTAGAGATGGTGGTGGTGGTGATGGTAGAGGTGGTGTTGATGATGGTGGTGATGGTGGTGGTGGTGATCTTGGTGGTAGTGATGGTACAGGTGGTGGAGGTATTGATGATGTGTGTGGAGGTGATGGTGATGGTGTTGGTGGTGGTGGAGGTGGTGAAGGTGATGGTGGTGGTGGAGGTGGTGGAGGTGATGGTGGTGGTGGAGGTGTTAGTGTTGGTGGTGGTGGTGGAGGTGTTGAAGGTGTTGATGTGTGTGGAGGTGATGGTGTTGGTGGTGGTGGAGGTGGTGAAGGTGATGGTGGTGGTAGAGGTGTTAGTGTTGTTGGTGGTGGTAGAGGTGGTGGAGGTGATGGTGGTGGTAGAGGTGTTAGTGTTGTTGGTGGTGGTGGAGGTGGTGGAGGTGATGGTGGTGGTGGTGGAGGTGGATCTAGAGAAGCTGGGTGAGGCAGGAATTTTGTAGTTAAGCCCAGAGGATTATTTCTGGGGCACAGAGCTGAAGGTAGAGCATTAACTGCCCAAAGTCACATGTGTTATCAGAGACGGAACTGGAGCTTGAGCCTGGACCTGTAGACGCCCATTCTCATGTTCTCTGTGGAACGTTGTTTCCTTGAAGTAGATTCGTGAGCTGTGAATGCGGCTGCTCTTTGCAGTGTGTTCTCCGGTGTTAGCCACCATGTTTGGCTCTCGATGGAAAACATCTTTTCTGTAGAGACTCATCCATATGGTTATTAGGATCTTGGAAAGGTGTCTAGGAAGTATGTCTATTTATATTAAAAGACTGCATAAAATTAATCTATTTTATTATTTTAGAATGCATTTTTCATATTTCAAAGGATAATAAATGAGACATAGTGTCCTTTAGTAAAATCAACTATTTTTGGATAGAAATGAAAAGCACTGAGATATTAGAAAATGCAGCTGACAGATTTGTTAGTCTGAAGAAATAAGTAAGTTACGATGTGTAGAAGTGTAGGAAATAGGACACATTGAAGTGATTGAGTCATTTAAATACTGTGACCTGATTGATTCTAGAAAATTCATGAAACTAAAGAAAGGGTACCTAGTGTTCCTCAGCAGGCAGAGTTTTCTTATGAATCAGAGATGAGATCACCAAAGCAGGGCTAAGAAGTGATGCTCGGAACAAACTTGAACTATGCAGGTCCTGATTTCTCATTGAAGTGGCATTTTTTGTATAGAATTAATTTAATGTTTTTTAAAATCTTTATTGTTGAGAATATTACAGATGTGCCCACCTTTTTTCCCGTTGCCCCCCTCCACCCAGGCCTGCCCTGCCCTGCCCCAGGCCTTCACCACCCTGCTGTCTGTGTCCATGGGGCCTGCATATGCGCATGAAAGTTCTTCCGTTAGTCTCCTGTGCTCGCCCCTTCCCCTGAGACTCCTCAGTCTGTCCCACGTTTCCAAGCCTCTGGTTCTAGTTTGTTCATCAGTTTCTTTTGTCCATTAGATTGTACATATGAGTGAGATCGTGCGATATTTGTCTCTCTGCCTGGCTTATTTTGCTCAGCATAATTCTCTCCAGGTCCCTCCACGCTGTCCCAAAGGGTACGAGATCCTTCTTTTCCACAGCTGCGTAGTATCCATGGTGTGAATGTCCCACGGCTGTTTTATCCCCTCATCTCCTGATGGGCACTTGGGCTGTTGCCAGATCTGAACTATTGTGAATTGCGCTGTTATGAACATAGGGGCGCATATATTTTTTAAGATTAAAATAATGCTAGGAAATTCTGATTATTTAAATTTAGATCAGTTGTACCTAAACCAGGGTTGATGATTTTTTTCCTATAAAGGACCAGATGATAAATATTTTCAGCTTTGTGGGCCATATGATTTCTGGTACAACAACTCAACTCTGCCATCGTAACTGCAAAGCCGCCATAGCAGACCCTGTGTAAGCAAACGAATAGGGCTATTTTCAATAAAACTTTATTTGCAAAACAGAAAGTGGACCCGATTTCACTCACTGGCCATAGTTTGCCAGCTCCTGGTCGAACTCTTTATTGAAATTGGTTCTTATTAATACTAGGAAACCAAAAGTAAACTTCTGGCAATAAGAACATTGTGGGTTTTTTTCCTTGTGCTGATTATGGCTCTTTTAAATGCCCTGTAAGTGCCAATCTTGTCTACCAATAAGGTAAGAAGGCAGCCGGCTGAATAGAAAATAGTCAAATATTTAGTGTGTCCCCTTTCTCTTAAGATGATACTAGAAATGTAGTTTAAAAAGTATATACTTTGGAGGTCGCCAACTCAAAACATTATTTTTATTCAAAATATGTGTCATGGCTACTGAAACCCCCTTTACATTTTTCTGAACAGTTGGTGGAGACTTACTCTGACTCAGACTTTATAAAACCGGCGCTTCGCTCATTCTTAGATGGGGTAACCCTCATGTGCAGCCAGAGGCAAGAGCTGAGAAATGAGGCCGTTTTCGTCGCCTTTGGAGTCGGACCCCGTCGGGATCGGCCCCTGCCACTTGCCCGCACCGCGCCCCTGCACCGGCCCCAGTGTGCGTGGCTGCGTGTTTACACACGCGTGGCTTCACGTGTGAGTACACTTCCACCCCCGTACTCGTGGCAACGCGCTAGTCGGACGTAACTTTCTCTTCCTATCTGATCGGACAAAAGCGGGACCAAACATTTTATGGGAAAAACCCTGGCATGTTTTCTGAATTCAGAACAGCAAAACCCAGACCGATCAGCGGTCACCTGACGCAGGACTGCGGCTGACCACACGAGGAAAGCGACAGCGGGGCCAGGCCGGTGACAGTGGGCGTCGGTTCCCTCCCCTCGCCTTCCCGTCTGCACAGCCAGCTGGGCGCCCAGGCGCAAGCCAGTGACACTCTGGACGGGCACAGAGGCAGTGAAGTGAGGGGGTGCGACCGTGGGCCCTTCACAGTGGCTCTGGCAGTATTGGAAAATTATCTGTATGAGCGCGTTTTCCCCGTTTCCCAGCAGGGCACCGCCCGGGCTCTCTGGAGCAGCGCACGCAGTCTCCATCCTCGCGCCTTGCTCACACGCCCGTCGCCCGTCCGCCGCCTTCTTCCAGACGAAGGCCTGCGCTCACCCACGGGCGTGAGCCTCAGGAATGCTCACTAGAGTCGGTCATCTCCCTAAGTACTTAAAATGTGCTGGCTCGTACAGAATAATATTGAAGGTAAACTGCAATTGAAAAATATTTTTTTTAAATTTATGAATAAAAAGATATTGACTTAAAAGAAATAAAATGTGCAAACTAACATTTTCTTTCTATTTTGGAACAATTTTAAACTTACAGAGACATTGAATGAGAAAAGTATAAAACAAAACAAAACTCACGTCCCCGTTTCCAGAGGTCCCATGCGAGTTCTGAGAATCGCCTTGAATGTGCCCGTTATAGAAAAACAAATCCAGTTCAGGTCCAAGCGTCACCTTTTGCCGTGTCTCTCGTCTCCTTCAATGTTAGACGTTTCCTTTCTCATTCGGTGACTTTCATGACCTTTGTATGGAGGGATATAAAGGGCCCTCTTTTGTAGAATGAGACTTCATTTGTTTTTTTCTGAAGCCTTCTCATGGTTGGCGGCATATATTTATTGTTGGCCACAGTATCATAATAATCCTGTGTTCTTATAGCGCATCCTTTCCTGAGACAAATGATGTCACTTTGTTCCATTACTGGTGGTATCGATGGTTCGCCCATGATGATGTCTCATGTTTCTCCGCTATGAAAGCACTTTTTCTTTCCTTTGTTTATTAATAAATATTTTGTCAGGAGATTCTTTGAGACGATGTGAAGTTCTTTTCTTCCTCCCGCTTTCACCCAATAGTTCGAGCAGTTGTTTCTTGTAAGAATTATTTTTACGACAGTTGTCAAACAGCGGCTGTCCCACCCCATTCCTTACCTGCTTGCCAGCTCTCATTCTACTAAAAGGGAAAGCTTACTATTCAATCATTAACTCTCTACTTATCTACCTCACTGTGTGCTCACAGGCCCCAGAGTTCACGCACTGAGTATGTATAATCTGTTACCCTCAGAATTCACCTGTTGCTCGCGCTGTTCCAGGCTTGACCAGCTAGAGCCCCTGGGAGCGCCCCAGGCCCCTCTGCGCTCTTCTTTGCCTCCGGGCCTCGCGGGCCCAGCTTGCCCCCCCTGCCGCCTCCTCCTGGGGCCGGCTCTTCCTCCAAGGAGACTTCGCTTCTCTCGTTGCCAGAGAAGCCAGGACCTGGGCACTGGGTCGGAACTGCTGGGGTCAGAGCTTAGTTCTCTCGAGGGGGGAGCTAGAAAGGGCACATGAACGTGCTTCATACAACCTCTACACATACATGTGCTAACATACGTCTGTGTGTCCACGTGGTTTACAGTATTTCCGTATCGATACTGAAACCTGTAAGTTCACGCTGATAACCCCAGTTCACCAAGGAGTTCATGTCCGTGTCCCGTCTTACATCCTGGCTCTGCTCACCCCCGAGGCACTGCCTTTGGCTCAGCTTCTCGGCTCGGGGTCAATCCCGAGCCCCCCGGGCCAGCGCCACACGGGGATCCTGCAGGGCAGCCCCGCCCCGATGCAACGCCCCCCGCCGCGGGGCCGGCTGCCGCGGCTGCTTCTGCAGGTCAGGCCCGCACCAAGGCCGCTTGGCTGTGTCGGAAGGAAGGGATTACGCAGGGAGGAAAGATGGGCATATTACTTACTCTTTTGTTTTTCATAATCCTCACAGTTTTCTATGATTGTTACTATTGCTACTCCCATTTTATAGACTGGGGAAGTGCGGTACCTGTTGGCTAAACTCGGCTAGGGTTACACAGGTAACTAGGACCAGGATCCGGATCCAGATACTGCAACAATAGGAACTAAGGGAGACGTGTTTTAGAAGTTGGATCCAAAAGAGAAACGTGAGAGGAGCTTGTGAAGATGTTCGGGCCTTTCCGAGAGTGTCTGGAAGAAGGTAAAGAAGGAATCGCTTCGAGGCCACTTAACTTGCTTCTAGAGAGAAAACAAATTATTTTACTGGCTTCCTGAAAATGGAAGTTTATTGAATCTTAAAAACCTACCTCAGGATGTAAATATTGTTATTATTTTCATTTTGTAGACAAAGAAGTTATGACCAATTAAATACCTTATCTAAGGCCACACAGCTAGAGAGTGGCGGACACAAATTCCAAATCTATGAACATTTCATTTAAACTACATCATATTTAAGATCACTTGTAGTTCAAAATTATATTATTAACGAGTCAGAGTGAATTGTACCTGTGGGAACAAAGAGATGGGAAATGAGGGAGAACACACACCTGCTAGAGACGGAGCAGGGGACACTCGGCGTCCTGTACACGGGGGGACCCTCCAGCAGAAGCGCAGGGGGCGCAGGGCCGGCGGAGAGGGGTGGCTGAGGGGCGTCCACTGCGCACCGGGCGTTGCTATCTGTTTACAAACACGCTTTTCTGGGAGGAATTCCTATCTTTTTATATCTGGGCCTGCTTTTCACTATTTATTATTCTTATGTAGGCCTCTGGCATTTGACATAATGTAGACAAAAATCATTCCTCCCTTTCTTTTCAAATTTCCCCACAAAATGACCTTTAGGACGCTGGTTGGGTTTTCAGGGCAGGCGGATTACGGCCGCTCTCACCGTCTCACACATCCGTGCGTCGTTGCTGTCCTCTCTCCGTTATCAGTGAGACAACCACTGAGTATTTCGTGTCTTTAGGAAATAAGTCGATGATTCCAAAGCCTTCGCCATGATTTGAACTCCCTCTAGCTTGTGTCTCCCTGGTAATGAGGGGATAAAAAATAATCACATGGCTTTTTAGAAACAGCATCATTAGTTGTGTAGGAGAGGGATTATCACCCTCTTTTCCATGGTGCGATACTTTTTCAACACCACTCAAAATAGTTGTGTGTGTGTAAATAGTACAACAAAATTGTGATTGATGACATCATATTGATGCATATTACTTTATCTCCTAGTAGTCATTTCCTTATTTTCTCCCGTGTGAATCTGTTTTATTACCCATTCCAGAGATGGGGGGAAAGACTAGAATTAGCATAAGCTATATACAGTATGCTATTCACTGAGCTAGGCGGGGGTGCGGGGTCGGGGGGAGAGATTAACCAAAGAACTTATATGCATAGCCCATGGACACAGGCAATAGAGTGGGGAAGGCCTGGGCGGGACTGATGTGGGGTGGAGGGGCTCAATGGGAGAAAAAAGGGGACATCTGTAATATTTTCAACAATAAAGATAAATTAAAAATAAATAAAATGTAGCCATTTATTTAGGCCACCATTTTGTAGAATGGAGGTTTGGGTTGGCCTCTGCTGGGCGGTTCTTTGGGTCTAGGGTTGGCTTATGTGAGCTCAGCGGCTCATTTATGAACGTCTCCTCAGCTGGCTGCTTGGCTGTGGGCTGGCTGGTTTATAATGTCTTTGGCTGTGACAGCTGGGATGACTGGGGCCTATGTCTGTAAGATTTCTCACCTTCTACCAGGTTAGGCGGGCGTTCATATGAGGGCAAAATTCGAGAGCAGATGAAGGCACACCCCAGAGGACAAGTGTTTTCCGTTTTCATTGTTTTATATCACATTTGTCAAATTGTGTCAGGGTTCCAGCTACCCGTTGGCTAAAGCAGCTCTCACAGCCAAGCCCAGAGACAGTGTGGGAGAGAAACCACCAAGTGTGAAGGTCAAAGGAATATGTGAAACATCAAGTAGGCTGCTGGAATTATAGTCCAAAAATGTTAGGGAGGGGCCCTAACTCACAGGGTTAAAAACTGGTTTCTGTTCATTTATTTATATTTAAAGTGATTTCATCAAAAATGGAAATGATCAAGGCTGTTCAGTTCCCAAGGATACACGAGCACTGCATTGATTACTTTGATATTTTTGTTAGAGAATTTAATTATATATGCTTTTAAGGTACATGTCCTATTGATTTTTCTTTTTATGCAAGTCAGCTCTTGCCCTGCCTCCTCCTGTAGCCCTGTGCCCTTGGACTGCCCGGACTCGCCTCTGCCTGGCCACCCGTCTCTCCCCCTTTCCCTGCACCCCACCCTCACCCTAGTGCGCCCAGGCTTGTGCGGGGGCCCTGCCCGCTCCCGGAGCTGGCTGCTGTGGCCCCGGGGCACCCTCGGGGCTCTGCGCCCCGTGTTCACTGGCCAGCATCTCGTGCCCCTCGGGGCGCTGCGCTTGCCTTGCCCACCTCAGGACGGGCCCAAAGCCTGGCACAAGCAGTGCTCAGTAATACTCGTAACAGCAAAACCAACAGCAAACTAAACAAATCAGCTAGAGGAGGGCCGTTCGGGGATGAAGTATTTAAGGGAAGTACTAGGTCAGTTCACCTCTTTCGTGCATAACTTCCCCACACGTGAAAACCACTCGTGCCGGTTACCTTTCCCTCTAATGAATACGGGCTTTAAAATACTGTCTCTCGAGGGTGCTTCATAGAACTTGCCGTTGCTCTGGACTCTCTCATGGAAAATAGGAGGGGCAAGTGCATCTTTTCTTGTTGCCCCGAGTCACGAGGGGCCGCCGGCAGGTCTGGCCGGAGCCTCCGGTGTCCTCCCTGTCTCCGAGGCCCCGCGGGCGCCCGGCTTCTTGGCTGCACCGGGGAAGAGCAGCAGCAGCCAGCCGGCGGGATTCTGACTTCACTCCGAGCTTTCATTCTTGGCCCTGCAATAAGCGGCGTGAGTGCTGTGGCGAAACTCCCTCGGCGCTTCCACTAAGGAGCTGGGTCGAATAGTCCCCGAGGGTAAGTGCAGAGATCCTGTCCGTCCGCACATGCAAGAGGCTGACTCTGAGTTAGAGTCACGCTTATATTCTTACCGGGTTTCATTAGTGTCACCTTCAGAACTCTGGTCAATTATAGGGCTATAGTATAGTCTGCAGCTTATGTCAACCTCTTAAATTAACCAACGTTTAAACGTCTCCATTCCGGACCTAGGAAGGAGGAAGTAAATGGGTTAAAGTACAACAAGATATTGAGAATGGAGAGGGAAAGTGTAGCTAAATGGGGGTGTCCTCTGCTAATTAATAAATGCTAGACTGCAGGAAGCTTTTACAGCTTCATGCACATGTGTATCTGTGATTCCGATGCTCAGTGTCAGCCAACATGGAGTTTTATTTGAAAACCTTCAGCTCAGGGTTCTTGATTAATTTAGGCACAAAAACATATGGTTTGCCACATAGGCCCAGAACAGTATGAATCAATTTAGGGGGGGAGGGGGACAATGTTTTGAAATTTTTAGCTTCCGAATAATTTTACATTTTAAAGTAGCTACATTATTACTTTTTTTATTTTTATTTTATTTAATCGGATTTTCCATAAACATAATAAGTGCAGACATCAGAACGATGGTAGTGCACGTGTGAGGCCCATCCCGACTGTGGCATCATCAGTCTTAGGTTTCACTGCTGAGAGACTGGGAAGCTCTACCTCCCGGGCCACTGAATGGCCCCCTTCCCTCCAGAACGATTATAATATATATTATATAATATCCTGTCAGTAAAGTGAATTATAGTCTGGACTCTGGGTACAGACCTCCTCGGTTCAAATTCTGGCTCTCCACTTCCTTGCTCTGCAGTCATGAGTAAGTCCCTTTATTGTTCTAGGCCTCGGTGTCTCATCTGTAAAATACGTACAAAAATAGTCGTGATGCAGCATATAGGAGGCGGCAGAGTGTTGAGGAAGGTGGAACTTCGCCCGGGTCAGTGCCAGGGAGGAACAGAGCAGCCAGCTGAGCCAAGAGCTTGGGGACAACGCTGTGAGCCGAGGGGACGGCAGGCGCGACCGGAGGCCTCTAGAGATTCTTGAGGACACGTTGAAGGCACTGAAAGACAGGATGAGGGTGGAGAGACCGGATGGCCCCGCCGTTGGGAGGACTGTGCCGTGAACGGTAGGACAGTACCGTGAGTAATGGCAGCGAAGGCAAGCCTGATAAATGGCCAACGCTCCTGCGCTCCCGGGTAAGAAAAGGCCTTCATAGGTCCAGTGCTTTACCTAGGCCGCAATCTGTGGCCCAGGAACAGTCTAAAATTTGTGTGAAACAAAACAAAGCAAAACCCAATCAGTTCACAGCTTCAGACACTGGTGTCCTAGTCTCCCTGCGGAATGACGTGAACAGGTCACTGTCATAGCACGACGCATGAACAGGCCTTGGTCCTTGCAAATATAATGAACCTATTTACGGGGGACTTTGTAGTACATTCGATAATAATAATTGAGTTAGTGCTACTCTATCTGTTTTCTGTCCTTTACTTGTATGAGCCAGATAATTGCATTTGTTAAAACGTATGCAGTGCACTCGACATAAACGTACCTTTTGCCGAGAGAGAGCGTGCCTCTTGTCAGAATCTTGTTTGGGCCTTTCGCTTAAACAGTATCGCAAATGCAGCTTCTATCTCCATAGGATGAGGGAAATACAGCGAAGCTTGAACGATATTTTGCCAAATGATCATGAACGTAAATCAAGACTTATCTGTGGAGGCGGTTCTTGTACAGGAAACAGCATTGTGCACAGCAATGGTCGCGAAGGAGTAAATCCAGTTGCTTTTGAACTTGACAATAATTTATTGGAACGTAGCTCACTTCAGCTGACAAAGTGGCAGACGGAGCCTCAAGCGTCTCCTCTGTGTATACTCATCTGGTTGACTGGACTCATTCTGGGGATCCACTGGTCCTGGTGGAAAGAAGGAGGCCTGTGTTGAAGGGAGTGTGGTTAACCCTTTAGTTAATTCTAGAGTAAGGCGCTTTCGGGAACACTGGTCTTGATTTTTACTATCTTTTGGGGATTGGTATCCAATAGTCTTGATTCAAGAGTCATCTGTCTATTAATCTTGCTATCTATCTAATCTCTTTATTTTAAAATTGAGTTTAATGGAGTATTTGGGCAAAACCTCAGTCTATCTCTATAAGATGTATACGCACCTAAACCTCAAATTATACCTTGAAGAGCTAGCTTCCCCAGGTTGCTTACATTTTAGTGGGGCCTTCTATCCAGTTTTGGTTTAACTAGATTTTTCTCTGCTTCTCAAGTTGATGCATTTCCTCCCCCAATGCATTATCCTTCCTTTTGAAGGGTAGGCAGGGTAGAAAAGTTGTCATAAACAAAATAAAATTTTCTGTAGAATTTTATTCTCTTCGTAAATAGAAAATATGTTCACAAATATAATGAACTTAATGCCATTCTACAGATATTCTTAAAAATTGATTTTCTAAATTGACAAGTATATATGGAGCAAATAATTTAGGCAGCGCCTAGTACTAGGAATCACCATGTACTTCATTTCCTATGAGTCCCAGGAGTATCCTCACCGCTCCCTCTGGCTGAGCAAGAGCCTGTTTCGGTCCCTCCCTTCACTGAGATGCTCCAGTAGACACCCTTGCATACGCATTTCACTAAAGCCCATGAGTTCAGCATAGTCATATATGCTTAAAACTTGGAGGAGTCATCTTTTCAATGCAGGTATGTTATGTTTGGCAGGAAGTAAACAAGTGGCTTTAAAACAGATAAGTGTGTATTTTTAAAAGGCAATTTCAGGCAGCTAGGATGGAAGAGTTGCATATATTAGAAATAAGTTATGCCTTCTGAATTTTAAATTTAAAAAATTCTTTTTTCTCTAATGCATGATAAAATAATCTATGAATGACAAGCTTTTTTGAGAGAAAATATAATTTTATACATACACAGTTTAATAAAGTAATCATAAATGGGAATATAATATTTTTAATGGAACAGTTCACTTATTTACTAAATAGAGTATTCCTCTACGCTAAGAAGGGTAGGTAAAATAACGACAGTTTTCCTTAGTTTGATAGTTAAAAGTATCCAAAATGCCAGCAGTCAGCTCAGATAGAAAACGCCTTGCTTAAATTAATTGAAACAGATGGTCTGATGGCCTTGTGACCAGAACTGCAGGGAGGAACTGCGTCCTTCACAGCCCAGGGTCCACCCAGAGGTTTGGGCAGTAGCCACAGCTGGATGGGGGAAGCACTTTCCTTACAACCAGCGTATCCAAGCTGAACAGCAGGGGACGATATGTCACTAGTTTGTGCAAAATCCATCAGCATTAAAGCACAAAAAGCCTTTAATGGGGCTACACAGCCCAAAGTGCAGGCAAAACTGATAGGAAATGATTAAATTAAACCCACCTCTGTTTAAAAGGGTTTCTTTTTACTTGTTTATCAAAATCAGCTTTTGTTACGGTGGCTGATTTGGCTACTCAGCATCTTTTATATTTAGGTTTTATTGGAAAAAAACACTTATCATTAGTACTATTTCCAAGACATTGTCCCAATTTGAATTCTCCATAGGGGAAGAATTCACGTGAAAAGAGATTGATTTAAATTAGACATGTTTTATCTTATAGCTTTGCCAAGAATAAAAAAAGTCAAAAGTTAAAAACATGCCAGAAGGGGCTTCTATGGGGTCTATGTCAGGGCTTTCGATTCTATTTTATGTAATAGCCTGGGGAGTGGGGGGCTTATCAAAATCCTATTTTTTTAATTGAGATCTCAGTAAGAGAGAGAATTCTGGTAGGGAATTGTTGTAGAGCTTTCCTTGGCTAAGCTGAGTCTCACAAAAAATTAATGGCAGAGCATAAATCTGTATTTTGATATAGATGAAAAGAAAGTGTGATTAATATAATATTCCAGAAGAGTTCTGTGTATGCCTTTGAGGTTTGATACATATTTCTGCCCTAACTTTGTCATGAAAACCTGCAGCAGGAAATTTATGTTATTTTAAGTAGGAAATATTTATTAGTCACAATTATGTGGTTCTGGTATCAAGCATTTTAATTATACATATTAATGAACTATTTAATTAATAAAAAATTAGCTAGAAATTTTATAATTTATATTTTTGTAGTTCTTTTTTTAGAAATAAGATTTCTATTTACTGTTCCAAGAGGTGATGTTCCAGCACTGGGAGTATAAGGCTTAATATATATCTCCATTTTTTATAAACTTACTTATTGTAAATTTAGAATCCTGCTTTTAAAAATTAGGAAATGTAATGCACTGAGTTCCTTTATAAAGGCAAGGTCTATAAATAGTTGTTAAAACAATGTTTCTGATAGCTTAATTAATCATAGGATAGTGAACAAATTTTATAACCTCCATAAATCTTAATTTATGTGATTGTGAGAAACTCAGAAAATGAAATACAAATTTGACCACTTTATAAGTTGGCCAATAATCGCTTTTTTGTTATTGTTTTTTGTTGTTGAGAGTGTTTTCTTAGAAAATCTGACTTGGCAAAAGAGAATTTTACTGAAACAAGTCATATTACTACACAAAAGTGGGGCATGGTTTGAGAGGAAGTTCTCAGACTGATATGAGCTTAGATGGAAAATACACAAGGTCTTAGAACTGGCTGCAAACTTCACAATTAATGACACCGTATGACTTGGATAAGAGAGGGGCTAAAACACCAGTCAGCAGGAGGAAAAGGCGCTTAGGCCAGGAAGCGAGAAGGTCTAAGCTGATGGAGGAGGAGCGGTCCCTAAATCTCACGCTAACCCCAACTCCTCCCATTCTCGGGGGTTCTGCAAATCAAGAAAGATTCTAGGCTAATGGTATTACACATAGATGGATTTAATTTAGACCTTGTCAGACCAAAGACTTTATATATAGCACAATAATAGGTTGTGTTTTATCTTTAAAGGCCTTTTTAAAAAACAAGCTACTTGGAATAATAAAGTTCATAGTCTCAGTGAACACCCATCAGATTCAAGGTGGTTTTCTAGTCCTGTGGAAATCCTCTGGCCAACAACAAGAGAACTGAATTCCCTTTTCACTACCCTCTTAAAAGCACCTGTCCTTTGTCTTTTGAGCTACTTGTGGATATTTTTGTGGAAATTTGAAGGCACCTAGAATACAGTGTTTACATTGCTCTAAGTGAGAAATGGGTAATAGATTTAGAGCAGTTTCTCAATGTGAGAACAGTTTATCCCTTAGGGGACAATTAGCAATGTCTAAAGAAACTTTTCACCACCGAAGTGGGAGGAGGGATGATGCTGGGAACTGGAAAGTACAGACTGGGGATGCTGCTGTATATCCTACATTGCACAAAATGCCTCTCCTTTTCTCAAAATGATGTATTATCTGATCCAATATGCCAATAATGCCAACGTTGAGAAATCCTGATTTACAGGGGGGCGGGGAGACTATTCAAGCAAAAGATAATCCTCTCTACCTTGAGGTCAGGTGGAGCAAGGGAGTGAAGAAATAAGGGAGATTTCTTTGGTTTGAGGCAGTTGGAGAGCCCTGCGAAGAGCTCCATGGAGATTTATCAAATGCATGTTATGTATAAGAGATGTGACCCCTTTCTGTGACTTAAAAATCTCCAAAGAAAGTACAATGTACTTGTGCTTGATTTCCCTCTGAATCCTGTGAAGGGACTGAGTTTTACAGTTAAGGCTACTCAGTCCATAAAGGTGCAGGAACAGATGACATTTTAGTTGCTACCTAGTTGGTGCATATCAACTCATTGATAGCTCAAGTATTGTAATATTTTCATAGCAGTTGATAAATAATTGATATCTTGAACCCTGTGAGTGGTCCCGATGCCCTGAATATCCCTCTGCTAATAACTGTCACAATCCAGCAAATAAAAACATGATGCCTGACACAATTGGGGGGAGAACTCTTACTGATGTCCTTTCAGATGGTTTTCTGCATCTACTATACTATGGTTAAATATTTTGAAATCACTCTTTGTTATACTCTTAATAAAATCAAGTGTCAATCCTCCAAGGTTAACCCATAAAGGGCAATCTACACATAAAGTCATGAAGGGCAGTAAAAACCAGTCACCTCTTCATAAGTTGATATTTTTTGTTCTATTGACAAGCTTGGAAATATAGTTTCAAATCTATTAATGAAGATGGCAGGTTTCTGATGAGAAATTCAATGTGGGAACAGTCATTTACTTGTCAGTAAGCTTCTAAATAAGGCTAAAAATCTTTTAAATAGCATAATAAATATTTGTTTGGCTTAGGATCCTTGGAGTAAAAATGCTTTGAGCAAACTGGCTCAGTGTCAAAATAATAAACATGTCAAGAAAAGGAAACCTCCTTAAAAGCAAAATGAAGATGGGAATAGAAATGTCAGGTTTGGGCTGTACAAGTTCTCAAATCAGTTATCTCAAATGCTTTTTCATTATCTGAATTTACTTGCTATATTTGTTTTAAAGAAATTTTTATGGTTGCTATAAAACGTATCACCCAGCATCTTGGATTAATTTGAATGTTTTCTAAAGGGAGATATCTGAAATTGTTGTCATGAATATCCAAAGTAAGGCAGAGGTTGTGGTTGAAAGGCTATGGGATACCACAGTTATGTTTTGAAAACAAGATAAAAATGTAACCTGGGCCAGAAAGTTGCATGGTACTAAGTATGTTACTGTGGCATTTGAATAGTTATTTCTCTTAAACAAGTTGTTAGTATTCATTATTATAATCACTTCCATGAAATATTCTTCCAGATGTATTATTCTTTAGAGCTAAATGACATTTCAGTGGAATACCAACCTATATAGCATTGGTTTTAAAGAGTCAAATTCTATTACAGCAGTTGGGTAAAAAATGAATATCTGATTTAAAAAAATGGATGTTTAAATGATGAGCTTGAGAGCAGAGAAAATGACAATGTACCAGAAAAGATCAGATGGCTTTGATGATGAATGTTTAAATTAGAATAATTTTCTATTGCTTACACAGATTAAAAATGAATACATTTTGCCTCCAGTCCACATGTACACCCAACTTATACCCTTACCTATTCAGATTGTGCTCATGAAAATACAAATACACAGACTTACATGCCACCATACTTGTTTTAGAGAGTCATAAAATTACAATGTCAGTCCACACTGTGATACATTATAATCAAATTGTCAAAAATCAAAGACTAAGAGAATTTTATAAGCATAAAGAGAAAAGTGTTTCATCAAATACAAAGAATCATCAGAGACTATCAGTGAATCTCTCAGCAGAAATCTTGCTGGCCTGAGAGTGTGGTACATTTAAAGAAATGAATAAAAAAATCTGCCAATCAAGAATACTATATCTGACAAAACTATTCTTCCAAAATGAAAGAGAAATAAACATTTTCTCAGGTAACTTAAAGCTGAGTTTATCACTATTAGACCCGTCTGACAAGAAATGCTAGAAGGATTCTTTCAAGCTGAAACTAATTGATGCTAAATAGCAACATGAAACGATACGATAGTATAAGACTTGCTGGTAAGAGTAAATATATAGACAAATACAGAATATTGGAATACTGTAATGGTGGTGTATAAATAATTTTAAATTTTTATATAGAAGTTAAAGACAAAAGTATAAAAATAAGTATAACTAAAACACATTAATGGGTACATAATATAAAAGAATGTAATTTGTGACATCAATAGCGAAGTGTCGGGGGGAATAAGAAAGTGTACAATATTTGTGTGTAATGAAAATTAAGTGTTTGTCAGCTCAAAAGAGATGTTTTATGTAAGTACCACGGTAGCCACAAAGAAAATACCTATAGAATATACATACAAGAAAATGAGAAAGGAACTAAAGCACATTATATAAAAATATAAGTAAACAAAACACACACACTCACAAAAAATAGCAAGAGAGGAAAAGTTGGACAAAAAAGCTATAAGACAGAAAACAACAAAATGAGTATAGTTCCTTCCTATAAATAGTTCTCACCAAAATAAAGTCTTTCCTATAAACAGTTACTTTAAATATAAATGGCTTAACTTCCCAATCATAAAACTGAGTAGATTAGAAAAAAAAGAGTCCATGTGTATGTTGTCAACAAGAGACTCACTTTAGATTTGAGGACATGCATCGTCTGAAAATAAGATGATGGATAAAGGTATTCCTCGCAAACAGTAACCAAAATATTGCAGAGGTGCCCATGCTTATATCAGAAAAAATAGACTTTAAGTCAAAGCATCACACAATGATAAAAATGTCAATTCTCCAGGAAGATATAATAGTTGTAAATATATATGCACATCAGAGCACACAAATATATGAAGCAAACACAGAACTGAAGGAGGAATATATAGCAATACAATAATAGTAGCAGATTTCTTTTTTTTTAATCCTCACTGAAGGATATTTTTTCCGTTGCTTTTCAGAGACAGTGGGAGGGAGAGAGAGATGGAAACATCGATGTGAAAGACACATCAATTGGTTGTCTCCCGCATGTGCCCCGGACTGGGCCGGGGATCCAGCCTGCAACCGAGATACGTGCCCTTGTCCTGAATTGAACCCGAGACCCTTCAGCCTTTGGGCTGATGTTCTAACCACTGGACCAGACCAGCTCAGTCAATAGTAGTGGATTTCAATGCTTAACTTTCAACAACAAAAGATCAATAAGAAAACAGGAATTGAACAACATTATAAATCAAATGAACCTAACAGACGTATTCAGAATATTCCACCCAACACCAGCAGAATACACATTCTTCTCAAGTCCACCTGGAACATTGTCCAGCGAAGATGGCATGATGGGTCACACGACAAGTCTTAACAATCTTAAGAAGGTCGCAATCAGGCAAGTATGTTAAGAAGTCAAAGGGAAATTAGAAAATATCTAGAGATAAATGGAAACAAAAACACAACAGACCAAAACTTGGGATACAGCAAAATTAGTACTAACGGAAATTCTATCATCATTATATACCCAACTAAAGAAGAAAGATCTCAAATAAACAACTTAAATTCACACAGCAAGAATCTAAAAAAAAAAAAAAAAAAAAAAAAAAAAAAAGAGCAGAAGAAAACAATGATTAGAGCAGAAAAGAATGAAAAAGAGAATAGAAAAATAATAGAAAAAAACTAAAACTAAGAGTTGTCTTTTTGAAGAATTAACAAAACTGACAAACCCATAGCTAGATTAACTAAGAAAAAAAGATAAGACTCAAATAAAATTAGAAATAAAAGAGGAGACTGAAACTGATGCCACAAAATTAAATGGGTATAAGAGACTATATTAACAATCATATGTCAACAAACTGGATAATCTACAGAAACTGAATAAATTACTAGAAACATAAAACGTACCAAGAGTGAATCATTAAGAAATAGAAAATCTGAACAAGGCTATAACTGTAATTATTAATTCAATTAAGAATTAAAAACATGCCAGCAAAGAAAAGCCCAGGACTGCATTGCTTCACTGGTGAATTCTATCAAATGTTTAAAGATGAATTAATATCAGTCCTTCTCAAATTCCCCCCCCAAAATTGAAGCAAATGGAATCCTTCCAAACTAATTTTATGAGGCCAGCAATACTATGCATGATACCAAAGCCCAAAAAAGTCACTACCAAAAAACACATAAACAAAACAAACTATAGGCCAATAGCCCCAATGAATATAGATGCAAAAATTCCCAACAAAATAGCAGTAAAACAAATTCAACAGCACTTTACAAGGATCATACATACACTGTGACCAAGTGAGGTTTATCTCAGGGATGCAAAGATAGCCCTATATATGAAAATCAAACAATGTGAGACACAATGTTAAATAATAAAAGCTAAAACTCACAGGGTCATCTCAATAGATGCTGATCAAGTATTTGACAAAATTTAACACCCTTTCATATTCAAAAGTACTTAACAAACTAAGAATAAAAGGAAATTACCTCAACATAATAGAGCCATATGTTAAAAAAATCCCACAGCTAATATCACATTCAATGGTGGAGAATGAAAAAGTTTTCCTGTAAGACCAAGAACAAGGCAAGGAGGCCCCCATTCGTCTTGCTTGTGCTCACCCCAGCACTGTGGGGACCAGCTAGAGCAATCAGGTAAGAAAAAAAATTAAAGACATTCACACTGGAAAGGAAGAAGTGACATTATCCCTGTTTGCAGATAACGTCATCTAATGTAGAAAATTCAAAATATTCTACAAAAACCAAAAACACAACACCCTAATGAACTAGAGCCGATAAATGTATTCAGCAAAGTTTCAGGATATAAGATCAAAATACTTTTTCAAAGTCATAATCCCAATGCTTTAAACTCCGACCAGTTTGGTTGAAATTTGCTTCTAGTCGGCAAGTGATTCCTCGGTTGGTTCTGGCTCATTGAAGGGGATACCGTGAAACCCCACCCAACTCCCAGGCCCAGCAAATGCCAGTCCATTTACCTGTTTAAAGCTTAGTTGAAACATAAAACAAGATGATTGAAAGCTCTAAAGGAAGTAACATATAAGGCACTAATCAAAATAAACCACAGGTGATTCAGGAATTCATTTCCTTTCATTTATAAATGTTTACATTTGAATTTGGTATCCATAAATATTATTTACGGACATCCAGTTTCCTGATTATTGTATTTCAGCTAAATTGACAACCCAAAATAATTGACAATCATCAATAATATCTTTTCTCACCCATCTGCTAATGAACCTACGCACTTACAAATTAGGTCACCTTGTGTTCCAGGCAACACAACCAAATAATTGCTTTTTCCCTGACTTGTTTCATAGTCTCAACTGAAAAAAAAAAATCCCTTTCATGTTCTTTTTACCCCAAATCCGAGTCTGGAACAAAGTTTAAGCTCAAACACATGGAACCGCGGTCATTGGCAAGAAAAGAAAGAGTGATGCCACGGCGTGCGGCAATAATGGAGCTCAAAGGCCTCCGAAGCCTTTCTAGCAGGTGGTGCCACCTGTATCCGTGTAACTCCTGCCCTGACAGCCTGCCACCCACTTGCCCAGAGGGTGGAGAACTTGATACTGGTTCTGCCCCGGTGGGGAAGGGGGCTGTGGCTCCAGCTCAAGGACTAAGTCAGATACAGAGGAGGGGATTAATACTATTAGTGCCAGTGGATAATTTTCTTTCTGTGAAACAACTGTGGGGATCCCCTCGACAAATCTGGCTTTGATATTGGCCAGCTATCAAGTGCGAGCGTGGACACCTGTGGGCCAGGAATTCTCAGCTGTACCCGTGGCCCTGCGGGCCCAGCTGGCTGGATTTTCCTTACAAAGAGCATAGAAAGGGCCTGGATGGGGGGGCGTGAATCCATTAGAGAAGCTCAGCCTGCTCTGAAATCAAGAAATGCTCCAGGAGATCATCGTGAGGGACGTCATCTTCGGGGAACAGATAGAGGATGGAAGGCAGAGAAGGCCAGGGTCTTCTAAGAAACTCCTAGGGTGTGTTCTTTCTCGCATTGTCATTTCGGGAGGGGTGCTCTGTGTGATCATCTCTGGGAGGAAATAATGTGAAGCCTGAGGAGTGACTAAACAAGCGACAAAATGGACCGACTGACGAGAGCTACAGCATTTCCCCCAAATCCAGACACCATCACCACAAGCTACGCTGCGTATGCACAGCTCGCTTTTGCATCTTTTTATTGGAGATACTGTTGGTAAAATGCTCCTCTGCCTGCCTTGTGTTGGGAAATAAAGTTTATCACAGCAATTTCTGACTCTGCTGGTTTTTGATCATTGATGAATCACTTCACAATGAGTTTTAGATTTCCCACCGTCTAATACTTCTGTACACCAGTGAGAGGAAATACACTAATAGGATAAGAAATCATAGTAATGACTTCCCTGTCGGGAGAAACCCAAGCTCCTCTGGTGGACCACCCTCACCTGGGGGTTTCTTCTTTAAAAAGCAAAACCATGCACATTTGAATAAATCTGGCTGCACATATTGCCCCTCAGCAAATGCTGATTTGCTTCAAATTTAATATATGTTAATATCTCTCAAGGTGTACTTTTTTTTAAGAATATAGAATTTTTTTTTTGCATATTTTTATTTATTTTTTTATTGATTGATTTCAGAGAGAGGAAGGGAGAGCCAGAGAGAGAGAGAGAAACATCAATGATGAGAGAGTCATTGCTCGGCTCCCTCTTGCATACCCCTTACTGGGGATCGAGCCCAAAACCCCAGCATGTGCCCTGACTGGGAACTGAACCTTGATCTCCTGGTTGATGGGTTGATGCTCAGCCACTGAGCCACGCTGGCCCGGCTCAGGCTGTATTTCTTGAGTAAAATCTTGTTAACTTTCTTCAAGTGGCAGTGGAATAAAATCAGAGTTAGGCAAAGCCTTAGCATAACTCTGTGATCCCTGGTCATTGTTTTCTCTCTGGCCAGTGACAGTGAGGCAGGATAGTAAGAAGCCGGAGAAACTCCTTGACAAGTGGGATAAGGGAAACTGAGACAAAATAATTAAACAAGGCAAACACTTTGAGCAATTTACAGCCAGCTAGTGAATCACAAGGTTTTACCTTCCCTAACCAAGGTCACCGAAGAGCAGATGGTTTGCATTCCAGACGTCATCCAGGGTAGACAGGCCTCGGTCCCAGCCCCTTGCAATGATGTTCTTTGAAAATAAAACTAACCAAAAAATGACCTTGAGCCCTCTCTACACACATTTTGATGAATCAACCTATTAAAGTGCACACCTGGAAAGCTGATGAATATTCTGTGAAGAGCCTCCCCTGAGACGTCCCCTAGGATTCCTGTGGCCCAAGAAAGATAAAAAGCCTCAAGACAAAGGACCCACGGTGTGCTCTCCCTAGAGCACACCCACAGCTTCTGCCTCTGCCCCTTTTCTCCTAAACTCTAAGTGTCCCCAGGAGACTTGCAATCGGGGGAGCAATGGGCAGGAGCAGCTTGTCCTGGGCTTATCCCCTGAAGCTGTCTCCACGGCCCCCTTTTCTCCGACTTCCCAGTGAGCCAAAGCAGCCCCACCTAGTCTCTCTCCTGTCGCTTCTTCCACCTTAAGCCCTTCCTTTGTTTCACTGCCCCCAGCTTTAATAAACACACTCCCAAAATCGCTTGGACTCACATTGTGAAGTCTCTCCTGCGTGAAGTCAGGAACCCACACGCCACCGGCGGGCCGAGGCTGACCCGCTCCGGCCCGGCCCCGCTGGTGGCAATAGCAGAAGGGAGCCGTAATGGTGGCGATAGCTTCAGGTTCTAACCTAGCCCTTCATTCACCCATTTCTCGAATGTGGGTTATTTATGGACAAGGGTGTTATGTCTTGTCCTCCATCAGCCTGGCTGTTGCCCCTGATGACCGTTGTGGTTTGCGTGGCCGTAATCATCTGTCACAATAGCCAAGTCATGGGACCACCTCATGCCTGTACTAGGGGCAGGAGTGGCCCTGGTGTCTCCTGGGGAAGCTAAAGCAGCTGGCATCACACAGCAGTTCTTGAGAGCTAATGTGCGTTATCCAGGCTTGAAATAGTTAAATTGCCCTTTATAAGGTAATGTGCTCTTCCCGGGTAAGTCACTTTGTTATTACACGTATTACGGTCTTCAAGAGCCCAACAGCACTTACGGGGTGGGGTCCGAAGTGGGATCCTGTTACTAAGTTCCTTTCGGGAGCTAAGAATTTCCCCAAGAAAATGAGCGTCTCTGCTGCGGGATCTTAATGGACGGGGGCCTGTGATCTGTGTAAGTGTCTGTGTGCCTGACAGCGCGTCAGAGTTCCTCGTAAAAGGCCTTTCTGGTCGGGCTGTACCGGGGCCAGATCCTAAGGAAAGTGGCAAAGGAAACTTCACACTCATCCCCCAGGTGACACATTCGGGTCGTCGGGCGTGAACCGGCACCCAGCACCGTGCTCAGGTCTCCCGATAAGCCGAGGAACTAATCTCGGCACGGTGGTGACAGGTGCGAGCCCGCTGGCTCCTCGCTGTGGGCTCCCGGGGAAGGGGCACCTGAGATGCTGCCCAGGGTCCTGTTGGTTCAGAGAATCCGCTCTCTTCTCTCTTCAAATCACTGTTTCTCGGATTGTCTGGAAGGATGTCCATGCCTGTTAGTGATCATCGGCTGCGTACACACAGTTCACTGTCTTTTTTTCTGCTCACTCTGTTGTAAAGTATTTTTTTGTCTTGTTTCACTGGTAAAGAGGTACGACCGGGTTGGACACGTGCGTGAAAGTGCCGGCGGGCAGGCGCCTCTGAAGTCGGGCACACTTGGCACTTCCCCGCGGAGCCGTGCGTCCTGGAGCAAGTGTCGACGTAACACTACGCCTCGGGAAGATCAGGTGGGCACTGGGATATGCCAGCGGGTTGGGCCGAGCTCCTGGTTTTAATAACGGTCTGCGCGTTTGCAAATGGCAGGCGTGGCACCGTGTGTTTCTCAGACAGTCCCTGCCGGAGCCATGCTTCTTGCATCTTGGAAGACGCTGGGGTGCGGGACGAGGTTACACTGAGGCCGCCGCAGCCTCAGAATCTCACTTGCTGGCAGACACCTTTGGAATTTGAAGAGGAAATGTGGTTTATAAACTCCCTGCACGTCACAACCCAAACAAATGGACAGCACCCTCCCCCACGCCCCCCCAGGCACATACTAAGGCACCGGGTGACTATAGCACAGCCGGAACACGCGTGTTATTTCCCAGGTAACGCGTGTTTTCGCACTGCGTGCCTTCGGGCTCGCGGGGGTCCCGGGGGCGGTTTTAGGGGAGAGGTGTCCTTGTGTTCTTATGTTTGCTGTGCCCTCCCTCAGGTTACCTCTCAGGAAAGGTTCTGCCCGAGTCCCTGCTCTTCTGTCCTTTACTTAAGCAACTCTGCTGACTTGTCGGCATGTCCGTGACCAGGGCCCCACGCATGCCTGTGATCCGCCGCGTTTAAAGGGAGCGTTTTCATGAAAATCAGCTTCTTCGACAGCAACTCCCGTGTTTCTCAGCCCAGAGAGCACAGGAGAGTCACCTGGGGAGGTTTTCAACAGTCGTCGCGCTTGGAGGCTGCACCAGGCCGGGTGATTCAGAACCTCGGGCGCCGCTGGCCCGGGCTTGGTGCTTCCACGCGTCTCCCCGAGTTACACTGAGGTCAGGGGCTGAGCGGCCGCTGCGGGGAGAAGCCCGCACGGGGGAACTGCAGAAGCTCAGCACCCCCCCTCCCCATCTGCAAGAGGGGCAGAGGGAGGGGAGGCGGGGGAGAGGCTTTGCTCGAGCCCAGCACAAAGCAACTTGGAATCCATCCCGAGTGCTAATTGCCACCCACTGAAAGATTCCTAAGTCGGAAACTGATATTAAATTTCTGCTCAAGGATGGCTGTTTTCACAGACGTGAGGACTCAGCCTGCGGCCCGCAGGCCACGTCCGTGTCCCGTTGATGCTGTTCGAACTGGAAGCAGCAGTTCAGGAAATTGTGCACCGGTGGGCATGCACACGGCTTTCTCGGGGAATTGTATAGCTTTCACCTTCTGAAGGAGTATGTAGCTTAAAGTTGTTTTAAAATGTTTAATTTCATAGATAGCACATAAAACATGTACTTGGCCAAATTAAATTGGGTTATAATTATGATTGTTGATGTTTTTGTTATTTTTACTATTTATTAAAATATTCAAAATTTAATCATAAAAACTTAAAGGGATGAGTATTTCTGTCTTCAGTGAGGCATAATGTGAGCCTCCAGCGTTGTAATCAGGTGAATAATAACAGCCGCAGCTAAAGCTTCTTGAATTCTCGAATGCTTCTGCTCTGCTGGCTCCCTTCTGAGTTTTATAGATGACGGGACTCCAGAGACTCAGTGGCGTATTTATGGCCAAATGTTTGGGTGGATGATGGTCTGTTTAGCGGGAGTGCGGTCCACCCCGTCAGAGAGGCAAGTGAGCGCGAGGCCGTGAACGCAGGCCGTTTGGATTCGCATCTTACTAACACCGCTCACTAGCCGCGCGCGTTGGCAGTTATGAAAATCCTGTGCTTTGGTTTCTTCACATATAAATTGAGACAAGACTAGTAACCTCCTACTGCAGTTATCGTGAAGATTAACTGATTTATTGAATATAAAGCATCTTGAAGGGAGTCTGCCAGATTATAGTGTAAATGCTATAAATGTGTTAACTGCTGGATAATCAGGGTTCAGCCAGGGAAACAGACACAGCCCTGCGTGTTTCACACAGAGAGACTCTAGTACAGGAGTTGATTACTCTGGTGATGACAGAGCCAAGATGCCACCCATGGCACAGGGAGGCCACACGGAGACTAGGAATAGCAGGGGGTGGCTCGAATGTCAGGGCTGAGGGATGGGTGAGAGGCGAGGTGAAGGAAGTTCAGAGGTGAGGGGAAGAATGTCCAGGGGACGTTGAACGAGACGGGAACCTGGTGGCAGGTGAAGTTACAGGATGTGGTCCAGCTGGAGTCACTGCCGCTGCCCGAGGGGGAGACGAACTCTGCTGGACTCTCCCTGCCTCCTGATCGCCAGTTTCCCACCCAAGGCTCTCCTAGGCCAGGCCTCGGTGGGGTCCGCCCCGCGGGGCTTAGGAGGCCTATGGAGGCTGCCGGCCCACTATTTGGAGGTGTGCAGCCAAGGTGAAGAAAACTCAGGAGCAGATGGGCCTATGCTAGCCCTCTATAATATAAAATTATATTTTTATATTATATTATAATAAATCTTGAGAGTCTTCCCATTATATTGGGAAGACTATCAAGCAGTGGAAGATTTGGTAAATCATGTTTAAGATGTAGCACAATTATTTTCATGGTATACAAATAATAGCCTAGGAAATGTCACTTTTTCTGACAAGATACCAGATTAGCAGCCTTCAATTTTTTCCATTAACATTTTAGTCACAGCAGTTGAATAATATGGCCCCCAAGCCAAGACACCCTTTTTAGGTATAGCAGATGGTTAGGATTTCACCTTTCCCGGCCTCTTGATCTTATTTGAAAGTAGATGATGACCTGTACACATTTGAAGGCTTAGGCCTTTCAAATATGCCTTTTTCAACCTGACCAGCCCCCCACCACTGAGAATGCAAAAGCCCCCGTGCCGATTTCAGGGTCCACTTCTTTTTTTAAAAAATATGCTTTTGTTGACTTTAGAGAGAGAGGAAGAGAGCGGGAGAGAGAGAGAACCATCCATGGGCTGCCTCCTGCTGAGGATCGAGCCCGCAGCCCGGCCATGTGCCCTGACTGGGAATCGAGCCCATGACCTCTCAGTGCACAGGACGACACCCAACCAACTGAGCAACACCGGCCAGGGCTCAAAGCCTACTTCTTAATATCTGCTTAGTATGTTTGACTTTAGGTTTCAGGTCATTAAAATATCTTACTAATTATTCCCTCGCAGAACTGTGCCGATTCTAAGTCAGCTTCCCAGACAGGAGAGGAAAGGTTCCTTTCAGTCGATATTCCACAGTTGGGGGTGTCCCAGCAGGGTTGCTCAGGCCCAAAAGATGAGCGTTTAATGAGATGGTGTACACGCAGCATGCCACCCGGTGGCAGCAGGGGCCCTTGCCCGCAGCACGGGGACCGTGCCCAGGGCGCCGGCCACGCAGGCTGGAAGGAGCCCTCAGCGGCTTCCCCGCCCTGGCAGGGAGCCGGTCAGGCCGCTTCGGTCTAGAGCTTACCTTCCAGTTTCCCCCCAGCGCCGATGCCCTCGGGCTGGCTTCTCTCACTACTTCTCCTGCCTCCTTGTTTCCAATGACCGTCACCGCAGTGCCACAATCAAGGACAGTGCCGACTTATTTAGGGAAAATCCATGCAATTGCATGTACCAGGGGCAGTCTTGGCAGAGGGAGGAAAGAGTATCTGTAGGCGGCTAAACCGGTGCCAAGCACGCTGTGCCCTGCGTCGGTGCTTGGAATTGAAGGGCCCAGACATGAACGAATGAACGAATTCGTGAAGAAAGGATTTGAACGCCACCCCAGAGTCGCTTGAATCTGCCCTCCCGGCCCATGAAGTATCCATAACAGTACAAAATAACTGTTTATGTATTTTCTCTCAAATAAGAATTCCTCCCTGGAAAGCAGATCTGGTTTAAACTTGGTAAATAATTAAAAGCCCCGGGCTTTCTTCCACCTGCAAACGCGGATGGGCGTCCCGACATCGGCAGCCCCCCTGGGATGGAAGCTGGTGCCGGCCCACCTGGGTGCACAGAGCTGAGGTTTCGGCCCAGAAGCTGGTTATTTCCAGATATAACCCGCTGTCCGGAGTTACTTATGAATACGTCTGATTAGCCAACTACACTATACACGCTTTAGAGGGAGAAACTGAGGGTTATCTGTTCCTTCACTGCAAATTTGTATCATAATGATCTGAGCATAGTTGATAGTTCATAAAACGCTTTGCTAATTATACAGATAAAACAAAGAAGGATATCTCTTTATATTTTAAATTTTTATCTTCTACAAGAAAGTTACCATTAATGGAATATTTGGATTTAACCTATTGATTATGAAATATCATTTTATAGATAATAAAATTGTCTCTTGAAGTTCTATATTTTTACTTCTATATTTAAATCCTCAATAATGGGACTTGACAATGAAAAAAAATACTCAAAGCCCTAAAAAATTTCACATAAACAAGTTCCACAAAATATAAATTACTTACAAGAATCTCTGTCTAGAAATTAAAAGGTTTATCTATAATTAAAACTTTTAAAACTCCCATGATAAATATTGCAAGTGAAAACAAAAACCTGAACACAGTTTAAAATTTGGTGGTAAACTGCTTCTCTTTCAAGGTGCTAATCTCCTTGCATGCAGGTCTAAATAAACAGAAGATGTTTCCCAAGTTTTATGATGGATTTCACTTCAGTTTCTGTTTGAAAAAAATGGAAATATCCTAAGCTTTCAGGAAGTCAAAAAAGAGTTTAAGCTCATAAAAAAAAAAAGTATTTGCAGCCCTGCTTAGTGTCCATGTCATCAGGTAAATTAGATGTGACAGGACCAGTAAGTCTGGAGATTTTCACCACCAGCATGATTGCCTTGAAGTATTTTGTCTCCTTAGAATCTCTTTGGCTCCATTTCCCAAGGAAGCTGACTCCATGTTAATCCTGTTGACTCTTTCACAGGGGTTTTAAATAGTCTGCATCCAGCCCCAGGGAAGGGAATGCCTCTCCGAAGCCCTGTGGCCCATCCAGCCGCCCAGCCCTCACCCTTCTAGGAAAGAATGCTAATTACAACAAGAGATTGCTTCTCTCTTCACACAGCCCTGAGAGTTGAAAGAGTCAATGACTTATTTAGGGATTGTGTTGGAGGTTAAAGACTATGCCCTTTCCAAGGTCTTTCCATTGAGAATTGCCACATTCAAAGAAGAAGTGGCTTAAAACGGTGATGAAGCAAAGGCAACTATTTTCACCACCCATAACACAATCATGCTTTATAAGCAAGCTGCTGTTTGGTTGACTTATGGGGATCTGGATTCTTTATCATAAAACCTACGGCACTTGGAATTCAATAGGGTGCCCTTGAAAACGATTCTCCATTTAATTATTTTATCACTTCATAAGGACCATTTAAATACCTTGCTATTGGATTACATGCAGGTCAGGATTTTAAACTTTACCCTGTTTTTGCTTTAACGACAAAATATTGGTATTTGCTTTTACGCACTCTTTGCTATTTACATAACTTTTAAGGTAGATGTTTTATTTAAATAGTGAAGTCTATTTAAGTCCCCCAAAGCAAGGGTTTGAAGGAAATGAACATTTTAAGTGAATAATTTAAAAATAAATTACTATTAAGAAAACATGTTTTATTATGAAACATGATTGAGAAAACATGTTCCGTTAATAACCTAGACCAGAAATTTAGATGATGAATGACAATAGACTACGACTTCCTAGAGAAAGAATTGCTTCTGAAGGTAGGAAAGGTTCCTTGAGAGAGATTCAGCCAGAGAAAAAATAGACACTTTAAGGTAATGCGCTTATACTACTTAGGATTTATATAAATTTAATTTTTACATTATTGCCATGACCATGGCTTGATTATCTGATTTCTCTAATTGTATTTCCAGTATGAATGTGAAATAATTATTGAGTGAGGTAAAAGTGTTACTGTGTAAAACACTAGCCCGTGTTTATAGAGCTTTCATCGATTTTACAGATCATTGATAGGGCATCCGGCTCCTCACAAATTTCTACTCAAGATGATTATAGTTCCTCATCTTTAATTGTTATCAAATAAAATAAAACTAAATAAAACTAAAACTAAAAAAAAAACTAAATAAAACTAAAAAAAATTAATTCTCATGGGATATATTTATAGAAGGCCTTTTAGTAAATAGTAATAATAGCAACTTAGACTAAACTATTTGTAGGGAAAGGTAGAAGCTCAGATTCCTTCCCAGGAGCTAGTTTTAAGCAAGGGAGCAACTTGAGATGCTGTTGGTACATTCCAGAACTCCCCTCGGTCTTAATTAGGACAATTGAAAGAAACTGTTAATTTTGATCAGCTGGTGAAAAGTCCTGCTGTTGCAGTCAGTCATTTCTATGGAGTTCCACTTTCAAGTTCATAAGCAAAAGGGTGAGATTAAAGGATTTCTCCTCCTGGTAAATCATTAGCACAAATGCATCTTTTCAAAATTAATACTTTAAGATTGAGCTGTATTTTAAGGTTATAGAGTTGCTAGTTTAAAATGTGACACACAGTGTATGAGTAATTAATTTCACAGCGGGCTGTATATTTTCGGTTTCCATATTTAGAGGTAAATAGAGTATTTTAATTTGTGGAAAATCTATTTTTTGGGAACATATGCGGATATTTGCACTATATAGCTACATGATACTCAAAAATAGTTTTGGGGGAAAAAAGTAATGTGGGGAAGCCACACAATATGTAGGAAGATGATACAGTGAAAAATAAAAATAAAGTAAGAATGTCGTGGGTGAGGTTCCTTCAACGACTTTTCTGTTTGTAACACAAAACCCAGCAATGGCGCAGTGAGAGGAGAAAGCAAGATAAGGCGCCACCAACAACGGCCCGCAGCCCCGAATGGCAACACAAGGCTTCTCCTCGAGGGTCACAGCGAGAGGGGGCGTCTCGTGCCCGCCTGAGACACCCGCACTGATGACGGCCACATCCAGTGCTTGGTATTACTTTTGATTTGTTTCCCTTTGTGGATGCTGGTCACCTCGGCTTCCCTGGTGACCTCCATGCCTGTGTCCCTGATGGTTCGTGCCTGGGGCGCTGGTAGGATTGAGAGGACAACATTGGAGCTTCTGGGTATATTTGTGTGCTTTTTCTCTCATATGCTCTGTATGATTAGTCATACAGAGTGCACACTGTGCTGATACAGTGGCCCACATATATCTATTCACATTAAATAGGTGAATTTAATGGCACACAGCTGAAAAGATTTGCAGACTGCTGATCTATATAATGCTCACGTGTCAGTTATGCTCAAAGTCCCCTGAGGCCTAACATGGATGATTCTAAGTGTGTGATTGTGTGACTGTATATATTTTCTACAGGTTAAATATTTCAACAATTTTACATTGATGTTTTATATCATATAAAGGAAAGGTTTTTTATTAAATAATTAGTAACATCTATTAAATACTATGGTCCACCCACACACCACTATCTTACCGGCAATTTGGGTGCCTGTCTCCTCTCATCTTTGAACACCATGATTCTTGTTTATTTTATTTTATTATTATTTTTCCAGCACCATTTATCCCCCATACACCCTCTCCCCCCACTGTCACTACACTGTGTCCATGTTTAATGTTTCTTTTTTTTAAATATATCTTTATTGATCTAGAGAGAGGAAAGGAGAGGGGGAAAGAGAGAGAGAAACATCAATGATGAGAGTCATTGATCAGCTGCCTCCCCCACACCCCCCACTGGGGATCGAGCCCGCAACCCCGGCATGTGCCCTGACCGGGAATCGAACCCCGATCGCCTGGGTCCTAGGTCAGTGCTCACCCGCTGAGCCACACCCAGCAGGGCTTTATTTTATATATTTTTTCCAGGTGACTATGAAGGTATGTTTGTTAGAGGTGGGGACAGTGAAACAGGATGGGCTTAGGGTAGAAGAAGCAACAGGAGAGTCTAGTCAGGGCTGCTTTGGTTCTTTAAAAATATTACAGGAAAGAAATGAGAAGAGGCGGGGTTGCTCTAGCTCACTGGAAGCCAGGGAAAAGGGGGCTTGGAGAGGGCTCAGGGGTTGCCGGCGTCATGGGTTCCCTTAGAGGTTGGGGGATGCGCGCCTGTGGGGGAAGGAGAGGGCATGGGGAAGGGGAAGGCTCTGAGTTTTAGGAGGGTACTGTGGTAGTGGGGTTGCATCTCTAGACAGGAAAGGTCATTAGGAACTTGAGGCCTGGGGGGAAGAGTTAGCTCATCCACACCCTCTGTGGAGAGGAGCTAACTTCTCAGTTGTTAGTTCCTTGGACCCCAAAGGAAAATCTGTTTGTATTAACCTTGAACCTTGGACCACCTTTAGCCATTCATCACCTTTGCTAAAATCTCACTTATAAATACCCCCGACCCCCGAGTTTAAAACGTGTGTACTGTATTTGTCCAGCCAAGACAGCCATCCGGGGTTGACGGAGGGATGGCCTAAGGCAAAGGCGCGGCTTTCCTCATTTGCTGTCCTTTGCTGATGCCTGTGGAGGGGAAGCGGCACCCTTTGGTGCCTTGACCTTGGGCTTTTAGGTGACAATCAGCAGTCCAATGATGAACGGTATTAACATATAATGGAACTGGGAGTAGTGGGTGGGATAAAAGCAGAGACTAGTGAGGCAAATTAAATTTTCTTGTGCTACAAGACGCTGACGTGGGGTGGATGCCCAGGTTTCCTAATCAGCGCAATGTAATTATAACCTGAAACCAAGGCTGCTAAATAGAGATGCATATTCTGGGGTCCCCCAAAGCCCCAGATCTGCACAAGTGCCTTTAAGGAAAAAAAATAGGAAACTCTGAGGGGGATTTTCCCAGGCCATAGGAGATTTAAGGAACTGAAGCTACTTTTACTTGCTAGAAAGTCATCCTCCCATTCAAACAGATCCAAGTGCAGCCACACACAGGAAATCAAAGAGGGATCAGGGGAGAGGAAGGCCTGAGACCAGGGGCTCAAAGTTGGGGAGAAGGGGCTCCCGAGAAGCCACGTCAAAGGTCAGCTGGGTTTTCCGAGTGTCCCCCTGCTCCTCTTTAGTTCATCATCTTCAAGTTCATTATGAAGTAATTGCTCTGTTACAGCTCTTTTCTATCTACTTGTCACAACCTACTTTCTCCAGCAAATATTTGGCCTCAGGACGACGGCTAGAGGGAGGCAGAAATCTACCATTAAGGTGTACCAAAGACAATGTTCATTTTCATGCTTGAAATGAAAGTCATCCAAGATACATGCTTTTAGAATTAACGCAATCTGCCAGTGTTCTGAAAAGCTCCTAAAGCCACTTAGAAACCAAAACATAATTTTATTGAAACAAATGAGAACTTCTCGCTTGGTCATAGACTTATCCGTGTGTTAGGTGGCATCTACTATTTACCACCTCGCCCCGTGTCCTCTTACACAGCGCTGGCCAGCTTATCCCACTGCTCCGTTCATCTCAATAACTTGCTAACAGAATCCCGCAACGACAGTCCTGTGATTTGTAGGCAGCACCCCGGGTTTCTATGCTCATTTGCATTCGCTGACCCCAGTACCGTCTCTCTGAGCTCTTCCTATAGACTCCTGCTTGTGGGATGGATTATTTCCTATCATATAAGAAATCACTAGAAATGTTTCTCTGATAACAGAGAAGCCACACAGCATTTAAGAAATAGTATTAGAAAGAGGGGTGATAGTAAATAAATTAAGTGACGGGCTTTGACTGTTCATTGGAAAGCAATAATTACCTTCCTCGTTAGATAACCTACCCCTCCATGGTACAATTTCCTGTTGAAAGACATGTGATTTTTGGAGACCTGCTGTGAAAGAAAATATTTCTGATGTGAATAGATTATCCTATTGGTATAAACAGCACGATGACCTTTAGAATTCCCTCTCATTGATTTTTATGCAGCAAAGCCGTACAGAAAAGAAGGGCACTGTGTTGTAACTGAGTTCACCAGATGAATCTCCCTGGGAATCCAAGTGCTCTCACATGAACTCATTTCATTTTAACTAGTGTATGTGGACAGTTACTTCTACTGGCTACCTCCATCTGGACTCACAGGGCTCTACAGGGGTGAACAAAAATAGGTTTACACTGTAATGCAAATAAATAACACAATAACTGATCAATAATAATACAAGAATAAACTGTTTTGAGTACTGGAAAATGTACGCCCACTTTTGCCCCACCCTGTATTAGCAATGGCTTGAATCTATAATAGACATATGTTTCCTTAAATATCTTCTCTTGAGTTACACTGAAAGCCTATCACCTTCTATGAATAATGTACTAATTTGAATTTAATTTCTTTCTCAAGCAGAATAATTTTATATAAACTCAGCCCAGTGGGTCAGTGGAAATTGGTATTCTGCCCTTTAATTAAGTAACAAAGAAGAAATTCCAAATTAGCAGTAGAGTGTGGGCCTGTGTAAAGTCAACGGTGGGAGCCTCCAGTCACTAACAGGTAAGAAAGACGTGAGGCACTGTCAAAGGCCGCCTCCCTGGGGACCGACAGGAAACTGAGAAGGCCCTAAATGTGGCTTTATCTCTGCTTACGTTACAATACCTATGCCCCGAAGGAGGCAGACGGAGCTGTCACACTGGACTGACCTAGACCCCTAAGAGTCACTTACCCTCACAGCAGAGACCTCCAGGTAGCCATTGTTTAAGAGCAAAATCAGTGTAATGGAACAAAACAACTGGGGGAAAATGTTACGTGAATTAATTTTTTCTAACTGATTTTTAAATAGGACCTATTGTATCTGCATAGGAAAACTTAGTTTTGTTTCTCCAACAATTATTTGCCAAAGCTAATTTATAGATGCAACGTGGAGGAGTCCAAGGACTGCCCCGTGACAGTGACGCAGCGCCCGCCTCCTGCAGGGCCCACACGAGAACGTTCTTGTAACGTCGGGCGGGCCGGGGCGCGGGGGAGAGGCTGCAACCCTACCCCGGCCTCAAAGGCACTTCCATCCCCTCTTGCCCCGAAACCGAAGACAGGATGAAAAGCTAAAATTACTAATTGGTTTACTGATCAGTTGTACTTTGTTCGATTGATTTGCAATTAATTCTGGTTTGTGGTTCACTGAAGAGGATGGTTGGCGCCAACCTTCGAGGCCGCTGATACTTGACACCCAGCTGGAGGCTGCGGGCCGCCCGGTGTCAGCCTCGGGTCTGGAGCCTGCCGCCTGCCGCCGGCCCGGGCCCTCCCTGAAGAATTGCCCGCTCCACCTGTCCGCGGAGGCTGCACTCATTTGTTTCAAGGGATAATAAAATGTGAGCTTTTTAACCTGGTGTTTGATTTTTGCATAATTAGCAGTAAAAACACCACATATGAACAGAGTTTAGGGTGTAAATCCTTTTGTTCATTTACTTTCCTTCTATCCATGACCACAAGCTCCACGTACAGTCGTATAGTCGCACACGCACAATCCCAGCCGGCTAGAGAGAATCCCGTGAACTTACTCTCACTACGGATAAAAAGATTAATGAAAACTTAAGTAGGAACCTTCCTAGGTTAATGTTAATGTAATTCCTATTCGAACATTAGGGTCAGAGGCTGAAGAGAGGAAGCTGTGATATTGAAGTTGCCATTGTTAGATGATCAGTGGGTAAGTGTGGGAGGCACAAACACCAGGTCGCCTTGTTTTCCGTGACATTGTGAGCTGCTGACTCTGCTGATATTAGTCCCTCTCTAGCCACCCGCCTACCCCAAGAAAATGATCCGTTTCAAGCCTTCTGTTCTTAAGTGATTGCTTCTGTCCATCTTCAATCTTTGATAAGGCTTTTATCGTGGTATTTGTTACTGAATTTTCTACAGTCTTTTTATAATGAAGCCTATGTTGATGTCAACATTATAAAATTTTATGACCTTGTTTAATAAGAATTGAAATCAGAATTAATACATTTTTTTTTTGGCTCCCGAAGCTAAACTGCTCTTATAGAGATATAAAATGTAAAGTTTCACAGAAACATTTTCAACATTTTTGTATGTTTTCACAGTGGCGAAATTTTTTTCACACTCATTGCTGATTTTCTCAACATTTTTCTTCCACTAATACCTGAATGCCCACCATATCAGCGGGGAATATAAAAGGTACACTTGAATGAATCTTCACCACATGGCTTCGTAAATGAATGTTTGCTTATTTGCTTTACTTACCTGACATGGAGCCTAGGGTTAGGTGAGCCGAGGCTGATACTGCCATTTAAGACCAGGCTCCTCCCTTCCTACTTTGCATCCTCAGGGCAGGACTAATTTTCACGGTTGATGATCATATATTCCATATTCCAGGTAGGAGGGTGGAGGAAGGAAAAATATCAAAAAGCAGAAAGAGCCTTGCCTGGCCCATCCAGTGCCTTGGGCTCATTAGTTAGGACCTTGCCATATGGACACACCTAAATACAAGGCATTCTGAGAACGGAATATGCTGGATGGGCACTTTGACATCTTAAACATAAAGGAAGTCCTACTGAGAAGAAAAATATGAGAATTTATATTAAATTAAATATTCATTTATTGAATTTAATATCCAAATTAAGGCTCTGAGAGTCTATTTTTTCTTTTGTTTACCTTACCCTATTTAAAATTACTTATTTAATGTTTATTTTCTATCTCATCCAAGTAAAATAAAAGTGCCAAAAGAGCAGGGACTTATTTTCTTTATGTTCATTTTTTTAAGGGCCTACAACCCCTCTTAAAATATAGGAGTCATTTTTTGTATTTATTAAATAAATGAATGAATGAATGAATGAATTCATTACAAATTTATTGAACATTAGTTTTGCATCTCAGTGTTAACCAGAATGCAAAGCATTACAAATACAAACTAAATTAATGTCAGATTTTTAACATCAATATGCTTAAAGTTTATGATGAAGTGAGTCAATCATGGAAACAGGTGAAAAGATGTGTGATAAAGGTCATGATCAAGATAAATACAGGGAGGTCTTTTTGAGACAGGACACCTAACGCCAGGTTTAAAATATAAGAGCGTATGAGCTGGAGGAAGTACCATGGATTGTGTAGAAGGGAAGGAGGAGGTGTGTCGGTCAACAGGACAGAAGAGCAGTGTATGAAATGTTGGCAGGTCCTGGTACAGCCAGGAAGCTTCCAGTAGATCAGCACAACCAGGCAAGAGTTTGTGTGTGTTGAGTGTGAGCAGCAAGCGGTGGTAGGTGGGTGCTGATTATAGGGGAAGATTGGAGTCAGAAAACATAAAAATGGAGTTAAGAACAAAGGCCAGATTAAAAAGTGGTTATTAGTCAAGCAGAGGAGTTTGATCTTGAAGACAAATAGGAAATTTAACACTGCATAACATGATTTGACTTTTTAAGGTATACCAAGGAGTTTTCTTCTTCGTTCTTCTAGAAGTTTTATGTTTTCAGTTCATATGATTAACTCTTCAGTCCCTTTCCAATTAATTTTGCAAGTGATATAAGTTAGAGTTTAATTTATTCTCTGCATGTAGTTATCAGTTTTCCCAACATTATTTATTGAAGATGCTATCCTTTTCCCCTTGAACAATTTGTCTCCCTGGTCAAACATTAGTTGACCGTATATGTGATGGTTTATATCTGGACTCTGGATTTCTGTTCCATTGGTCTATGTGTCGATTTTTCTGCCTGTACTATGCTGCGTTGATTATTATAGCTTTGTAGTATAGTTTTAAATCAGAAGGTGTAATTCTCCAGCTTTGTTCTTTGAGAAGGGTTGTTTTTTTTTTTAATTTATCTTTATTGTTGAAACTATTACAGATGTCCTATCCCCCCCCCCCAATTGACCCCTTCTACCTTGATCCTACCCCCACCCCAGGCCTTCACCCTGTTATTGACTGTGTCCATGGGTTATGCATTTATGCATATAACTTCTTTGGTTAATCTCCTCCCACCCTCCACTCCCCTTCCCTCTTTCCTCTGAAATATGACTGTCTGTTGCATGTGTCAATGTCTGTGGATCTATTTAGTTCGTCAGAATCTTTTGTTCATTAGCTTCTTCTTAAAGAAGAACCTTCACCTTTTCCTGTAGTGCTGGCCTGGTGGTGATGAACTCCTTTAGCTTTTCCTTGTCTGAGAAACTCTTTATCTGACCTTCAGCTCTAAATGAGAGCTTTGCTGGGTAGAGCAATCTTGGTTGTAGTTCCCTGTTGTTCATCACTTTGAATATTTCTTGCCACTCCCTTCTAGCCTGCAAGGTTTCTGTTGAGAAATCAGCTGACAGTTGAATGGGTGCTCCCTTGTAGGTAACTAATTGCTTTTCTCTTGCTGCTTTTAAGATTCTCTCTTTGTCTTTAAACTTTGGCATTTTAATTACGATGTGTCTTACTGTGGGACTCTTTGAGTTCCTCCTGTGTGGACCCTCTGTGCTTTCTGGACTTGTAAGTCCATTTCTTTCCCCAAGTAGGGGAAGTTTTCTGTCATTATTTTTTCAAATAGGTTTTCAATTTCTTACTCTCTTTTTTCTTCTTCTGGCTCCCCAATAATACAAATGTTGGGCCTCTTGAAGTTGTCCCAGAGGCTCCTTACACTATCTTCATATTTGTGGATTCTTTCTTCTCTTTGCTCTTCTGGTTGGGTGTTTTTTTTCCTCATGTTCCAAATTGCTGATTTGATTCTCAGCGTCCTTTACTCTACTGTTGATTCCCTGTAAATTATTCTTCATTTCAGTTCCTGTAGCTTTCATTTCAAATTGGTACTTTATTATGTCATCAATTTTCTCAGTTATTTTCGTAAAACTCTTACTAATATGGTTGAGCATCCTTATAAACAAAATTCTGAACTCTGTATCTATTAGCTTGCTTGGAACTATTTCATTTAGTTCCTCTTCTAGAGATGTCGTCTGTTCTTTCCTTCGTGACATGTTTCTTTGCCTCCACATTTTGGCTGCTTCCAGGTGTTTGTTTCTGTGTATTAAGTAGAGCTGCTATGTCTCCTGGAATTGGTAGAGTGGCTTTGTGTAGTAAGTGTCCTGTAGGGTCCAGTGGCTCAGCCTCCCCAGTCCCCTGAGCTGGGCCTTCTAGGTGCTCCCCTGTGTGGGCTGTGTGCACTGTCCTGTTGTAGTTGAGCCTTGGTTGCTGTTGGCATCACTGGGAGGACCAGACCCCCAGGCCAATCGGCTGTGAGGACCAGCTGCAGCTATAGCCAAAGAGCTGCTGTGCTGGAGACACCCCCATGGAGCAGGATTGACTTCAGTGGGGCTTTGGTGTTCACCAAGTGCACCCCTTGAGTGTCACTCGTGGATGTGGTAGGGTTGTAACCCAGCGTGGTTGAGTCTGTCCACCAGGTGGACTGTCTCTGGAGCCTCCAGGGAGGGCAAAGTCAGCCTGTGCCAGTGCCTTGCCCAGGGCCCCCCAGCATGAGCTACACAGCAAACCGTAGTTGGCTGCTCCTTGTGCTGGGCTTGGAGGTGCCCAGGAGAGGCCCAGCTATGAGCCAGTGCAGCTGCTGCTAGTGCCAGCCTGGGGCCGCTTATCAAGCCATATGGGGCAGCTGCTGCTTGTTTGGGAGATTTTAGGAAAGCCCTAAGCATGGGGCTCGAGAGGCCACGTACACAGAAAAGCCCCTGGAAATGGCCCGGATGAGCTGCAGGTGGGGAGGGGCGGGGCTTCCGGGAATCACGGGGCGGGGCCAAAGGTGGGTCAGGTGCTGGCGACTCAAACATGGCGCCCGCCTGCCGGCTGTGCGGGGAGGACTCGCCACAGGAGCCACGGCCTCCGCCAGCCCTTCTGCCCGGGAGGAAGCCGCCCTCCGCCTCTCGCCCGGACCTCAGGCAGGTTAGTTCCTCCCCGAGTGTCCCGGGTCCTTTCCGGCTGCTCCCGGCGCTGGGCTCAGAGGGAGCGTCCGAGTGAGTCCGCGCCGGGCCTTTTAGGAGGAGCTGCTGGGGCTCCCACGGCCTCCGCGACCCTCAGGGACAGTCCCCGCTGGGTTCACAGCCCGAAGCTGTGGGGACGTCTCTTCCCGACCTGGAGCCCTGGGCTGGGGCCCAATGTGGGGCTGGGTCCCCCGCTCTTCCAGGAAACCTCTGTCACCGAGATGTCCTCCCAGGTTTAACCGGCAGCACCGGGTGTGGGCCTGGGGCCCATCTCCAGGATCCAGCCCCGACCCGCCCGCGTCTCCGCCCCTCCTCCCGGTCTCGGTGCTTCCTCAGCTCCCTGGCTGTGGGGCTTCTGTTCAGCGGGATCCCAGGAGGCTCTGAGGAGGGTGGTTCTGTATTTTAGTTGTGATTTTGATGTGGCTGTGGGAGGCGGAGGGTGCACTTGCTACTTACGCCTCCATCTTCTTGAGAAGAGGTTTTTATTTAGAGCACATTTTCCCAACAACATGTAATCTTGAGATTTTTAGAGATTAAATTCTAGGCCATAAATAATTCTTTCATTGAGGAAGTTTATTCTTCTGGTCAGTTAGAGACTCCCGTTAGGTTTAATTCAAGGTCTTGGTTTTGGACATCTATCCTAATTCGGTTATGTTTTTAGCTTTTTAATAATAAAAACAGCAGTTATACTTTCACATATTTGCATCCATCTCTGAGTATCAGAGATTAGAAGTACGGATTAAATAATCATGCCCATTACTTAACTGTATTTATAAGTACAATTTAGAGACTGAAATGCCTCTTAGTGCAAAAAAATAGCAACAATTTAATGCTTTTTAATTAATGAAGACTTCTAAGTAAAATTAGTGGAACCAAATGAACATAAACTTACCCAATTTAATGGCAAATATAATTATTATTTTCTATTTCACAAATGGAAACATGATTTATAGCTAAGCATTTTCATCTAAATGTATTAATAATATATTCGACCACGTACTAAACTTTCTTCAGATGAAAAGGGAGAGACAGGAAATTTGGAGCCAATATTACAACAAGAATAATGAAAAATATGTCATGATGAGAAGAGCACTTTGGGGTGACTTGTTAAGTCAGAATCCAGGACTCTGGGTGCCTGTCCATGTCTTTTACAAACACAGGGCAGTGCTGACGCATCGCTAGCATTGTCCACGGATCACCCAGCTCTCTCGTGTAGGCCAAGGTGACTGACGCTCCACTACTGCTCAAGCTGATATTCAGACCGAAGGCCTGTTTTACTTATCAGTGAATTCAAGAAGATCGGCTTCGCCGTTGGCTACCTTGATTTCCACCCTTTATTTCCCTCTACTTTTCATAATGTCCTATTTCAGAATGCAAATTCTCCGGAGCCTTGTAACACCCACTTGGCCATACAGGAGCCTTTTCTTATCTTTTCCCATTTAGACCTCGCTGGGTTTTCTGTACACTTAGTCCGTTGTAGGAAAATAATGGCCTGAAGTGCCTTGGAGAAATTTGTGGAATCAGTTTTAAGCATGACATAACTTCTTTTTCCTCCCGCATATTACTTTAGAACATTTAACTTGCTACAAAACAAGTGTCGGCAGGTGAGCAGAGAACAGTCTAACCACTCCGCTCAAGGTCGCCCGGCTCTGAGAACAGTCCCGCCCCAGCCGTGGGACATTTTACACGAGAGACACTGTGGGTGCGACTGCAGTTTTCACGTCAGCGTATGTGAGTCCCCGTTTCAGACAACCCTACTCTCGGCTCTCACTCCCCTGTAATTTATTAGGATCCGACCATGGAAGCTCTTCCGAAAGGGCATTTGTTCTCATGAAGAACCTGTGGCATGATGCACAACCAGGAGGGGACAAATCAGGGTGAAGAGTAACTTGCTCCAACTTAGGGGAGCCGATGAAAAAGAGATGCCCGACTTGGGGTCTCGAAGGGTGGTGATAAGGCAACAGACCAGCGTCCTTTTCACTGTGGGTGATCCTCTTTCTGCTGCCGAATGAGTGTCCAGCTCCGTTGTAAATCAGCTGCATTCAGGACACTGCGGTCACCCCAGGAGAACGGTGACAGGCACTTTGACTCCAGGTGAAGAGAGCTATCTGCCACCTTATCTGATTGAGCTCGTAACTGATGCCCACCCTGTGCCCATAATTGGTCATCCTTTGCTTTGTCAAAGGGAGGGCGTCCCTGCTTTGTCAGAAAAGCCTGTGTGGCCATCAAGGATGAGAGGAAAGATGGGAAGGGAGGGGTTGCCTTTGCTGAATGAGTAAGATGGTCCAAGGGACTCTTTAAGGCATCTATTCACTGTGCTAACAGAACAGCTTCTCAATGTGGAGAACATGAATCCTCATGGGACCATTTTCTAGCTTATGTCATTATTTAGTCGGCATGTCACGTTATTTATGTGTCATGAACCAAGGACCCTGATAGTGGGTCTAAAAATCTATAGATCCGCTGTTGATAAAGAGAGAACTGTATGTTCCAGCATTTGAACTACAAATCAATCATTTTGTATTAAATAGGCACCAGCCCAAGGACGGGAGTTGGTGGGAGGATGTTAATGAAACATAAGATGTAATTCCTACACCGAAGGAGAAATCACTTTCATGTCATGTGACACAGATGATAACTATACGGAGTCAGAAAATGGAGGAAACCACCATGAGGGGGGAGAGAGAAGATCACAGAATTACAGGGGTTGAATGAAACTGCGTGAGAGAGTGAAGACAGTGGGGAAGTGAGCCCTTCCTTGTGTTTGTTTCAGCGTGTGTTTAAAAGCATGTTCCTAGAAAGCATGGTGCTGTAAGGTGGCGTGATCTGCATGACCCCAGATCTGTGACTCCCTACACACCTGAATAACAAGTATGCTTCATGCTTATTAAAGCCACTTGAACCCGGGCTGGGTGGCTCAGTTGGTTAAGAGCATCGTCCCAACAGGCCAAGGTTGCGGGTTTGATCCCGGGTCAGGGCACATACAAGAAGCAACCAATGATGTATCAATAAGCGGAGCAACAAATCAATGCCTGTCTCTCTCAAATTAAAAAAAAAAAAAAAAATTAAAAATAAACCACTTGAAGGGAGGAGTAAAATGTGAGTGGAAAGCATTCAAAAGATGCCTTCTCAACTAAGTGAGCCCCTGAGAGCTGTAATGCTTGGGTCTGGAGGCCTAGCCCAGGTGTGACCACTCCCAAAGGGACAGTGAGATGAATGCAGGTCAAGAAGCAGGTAGAGAGGACATGGAATCCCCAACTCTTACGGGCAGGGAAAATGGGTACATCCTAGGTAAGATTTGGAAAGAACAGGGGGGGGGGGAGTATGTCAAAGACAAGGGAGGAAGGTGATGGAGTCGTTAATAAATGAAACATGATGACAGGGCCAATGTTGACACGATGCACAATGGAATGGGCACTGACGGATAAAATGCTGGGATATTGCCCGGCCGGGCGTGGCTCAGCGGTTGAGCTTCGACCTAGGATCCAGGCGATCGGGGTTCGATTCCCGGTCAGGGCACATGCCCGGGTTGCGGGCTGCAGCCAATCAATGACTCTCATCATTGATGTTTCTATATCTCTCTCTCCATCTCCTTTCCTCTCTCTGAAATCAATAAAGATATATTTATAAAAAAAAATAAAAATAAAAATGCTGGGATATTACCAAGCAGATGGTAAACGGTGAGTGCACCAGACCCTCTGAGTGTCCCCGTTTTACCAAATCCATCACTTAGGCGGTTAAACGTGGGGCAGCAGGGTCTTTGGGACCCTGTCCCAGATCCAAGGTCACCTTCCGTTCTGACTGCAGTGCTAGTGCTGGTGGTCTAGTGGCATCCCAGCATTAGGACATCCACATAGATGCTTTTTAAAAGAATTGACTTTCTTCTCGACCCAAACGAGCCTAGTGCTTTAGGGAACGATGAAAACTGGAAAACAAATTTATAGGCCTGGGCAGTTACAGTGGTGCTGATCTATTGCTCTGAATGAAAATTAAGTTGAAACTGGGCTCGGTAGCAGAGGCACCTCAGCCACACCCAGAAAACAGGAAGGGCCCGTCTGTGTTTATAGGCCGCTGTGTATTGTTGACCTGAGTTTTCGGACCAATGGGAATGGATATAAAAGGTGCGTAAAAAACTTAGAAAACTTACAACTGCAAGTAGCTTTGCTTTTCTCATACTCATAATAATCAAGTGTAACTGCTTAGCAGATGTTAACAGCAAAATGACTACAGGATACTTTCTTTGTGTTGTTTTCGAGCAAATGTTTAGAATGCAAAGTGTGCATGCATTTGACTGTAATGTAGTTTAGCTCTTTCCCAACGCAGATTGTGTTTTATCTCACGTACGTCACAGCTACCGAAGGCATCAGGGCACACGTCTATCATTGCTTCCCCTTGGACCTGAACATATTTTACTTTTCATTTTTGGTTTTCAACCTTCTTCCAGGAAATTTTTTTTCACTTATTTGTTGGCCTCTGAACCCTTCTTTTTCCAAAGTTATTTCAATTCATTTTCCACATAGCCAACAGTTGGATTTGTTATTATTATTCCTTTATATCACACGGTGCTTAAAAGCCCTCTATGGCTTTTCATTGTCATTAGGATAAAAGCAGTTTTCCAAAGCCATCTTCCCGGCTTGCCCCCCAGGTTTTCCTCACGCACCTCCCTCTCCTGTTTCTAGCCTTCCACCCCACCATTCACACACGATTCGCTTCAGCCGACTTCCTTTATACATGTATTTTTAATCTTTATTGTTGCGAGCATTACATATGACCCCCCTTTTCCCCCTTGCCCCCCACCACCCGGTTCCCGCCCAGCCTTGGGCTTTCACCACCCCATTGCCTGTGCTTGTGTGTCACCTGATCCTTAAACTTCAGACTTAATGCCTCTGCCTGAAATTCTTCCACCCCCTGTATTCTCCCACCCTGGCCACCTGCTCCTGATTCTGCGGGTCTCAGCTGCTCCGCCTTGACCCGCTGGTCTTCCTGTGCGGGTACGGCCATGCCGAAGACCCAGCCTTTATCACAGGTCCTGCATATAGTAGGTGTTTGATGGTCTTTGCTAAGTGGATGCATGAGGAATACCCTCAGCCTCCTCCCCGCTTCTTCAGATCAGTTCACACTACAACTTGAACGAAGTCTTTCTCTTTGCACCAGGAGGGAAGTCCTTTCTGCTGCCCAAGGCTGGTTCAGCCTTCACTGGGTGGAGTTTCAGCACCTCAAATATAAGCATAACTGCCCGGCCGGGCGTGGCTCAGCGGTTGAGCATCGGCCTAGGATCCAGGAGATCGGGTTTGGTTCCAGGTCAGGGCACATGCCCAGGTTGCGGGCTCGATCCCCTTTCCGGGGCGTGCAGGAGGCAGCCGATCAATCAAGGAGTCTCTCATCACTGATGTTTCTATCTCTCCCTCCCTCTCCCCTCCTCTCTCTAAAATCAATAAAGATATATTTTTAAAAAAACGAGTATAACTTAAATAAAATAATAAGCAGACTTGTTACAAATTTTCCAAAAGCAATCAGAGCAAAACCTCTCTCCCATGTTTTCTTTATATTACTGTAATTCTAAGTTTGGTGCCAAGGATGCTACCTCAGAGGGCCAAGTTAAGCACCAAGTTGAGCTACTCAAATTGCCTTGTTTATTGACTGAGCCCATCTAAAACTTCTAGCAAGAAGCCGGGGAAAAGTGATGGGGTAGCTTTGCACACTTAAAAGACGGTCTAGTGGGATGGAAGGAATGTGTGACCCAAATCCTATGGTATTTAATATGCATGTTGGAAAACAGGTGAAACTCAGTACAGAAGCCAGGAGCTGGTGAGTCATTTTAGACACAGATAAAATGAACAAGTATATGTGTGCTGACCACGGATGGGAAGGGGTGGAAGGACCAAATGCATACTAAATGCTCCTCAGCCATCCTCACTGACAGGTAGTAGGACCCAGTGGGTGGCACGCACAGGAGCTCGGAGATGAAACTGCCTTGGAGCCAAACACACTTGCTCTATGAGAGACGCAGGGCTGCCAGGGCACAGTGCCCTCTGCCTGAAGGCCTGTCTTGCTTCCATCTCTGTTGCTTACACATTTCAAATTCCTGGTCCAGCTGTCCGCCTCTAAGAATCCTTCCTGATCTATGCTTCTAAATTTCTAGGTGCTATTGCAGCAGAAAAAATTCCTTTATGTTATTAAAGAGAGAGCATCTTTAATGTAGAAAATTTTCTCATATATTTTACATATTTATACACCTGTAATATGTTTCCAGATAGTTCAAATTATTATTTAAGTAATTTGCATTATTTGAATTTGAATTATTACTTGAATTTGTCTTCTGTGGACCACCCATCTAATGCGGCTCTTTGTCAAGAACATATATTTATCCAGATATTATTGACAAATATTAATATTTGGGTTCTAGAGAAAGCACTGCAGTTTTATTTCAGTAGTGTAAATCTAGGAGCAATGCCTACTAATTCAGCTGGTGTGCATATTTTTTTATTTATAAATATGTATCTACTTATTATAAATAATAGTTTAATGATAAAAATATGAAGTTATTTTTATGTTCTTTGCTCCAGAGAACTAAAATTGTTATTTTAACTTTGATTAAGGCTAGAATGATTTACTTCTTAAAAACGGAATCCTAATAAGGAGGGAATCAGGGTATTTCCACATTTAAACATTCAATAGAGGTTGTTAAAGTGAAAGATTATTACCAAATATTTTCTCTTTAAAAAAAATCATCCAAGTATATCATGTTTTCTTTTTATTAAAGAGAACTAAGCTACTTCAATGGAAGTTTGTGAGTTTTGGAAATAGTACTTCGTGATTTAAAACATGGGGAGTTAATTGCATGGTTAAATATATGGCCCCAGAACTCTCTGAAAAGGCATGATCCTAAGACCCGTATAACATGTTCCTAGTTCCTAGAGCTTGCTTATCTGCTTTTTATCAACGGGAGTTTTACAAGGGCCTTATTTTTGTAAGCAATTTAATAATGAGTTGTAAAGAAATCCTGACAAAGGGCTTTGATTTCTCAACATTCTAGGTTACATGCTCATTCTTGATTTTTACTAAATTTTTGCTTTCAAATAATTGGTCAGAATTTTATTTTTTAAGGGCTTTTTAAGTTCCTTAAATCAATCCCCTGACTCTCTACTTACAGCTTCCATATAATTGCTTCTATAATTTTAGGAGAGGGAATAGAAAAATTTTAGAGAAATCATTATATATAGTTCAGTTCCAAGCCTGTTGCTTGCACATATCACTGCTTACTCAATTTTATGTTCAGGTTTCTTTCTATGTGTGTTGTATTGGTTGTACACCAATTGCAAAATGTATAAAATTGTTTTCTTTTTTTTTCTCCTTTTTACAACCAAATAGGTTATTTGAATTTGATTAAAGTTGAGGTTGTTTTCTTATGAAAATAATAATAAACTATAACAGAGAGAGGGTGAAAGAACAGAGAGTGTGCCGGCCTTTCATATTCAGAGATTTAATAAATAGTTGTTCAAGTGAAAGATCAGTAAAGAAGACACCTTTCTATTCCGTTTCCCATAAAGGTGGGGGGTGAGCAGCGGGATTAGTAGTCTGGAGTTTCTAGAATTTAATGGCTTCAGAGACTCAGCATGCTCCCTAGTAACTTCTTTTACCTGAAACAAGTACCTTCTCTTTTGTTCTGAACCCAGAGACGGAGATCTGACCTTCCCAAGCTGTACTTGCGTCCCCTGCTCACACTTTTTACATGAGCGGTTCATGAGTCTCAGTCCTTGGGAAGCTGTTTTACACCCAACACAGCCGCCGTTCACCCAAACGCTCTACCTCACGGCCCAGTCACTTACACGCCCTTCATTCTTCATTTCTGTTAAAGTGCTTTTTGTCTCTAGCATTTTGGGGTTCTTCTTTAGGATCTCCGTCTCTGCTTGCACAGCCCGTCTGTTCTTGCAACCTGTCAGCTGTAGCCATTGGAGCCCTTCTTGTCTTCATCGTAGTTGCTTTAGTTCTCAGTCTGATAATTCCGACATCCCAGGTTCTGAGGCTCGCTCTGTCTCTTGAGGTTGTGTTTTTTGCCTTCGGTATGTCCTGTAATTTATTCTCGATACACAGACACAGCAGGCAAATGGAACCACTGTAATAGGCCCTTAGGGACATGGGGTGCGGGGTGAGGGCGGGTTCCGCAGCCCCGGGCTGAGTCTCAGCCTCAGGGAGTCTGTGCCTCTGAATGTTGTGTCCCCTTTTCCCTGTCCCCAGGTGGGCAGGGTGGCTGGAGCGGGCGCAGGTGGCCAGTTCCCTGCCCCCCGTGGAAGGGCAGAGCGGCTGGAGTGGGCAGGTCCCCGGGACAGCTTAGCTCTGATGAGGCCCAGCAGGCACGGCTCTGGTTAAGCAGCTTCACCTGAGGACCAGCCTTTTAGGGAGAGCAGAGCGCTGCCCTGTTTGAAAATGGCCCCTGGTCCACCTCCTGGGGCCAGAGGGTTCCTTCTTCTTTGTTTACTGCGGGACTCCCGTCAGGCTCCTGGTGGCAAACCTCATGGTGTTGACCCCTGAGTCCCTGGAGCCTTTCTCTCAGAGTCGTCTGCACGGAGGGCCCAGCAAGTCACCTGGGAAAGCTGAGGTTTTCCTACCCGGCAGCGGTTCCCGGAGGCGCCTGCTCCTGAGGCTCTGCCCCGGTAAGGCCCCGGCTCCCCGCACTGTCCCCTTGTCTCTGAGGCTCTGCTCCTGTAAGGCCCCGGCTCCCCGCACTGTCCCCTTGTCTCTGAGGCTCTGCTCCGGTAAGGCCCCGGCTCCCCGCACTGTCCCCTTGTCTCTGAGGCTCTGCTCCGGTAAGGCCCCGGCTCCCCGCACTGTCCCCTTGTGTCTGAGGCTCAGCTCCCGTAAGGCCCCAGCCCCCCGCACTGTCCCCTTGTCTCTGAGGCTCTGCTCCCGTAAGGCCCCAGCCCCCCGCACTGTCCCCTTGTCTCTGAGGCTCTGCTCCCGTAAGGCCCCAGCCCCCCGCACTGTCCCCTTGTGTCTGAGGCTCAGCTCCCGTAAGGCCCCGGCCCCCCGCACTGTCCCCTTGTGTCTGAGGCTCAGCTCCCGTAAGGCCCCGGCTCCCCGCACTGTCCCCTTGTGTCTGAGGCTCAGCTCCCGTAAGGCCCCGGCTCCCCGCACTGTCCCCTTGTCTCTGAGGCTCTGCTCCCGTAAGGCCCCGGCTCCCCGCACTGTCCCCTTGTCTCTGAGGCTCTGCTCCCGTAAGGCCCCAGCTCCCCGCACTGTCCCCTTGTCTCTGAGGCTCAGCTCCCGTAAGGCCCCGGCTCCCAGCACTGTCCCCTTGTCTCTGAGGCTCAGCTCCCGTAAGGCCCCGGCCCCCCGCACTGTCCCCTTGTCTCTGAGGCTCAGCTCCCGTAAGGCCCCGGCTCCCCGCACTGTCCCCTTGTCTCTGAGGCTCTGCTCCGGTAGCCAGGACTCCGTTTGTCTGCTGGTCTCCGGACGAGCAGAGTCTGCCCTGTTCCCTCCTCTCTTACAGATCCCAGAGCTGCTGATTTCTCAGCCTGTTCAGGTTTTACATGTTCTTAGGGCAGCTTGGTGACTTCCAAGCTCCTGACATGTGGAGCCAGTGAATTATCTTTGCAGTCTCTAAACACTGTCTTTCCCAGTACAAACTCTTAATTTTGATGAACTCCAGTTTATCAATTTTTTCTCTCAAAGATCATGTACTTGGTGATGTATCTAAGAACTCTTTGCTTAACCTAAGGTCAAAAAATTTTTCACAATTTCTGATAGAAATTTTGTAGTTTTATGTCTTTTGTTAGCTCTTTGAACAAATTCTTTTCTAATTCTTTTGACCATGTGAGGTTTACATCAAGTGTTCTATGTGCTTTTTATTTTTAATTTATAAATGGGTGACCAGTTTTGCCAGCAGCATTAATTGAAAAGTATCTTCTTTTTTTTCATTGAATTGTATTTGCATTTTGTTAAAGAATCAGTTGGCAGTATTAGTATGGGCATAATTTCCGATTCTCTATTCTGCTAAATTTATCAATGGCCCCCTTGCTCCCAATACCTCACTGTAGTCTGGAAATCTATTATTGGGAGGCCTCTGATTTTGTTCTGTTTTCATATTTTTTGACAATTCTAGCTTCTTTCTTTTCATATGCACTTGGAATCAGCTTGTTTAACTCTACCAGAGGCTCTGTTTGGATTTTGGTTGGGAGAACTTCAAATTACAGATCAATTAGGAGAGAGCTGTTATCTTAAAATGTTGTCTTCCAATTCACCAGTAAGGCGTCTCTTATTCTGAAGCCTTCTTTGATTTCTTTCATCAGTATTTTATAGTTTTCAACATAAAGCGACTAAACATATTTTGTTACATTTAAACCTACCTATCTTATCATTGGTCCTATTGTAAATGGTATTCTATTTTAATTTTGAATCACGTGTTCATTGTTAATATATTCAGTTGATTTTGATACATTGATGCATCTTGTGACTTTACTAACTCACTTAATTGTTCTATGTTAGTATTATTATTTTTTTGATTTTTGGGGACTTTTTTACATAGACAATCCTATCATCTGTGCGTGGACAGGATTTTGTTTCTTTAATTTGTCTGAGTTTCTTTTTGCTGCCTTATTAAATAATGGATAAGATCGAAGGAGGGCACAGTGTTGCCTTTTCCCAGTCTTAAGGGTGCAATTTGCAGTTTTATCATTAAAAGATTGTATAGAATTAAAACTGCGTGTTCATTAAACGTGATAAATGGTGCATGGAAATCACCTGGGCCTTAAGTTTTCCATTGGAAGGTATTTAACTGTGAATTTAGTTTCTCTGGTAGATATGTTACTATTCAGATTATTTATTTTTTCTTGAGTACGTTTTGGTAGTTTGTATCTTTCAAGAAGTTGGTCTATTTCATGCAAGTTTTCAAACTTATCTGACTAAAATTTTCATATTGCCTTATTATTCTTGTATCTGTTGGATTTACTGTGATTGGCCCTCTCTTTTTCCTGATACTGATAATTTAAGTTGTTCTTCTTTATTTCCTTCGTCATTTGGGGTAGAAATTTATCAATTTTATTGATCTTTTTAAGAAACTAGCTTTTTAAAATTGTTTTCTATGAATTTTCTGATATCAATTTTAGTGATTCTATGCTTTGTTATTTTCTGTTTGTTGCATGTTTATTTCAAAGTCCATATTCAGATATTTGAATAGTTTTAAGAATATCTTTTTGTCATTGATTTTTTTAACTTTATGCGGTTTGAGAACACCCTTTGTCTGAATGGTATATTCTTGAAGTTAATAAGTGTGGTTTACGGTGCACAATATGATTGACTTTAATGAGCATTTCATGTGCGCTGGTCACCTATTCGTACACTGCTGTGTCGCAGGAAGAGCTTTACCTACCTGTATTTGATCAGTTTAGTGGACAGTCTTGTCTGGTCGACACTATTCTTACTTTCCTCTTCTGCCCGTTCTATTTATTACCGAGAGAGGAGTGTTGAGGTCTCTGATTATGATTGTGGAGCTGTCTACTTTTCTTCCACTTCTGTTAGTCTTGCTTGTTTATTATGTAAGTGTGTTGGTACTTATGTAGGCAGGATTTCTGTCTTCTTTGAGAATTGAGCCCATTATTGTTAGGTCTCGGCCCCTTTTACCTATGGGCATATTCTTTTTCCAAGCCTGGTTCTGTGCATATGAATGTAGCTACTCCAGCTGTCTGTGACTTATGTTTTCTTTGTATATCATTTCTAATCCTTTAACTGTGTATTTGAAATATGTTTGTTGTATGTCAGGTCTTGCATTTTAATCAGTCTAATAATCTCTTTCAGTTGGTGTGATTACTGGTATGACTGGTATAAATGTTACTATCATAATATCTGTTTCTGCTTATTTGGTCTTTTTATTTTTATTTCTTTTCTGTTTTCTTCCTTCCTTTGGGTTGATTAAGCACTGACTTATGATTTTATTGTTTACATTATTATTTATACCTTTTTAAAGTATTCTAGGGCTTTCCTAAGTTTTACAGCATGCAACTTAATTTTATTACAGTCTGCTTTTAAATAATATCATATTGCCTCATATGTTGTCTAAGGACTTTAAATACTTAACAGTTTATTCCTCCCTCCCATTTTTTGTGCTATTTTTATTACACATGTTACTTTTATGTATTCTCTAAACACTCAGTAAATTGCCACTAGTTTTGTTTTAGATGGTGTAACAGTTAACTCCTTTGTCAACTTTACTTATGTTTTAAGTTTTTGAATGAGAGTAACATGAACATCAGTGAATATTGGATAAAGCAGATTGCCCTCTATAATGCAGGTGGGCCTTATCCAGTAAGCTGAAGGCCAGAATGGAGCAAAAGACCTGCCTCCTGGAGCAAGGAAAACCTCTTTAGCAGATGACTCCTTTTGGATTGGAGCTGCAGCAGCTGCTCTCCCAGGTGCACACTGAAGAATTTGGACTTCCCAGACTCCATCTTTAGTCATGTAAGCCAATTCTTTACAACAAATCTCTCTGTCTCTATCTCCTTCTCTGTGTGTCTCAATCTCTCTCTCTCTAAATATATATATTTATAATTATATACATATAATTTTATTGTACATAAATGATTTTTATATTTTTATATAAAACATAAAATGCTTATATAAAATATATATTATAAAGTGCTATATTAAAAATTACTATATAGTTACAGATATATTTCTGGAGACTTGGGACTAGTATAGATAGTTCTTCTTCAGGGTAATTAAAGGAAAGAACAGGACACATTTTACCTCCCATGTCCAGGACATTTCGCTTCTTCATATTGGTCAAGTTTCTGTCTGGTATAATGCTCTTTAGCGTAATGAACTTTAACACTTCCTGTAATGGTGGCCTTCTAGTAATCAATTTTCACTTTGTTTATCTGAGTCTTTATCTTAAATTAATTTGTGAGGTATATGTGCAGCATATTTGTGTGAACAGAATTATGATTTGACAAACTTTATTTTTCTTTCCAGCACTTGATGGCATCACTCTGTGGTCTTCGCTTGCATGGTGTCTAGTAAGTGTGATGTGACCTTATCCTTATTCCTCTATTGGTGACACATTGTTTTTCGTTGGCCGCCTTCGAGATTTTCTGGCTTTGGTGCGATACATGTCTGCATATAGGAGGAGGGTTGGTTTTATCTCGCGCAGTGCCTCTGAGCTCTTGGATCTTTGGCTTGTTATTATAAATGTTGGAAAATCTGTGGCAGTTATTTCTTCAAATATTTCTTTTTCCCATTCTGGACCTCAAATTGTTTTGTGGATTATACGAGTTGATGCTGACTCAAAGCTATTGAATGCCTAGTTTTTAATGTGTTATCATCATCATTATTGTTATTAATTGATTTTATTGTTGAGTACGGATAACCTCTTAACCTATCTTCAAGTTAGGTCTTCTGTTACTTACCTAGCGAAGTTGTGTGCACTTTGTTTAACTGAATTGATGAACCTGTTGTCCTGACTTAACCGCAGTCTTGGGTAGTCAGTGTTTCCCAAGAGAGATCAGAAAGATTTAGAATGTTAGAAGAACCTGACCCACCATTGTTGGCTTTGAAGATGGAGAAAGGGATGCCTTGATTTCTAATGCCCTTGCTGCCTCCTTGGTGTACATGGTTAGTGTCTCTGGTCTGGGTGTTCAGAAACTCTAGATGGACCCCCTCCCATCCACTCTTCACCCTGTCACATAGGCTGGCACATCCATGCTTTAAAGACCTTTTATGGTTTCTTAGTGCAATGATGTATCCATTCATTTTTTTCATTCATGTATAAAAATAGACAATGTTTCTTGAGAACTTACTAGTACCAGTTACCACTCTAAGTCATCAAAGTGAGTTAATTCATATAAGTCATAACAACTTTATGGAGAAGACAAAATTACTATTTTTACTTTTTAAAAAGAGAAAGGTAAAATTTCCAAAAGATGAATTTTAAAAGCCAGATTTAAAATTCTGGAAGCCTAAATTTCAGAACCCATGAACTTAACCACACATTATTTATTCAACAAATATCTACTGGCTGCTAATTAAATTCTAGGAATTATGCTACATTCTAGGTCTATTTAAACAAAGATGATAAAGTCTTACAGCAGTAAATTTGAGATAGATAAGACAATGGCAAAGGAAATGGAAAAAAGGCATAAAGATGTGAGGAATATAATTAAAAAGTTTACCAAGAGTTAATGATTAATTTTGAAGGAAAGGAAGTATAAATCTTAAATATTCACTCTGAGATTTCAAAGCTGCAGACCAGCATGATGATGGTATTATAAGCATAGCTGAGAAAAAAATGATCAGGTGAAAGAGTGTATAAGACCATTGAGGTCCTCTATTTTTGCGTGAACTTGGCTAGTTCATATATTTCACTGACTTCTATTTTACCTAGGTTGTCTAATTTATTAGCATAAAGTGATTGATGATAGTCCCTTCTTATATTTGCAATATTGGTAGAATCTATAGTGATATTACCTTTCATTACCAGGTCAGGGACCACTGACCTTCATTGACTAATGTTCAGTATCTTAGAAGACATTGTTTTCCATATACCATGTTTATTTACTGGCTGTTTCAGGCAGGGGAAAGCCAATTTCTTTTACTCCGCCTTGGTAGGAAGCAGAGATATCAAATATAAGTTGGATGTGGAGAATAGCAAGACATTTACATTGAAGTAACTTGGTAGAGAGAAAGAAATAAAATTCTAGGAACAGTTCTGGATTACTCTGTGAACATGTACCTCTAAATAGATGAATTGTTCAGTGAAAGAGTATATGGATGAAGGCGAGAACATGAAGAACTCAGGACTAGGCTTTGCAGATAAATAGAATGAAAATGCTCTATAGAGAGATTTAAATCGAGAAGGAAGATGGAAGCTGCCCACCCCCACTCTAAGTCCCAAAGCCATGGGAAAATCTCTTTGGGTTGGGAAGGGTTTTGTTTGAAAAATAAAATTGGATCTAAACTCCTTGCTTCACAAATGAAAAATCTAATATTAAAATAAAAAATCACGCGCGTTGTCACAAACATTAAGTTACTTGGCAACAGAACTATTTGAAGCATATAGAATTATATTGTTGAAATAAGTATTTGGTTGAGGATAACTCTGCATTTTGGTTGATTGGGGCTGAACCATGTCAACCTGAAAATTGTTTATTCCTCCAAGTATCTTTGAACGTCACTTCAAGGGGTGGAGTTTGTCACGTTGTGTTGAATCCTGCCTGAGTGAATTGCGCTGCCTAACAAGTGTGTTGGAAGGGGCGCACGCTGGCTCTGAGCCTCACTTTCAGGGGGCTTCGTGTTCCCCGCTCAGGCTTCTCTCCTTCTCTGCACCCTTCCGGGCTCACCTGCTGGAGGATGGGCGGACGTGGAATAGAGACACGTCCCAGCCCAGGCCGCCCTGTACAGGCCTTGCCAGACCTTACCTGTCAGCCGGCCCCAGAGTCATTAGCGAGTCTCACACCAGCTGAGTCTGATGCTGACCGGCAGTGTCTTAAAAGAACTACAGAATTGTGGGGTAAACAAACACATGGCGGTTTAAGCCATAGAGTTTTGGAGTGTTTTCTTTTACTGTGTAGTGATTGCTAACCAATACATCTATCTGGCATAATGCAAAAATTATAGTTCTGTTCATTTGTCTTGACTAACAAAGATTTTCACGTTATTTTCCTCCTCAGCCTGGTAAGAAAGTGAGTTCTCAGGTGGGAATAGGTTTTCTGATTCAGTCATGCACATTGGCAGTGTTGCCTGTTGTCGTGAAGACATGGGACATGTTTTGATCCGTGTGTGTCATTTTGCGCCTCCGACATCAACAATACACTTCTAAAGCAGATTGAAGAAACCTGATAAAACTTGTTTTTTAAATTGAATTGAGTTGTGAGTTTCCAGAAGTAACTCAACTTTCCTTAAAAGTCAGCTGCAAGTTTTTGGTGGAGAAATGTTATCTCCTAAATTGCCTGTGGTGAATTAATCTGTGACACTAACCTGTCAGATTTGAAAATGTTAGTGCGATAACAAGGGATTTGACAATCTCTACTATATTAATTCCAGGCTTGGTTTCAGTTCTGTGTCTTACAGTTGTTTCCCTGAAGGCATCTGAAGCAACAATTAAAGATTCACTTTTAAGTTCAATCAATTGTAGGGCTAGCAATAAAAGTACCTCAGCTACTTGTCATGTAGATAAGAGGATACCACCTAGCATTTCTAATTCACACATGAATAGGCAATGACAGCTCTATCACAACCTAATCCATTGCCTGAGAGAAGACACGTGTCTTTGGCATGAATCATAAGAGGAATTCCCATCTTAGAAAAGATAAAATGTGATAAAAGATATATGATAGAACCGAAGAAAGTCTATAATGACCATTTATGGAGGGCATTCTATTTGCAAGATCTTCCTAGTTCCAAGCATTTTTATATGGGCTTTGTATGTATCCTACCACTTAATCTTAAAATACTGTAGGAGGCGTATACTGAGGAGGGCAAAAGTAGGTTTACAGATGTTCACATGGAAAATAATACAATAATAAATATTAATACAAGAATAAACTCTGTTTCACGTACTCACAACTGTAAACCTACATTTGCCCACCCTGTGTAATTATAACCCTTTTCCTATGGTGATGCTGAAATTGATAACCAGGGAACCAAATCTGTGTTCCCACAACCCATCAGTGGTGAGGCGTGAGGCCTTGGGAACTGTGATGCTCGCTCCCAGGGCTGTCTTACCAGGTCATAAGAGCTTGACACTGTTTGACTCTCAAGTGGGTTTAGACACCCTGTCTCCATGATTATGAAACTCACCTGTATAAAATGATCAGTTTTTTACGTTGTACTATTATTATGTTTCCATGTTTATCAATCCCCCTAGAGCTTCTAGAAATAAGAACCATGATTAGTTAACTGTGTGGACTGATGCAGCAGAACCAGGGATTCCAGCTGAGGATGTATTTGACCTACTTGGTTTCACTCTAGAGAGTCCCTGCACTAGGACAGATTGGGTTTGTGAAAGGGCAGACGTGATAGGTGGGTGTGAAAACTAGAGGACATTTTACAGGTCCATGTCTGGAAGAATAGACTGGCTTTGTTCTTCTAATAGAACAGCTGTAGCTGAGCTCTCTCCCCTTGGCCAAAAATGCAAGTATTTGTGCCTAAACAAAGTCAATGGATCACCCGGAGGAGAGCTGGGTAGGTAGTAGATTCCTGCAGTAAAGGCCCCCTGCTTCCTGCTTTCTGGCAGCTAGAGCCCCCCCCCCCCCCCCCCCCGTGTCTACAGTGCTGGCTGCCAGGGAAGCAGCAAAGCCGCTCACTCAAAGTGCACGGTAGAGCTCGCTGCCTTGTAGAAATTCTCGCTCACGTGTAAGTTGTTACCAGGCACATGTAGGGCTTCCCTGGGAGCCCCGGCCACCTGCTTCCCAGTGGTGTGAAGGCCATCCTTGTCCGCAGGACCCTGGTGAAGGAGCTTGGCCTACTTCTGTTACTTCATTCCCTGCTGCCTTGATTTTTGTAGGAGCTGCGTTTTCCTGTAAGATGTGCCAGTAGGAGAGGACATGTATCTTTGTCAGAAGGCAGAGATTGAGCCTGCCCACTGGGGTCAGTACCGTAGAAGTAATAGGTCCTATGGATGCAGTTGCTCTATTTAGATCAGCAAGACTAGCTACACATTAGAAGAAAACATTACTGAGATCAAGAATTTAAAGGTGCCCACTGGTGGAAATCGGGGGCTAGTGTCAGCATCGCACCCACAGCTCTCTGTCAGTGTGGACTTTGATCCCGATTAGGGGCTTTGTGCCTTGGCATTGGAAGGTCATTTTAATTTGGCAGTGTGTCTCAGACGGTGGGTCATTCTTCAACAGTATTCTAAGCCTGCACTACTTTGTCTCTTTACTACTTAACTAAGATTAGATCTTTGAAAATAAATCTGCAGGCAGTTAGTTACTGCTGTTCCCCACCTGCGTACAGTGCACAGTGTAATGTAAATGCTGAACTTGGGAAGCGAGAGGGAGGGTCTGAATCATGGTGCCTGCAGCTCAAGGCCCTTTGCTCTATGGTAAGTCATGGGGGCCCCATTTCTTTGTCAATAAAACATGAAAATAATCAGCGGGGATTTATTTTCTTTAGTCTTAAAAGGAGACATTGAAGAAGAAATAGTCTCTTTTTTTTTTTTTGCTTCCAGATGCTTTTATGTGAGACATGGAATTGCAGCAAACACCTTGGTACGTTGCAGACAGTTAGATTGAAGAGCCATGCTCAGGAAGGCAGAGAGGAAAGGGAAGGACCATTTTCACAATGACCCAATTATATTGTCAGATTACTGAATTAGTGAAACTTGGAGCTACCCTTCTCCTAACTGCTTATTATTTGAGGGAACAAGCCTCATTGTGCCAACAATTTATATTGGCAGTTTGTTACTTGCGGCCAAATGCTTTGTACCTGATTTGCAAAGATTAAGGTATCTGTTCTTTTCAATAAATCTGTGATATAAGCAAAGCAAATAGGAATAGTTTTGTTTTAAATATGAGCATACTTCAGTTCATAAAAATCAAATGAAATGCTTAGTGACAGATCTATTTAAATTCTAATAATTGACCCTAGGACTTGAGTAGTATTATACAATGTCACATTGCCTTTCAAAAAAAACCCACCCACATGTGAGTCCTGAATGCTAATGATCAGACTTTGACTCTGCACAGGGCCTCTCTGCAGGAAAACATTTCAGAGAGAAAGACCCATTCTCTAAGGAGATGGCCAGAAGGAAAAGTGAGAACAGAACAATTGCCCGAGTAGGAAACACCACTTGTTGTACATTCACTCTTTCAATTGCTCACTCATTCATTTTTTTCATGCATTCATCCATTCAAAACACAGCTATTGAGTGTCTTCCGTGCGTCATGAAATATACCAGCAGCTGGCTTTGCATAGATAAACTGTAGATAGCCCTGTGTGAAAGAATCTTACAGTATATTAAAACTTACAGACATAAAACATAAGTGTAATAAAAGGTTTCCAGTTCTGTGAATTTGATCCTGGATGAAACTTCTCCCAGATCCAAGACCCAGTGGTGATTGGCAGTAGGAAGAGCTATGGACCCAGTGAATACATTCGAGGCGGCACCATCAGTGGTGGGGATCAATGTGTCAGGGACGAACATGAACCTTGAAGACGACAGCAGGGATATCAAGACCAGAGGAGATAGCCAAGGCAGCAAGCAGGTTGGCTTCTTAGATACTGCAAGTAGGTAGGCATCTCCGTGGATCCGTGTACAACACTTTATTGCTCATAGCACAGCAAACAGTACAAACGTCAGCATGGTGCCACCATCAGTGGCAAAATGGGCCACATAAGGGCCTCACACTCAGTAGGTGGCCCTGTAGTTAAGGAACCCAGAAGGAAGGCTCTGTACCTATCGCTGCAGGCAGTGAGCAAACCAGCCCACCTCCCCCGGGGGGAAGGGGCAAGTTCTCATATGAAAGCACGTCCTGGTTGCCTTGACTGGTTTATTGCCTACGTAACAGCTTCAGGAATGGTCAGGGTCAGAGCATACCAAGTCTCGCGGTAGGGCACAGTCAGCGAAGTTGTGTTGGAAGACTTGGGGCCAGTGGTGGGCTGCATCTCCTAAAAGATTGCTTAGAGTCAGATTTCCTGGGTTCAAGGAAGTCTGTGATTGACTTGGACCACTGATCGGCTCTATGGGTCAGGCAACTTATTCCACCTCTTTGTTTCCCCATTTGGAATGTGGGGGCTCACTCGTGTCTTGCCCATGGGATTGTTTAAAGTAGGGCCTGGCATATAATAAACAGTAAGTAAATGTTTATGTTTACAGTCATTCAGCCCTGTGATGTACTCAGGTTGCTGGAAGAAAGAGTGAACATAATTAAAATAAAAAATGACAATTGTGTTTTTTTCCCAGAGGTAAGCTAAAATATGTATGAAGAGTTAGTTTGGGCAAAATATCAAGGACTTAATGTTGAGTGAGAAAGAAGATGATAAGTATCCCCAGAGCCATGTCAATGGATCATTTCTAATTTCAAGAAACTTGCTACTTTTAATAGGGGATTAATGTCTATGTCTATTCAATTTTTATACATGAAGCTGTTCCACTTTTTTTTTTTCATTTGGAAAATTGAACATTTTCTTTCATGTGGCATTTTCGATTATTGCTCAAAGATCAATAACTCTGATTCAAAAACTGATATATTGACTTGTAGAAGTTTCAGTAAAGGACACAATCAGAGTCCTGAAATGCATGTAAGCGTTTCTTTCCTTCTCATCACTGAAATATTGTATGTAATACTGCTATTCTAGTCTCTTACTATTAGTTATGAAAATAAAGTACTGACACTTGGTTGCAGCTGTTGAGTGCTCACTCAGTGCCTGGCGTTGTTTTCAGTTTTAAGTGTTGTGCACAGAATGATTCGTTTAATTCTTAAAACCATATGAGCATGTGCTTTTATTACCCTATTTTATAGATAAGGAAACTGAGGCATAGAGAGGTTAAGTAAATCATTCGAGGTCACACTACTAGTAAGTGGCTACAGTATGACACAGGCAGCTGGACTCTAGAACAGACACACTCAACCAACGTCTAAGAAGGACAGAACCTACGAGCATGTCGAGCAAGCAGGTTGTTTTGCCCCAAAACGTTCATTTTTGATGCATAGACCTCATCATAAGGAAGTCCAGGTGTCAATGGCTCAGTAAGCAGGTTCCAAATGAGGGAATCATTCACACAGCCTTCCCCAAATTTACTACAGGAGCTCCAGCGACCTGTCCGCTGACCTGGAACTCGGATGTCAGAAGTTCTTGCTGATCTTTAACGATGCGCATCTTATAGATCCCCAGCCTCGCAATGGGGCTTTATTTTCTGCCTTGATAGATTTAGGGATTTATTTATCGTAAATTACTCACCAGAGAGAGACATTTCATTGTAAAACACCTCCTGGTATTGATTCAGTGAAATGAGGGTGTCATCATTAAACAAATCTTCCCTAACACCCATGCTATTAAAACTAATTGACCGTGTCTCTTTAAGGCGAGCCGTGCGTTTCGTGGGCTGGCTGGGGAAGGTTTTGTCTGTCGTTTCTATCCCAGACACATGGCATCTCAGGAGGTACCTCTCACTCAAGCCCTCACGAAGGGTTTTCCCGTGTTTAGATGAAAAGATAATTATATAGAAATGCTAAAGAACTATGACTTCTAAACTTATTTCCTCTTTAATATATCCATTATATATTTAAAGTTTTAAATTATCTAAACTACTAGAAATCTGAATTTTAAGGAAGAAATGCCAACACGTTACCTATCGTGTTTCCTGTGGAACATTTTATGTTTTTTTCAATGTCGTTAGCTTTTCTCAGTCATGCTGTATTTTATTGGACTAATGGCTTAGAGGAGGGGTTGGTGTGCTCCTTTTTCTTGATTCCTTCTCCAGACAGTCATCCCCAACTCACTTAAATAAAGGAACAACACCTACTCATTGGGTCTTCATCCTACAGTCAAAGCATTCTCACCTTCATGAAGTGTCAACTTTGGCATTTGACTCATGGTTTTCTCTGTCATCTCTGGACATGTCGATGTCCCCATGACTGACTCACCCAGTTCCCCGGCTTCTATGACCCTCCCTTTGTTTAACTCTACTTGCCCCACAGTAACAAGGCCACATGATGGACACTGTCGGCTCCACAAACTACTCTGCTGCTCCAGGTCATTGAAAAAAGCACAAGATTCTCTGATAAAATGACCTAGTTATTGTTGCTTGAGAGCTCAGCTAGCACTACTGGGACTTTTTCCTTGGCTTCTTGGGGACTCATATCTTTCTATCAATCTAGTCCCCTCCTCCTCTTATTTTTATTCACATTCATTTTACGTTCCATTATCTATCATTTCATTAGCAATATTGCTCTTTATATGATGAGTTTGCCAAAACCTCAATGCTAGGTGAACAAAAATATTCACCTACTCTGTTTATTATCTTGAAGCTGATCATTGCTCAAGAAAGTCAGGCATTAGCATGGATTGGTACCACTCTTAATCTGGAATTACCAACCTCCCTCAAAAGTCAAGATCAAAACCATATTCAAAGAGAGAATATAGTGTACTTAAGTGAGATTAGATTGTATTAACCGCTGTCATAATATTCATATTTTCTTTGATTAGATGGGTTTGATTTTTAGGTAAACAAGTGAAAAAGTTAATAGCCCTCCCCGATACAGAAGCGATCTAGAATGGGAGCCCCTACTTTCACCCTCATTTACAGGCTGCAGGCCACAGCACTCCCTGTTTACCATCACCACAAGGAGCAGAGAGAAGCTTCCATGGTCATCGGGGCTAGGTTGAGATAATTTACCCCATAAGGCACACGAAGGGACTAAGGTCCAATACAAGAAGGGTGCTGGAGGAATTTCAACACTTAAGGACCAGATAGAAAAGTTTCAAGTGGAAAGAAGACAAAAGAAATGGCCAGAGTATAAGAAAAAGAGGAAAACATGCCATTGCCAAAGCCAGGAGAAGTTTTAAAAAAATGGAAAAATCACTCGAATGCCGTTAAAGACCACTTGAAACTTCTGCCTGGTCCTTAAATGTTGAAATTCCTCAAAACTTATCTGATTTTAACTCTTCTCTCATGTTATTTTTTCTGTAGGAATCTCTCATCCATGTCCATCAATGACTGTTTCTAGGACAGTGATTTCTGAAATTTCTATTTCTATGTGAGGTCTCTGAATTCTGTATCTCTGTCTAACTGGTCACTCATCTTGCCCTGGACACCTCAGAGGCACCGACACTCCGCTTACTGGAGTTGAGCCCACGGTCTACCTTCCAAACTCTGCCGTCTTCCAGTGTTTCTCTGGAGGGTAAAGCAACGTAATGATACTGAAAACTTATATTCAGAATATGTGGCGATACGGATTTATCTTTAAGGGATAATTCTTTGGAAGATAAATTTATTACTGTTTCCATTTCAAAAAGTGGTGTCATTCCAGTAAGATGGCTTCTCAACTGTTACTGCAGGTTATTCTGGGCAGTTGAAGGAAAAGGAATTTCATTTGCTTATAATCTATTGCTGTAATGTTTGTTTTTGAAAAATACGTTTGCTACTCGTATCATCAGAAAATATTAATTTTCTGAAGTCATGCAATGATGTAAATATAGGACATTTAAATTTTGGATGAAATCCTTATAATTGGAATAGTTATAATTGAAAAATATAAGAGGATGTTTTAAATATATATATATACATATATATATCATTTTTAGTAACATCAAAGAAAATGGAAAGTGGTCATAGGCATTTTGGATATTACATTTCCAATCTCCTGAGCGGGATCATTTTAATGAGATAATCTCTATTATTCAGATGATTAAGGAAGATGTCCCATTAATTTTAATTAAGGAACCCTGCCTGTGGATTGCCTTTTGAAAAAAATACCTTAGAATTTTATATCTCCCTTCAAATTACTGACACAGACAAAGGTGTGAGGTCATTCCTTGGACTTTTCATCGCACCCAAAGAGAAAGAGAAATGGAAACCCGACGAGAATCAGCCTCATTTGCCCATTTGGGGCTTAATAGGCACTTTTACACTGAGCCTCGGGCTCTCCGGGGTGTTCTCATTAATGCTCGCCACCCACCCTCCCTGCACTTGAGAACGGAACCCAGAGAGTCCCTTCCAGGGAGGAAAAAAATTTTTAAAAAAAGGGTCTCTCTGAGAGACTCAGTGCAGTAAGGACCTTATGAAATCATGTGCAGTGCTCGCAGAAATGTCTGCGTGGCTGCCTTTAGGGTGTTCGTGTTCTGTGTGTCGAGTAATTAACGAGCGGCCGAGCCTTTCCTTCCGCGCGTGATGCGAACGCCAGGGCGAGTCCCATTTTCATTTCGTACTCGATGCTTCGGCTCATGCCAGGTTTTTAGTTAGTGCTGGCCTATTAAGCTGCTAATTTATCTGCCGTTGTGAAGGCCTCTGGGAAGGCTGCTCCCGGATAATAGAGCGGTGATCCATGACCACCTCCCGTGTGAGAGCATCGGTCCCCGCGCTGAGAGGGACAGGCTGCTGGTTGCTAGGTGCCAAATGCTGCGGCCCATTTAGGAAGTGATACAGTTTTGTCTCCCCGCTAAGATGACAAAACTGTAATTAGAGATTAATCAAGAGCTGCATTAGTGCCTCGGTGTCCCGCAGGCTGACTTCTGTTGCCCACCAGCAGTTAAGTGCGTCTGCCTGTATTTACCAGTTCTCTGGAGACTCAGAAATTTACTGTCATCTTTACTGGCACAGCTGACATGCAAGTTGTCAAATCATAAAGAACTAACTCAAGAGAATGCATGTAATTAATGACTCTGTCTTTAGTCTGTTTATTTTTAAAATGAAGCTTCATTAAAATGATTAAATGATATATTACATAACCAGCTATTTTGTGTGTGTGTGTGTGATTGAGTGTGTGTGCGCTTGGATTTTGTTATTTTTTATTAAAATATTTCCACCAACAATACAGTGATTTATACTAAATACAAAAAGTTCAGTTCAGATAGTGGAAGAACGACACATCCATGCAAAGGAGACTTGGATCTTGTCCTTAGTCTGGGAGCTGGGTGGTGACATATGTCATATCACTGTAAGACCTGCACTAGCACCTCTTCAGAAAATAGTATTAAGGCTTGCTATGGAATTGATCTTTAAGTTTCACTTGCTTTTTCCTTTAGAATTTTTGCTATATCTGCTTTGGAGCAAATTATTCTTTCTCTTCTATTTACATCTATTGTAGTTTTATTTTTTCTAATGCTGCAACATGGGGTCGTGTTAATTACAAGCATCTTTCTTTACGGAAAACCCGATACTTCCGGATATTGGCTTCTGTCTCCTATTTAGTCGATCACTGTTCTTCAAAATTAAGGCTATTGAAATACTTCCAATCATAAAGCTATGAATGATACTAAATAATGAATGTTGTTGCACTTTTTGTGAAATTAACTTGAACCTTGATTGGTATGAAATATAAAATGTATTTTTGTTGTTTTAGTTCTTGCACAAAAGATAAATCATTGTAAATGAAATAAATCAGTGGAAAGCTATATTCCTATATGTACACTTTATAAATTATACATATCACGCACACAGACACACTGCACGCATGTCACTGTGTATATTACTTTGTATTTAAAAAATACACTTTTATTCCACTTTGGTTCTAGCTCACAGTGGAAACTTGGAGCAGCTGTAATCATTCTAATACTAGATCTGTTAATACAAAACTACTGCCAGTAGACCTTATACATTAGTCTATACATTAGAAATCTAAAAGATACTTCAAAACGAGTTGAGGTTTTGTGCTCAGATGTGGGGCTACAGTGAAGCATTTCTAGTAGAAAATACTCAGCATCCAATTCACGAATCGTGGGCTCCCCAGGAAAAATATCATTTTCTCAGAGTACTTGATGCTTTTTTTACTCTTCTTGCCTAAAAACAGGGATAAAAACATGGACTGTTATTGCCCTTGTTTCTAAAAATGGATAATGTATACATATGCATATAAATCTATTCATATACATTCAGATAAAAATGCCAGTTATTAGAATTATAATAAAGATGAATGATAACATCGACCGCATAACAATTAGTGCTAAAGCATGTCAAATTTATTTTGGAGTTAGTTTGTGGTTTGGTTTTCTCTTCAGCCTAAGGTGACACATTTCTGTCTTTTTAAGCAATATTGTTAACTTACAAGGAAAGGGTGAAATAGGAGAAATAAATATAGAAAGAACTTCTGCCTGTTACTGGGAGAGCTGTGCAGGGATCGAACTGGAGGCTCCAGTGGATCCTGGCTGTTGGCTGTGCTTTTCTTGGTAGTGGAGGGAAGTCTCAGGGGTGAGAGCCAACTTTAAAATGGCAGTAGATTTTTAAAAAACTTAGCCATTAAAGAATTCTAAAATCAGATTTCAGCTGATAATTATTTATATATACATATAGTATTGTAATACTCTATAATTTTCAAAGAATATGGCATTTTGGTTGAAGTTAAATGAGTGTACTTTTGGAAATACCTGAGTCTTCACTGACGATTTTATAATAATTCATTTAGCATAGAAAGCATTGTTTTTGATTAAAAAGACAATGTTCTTCTTAGGTATATAGTTGCTTGTAGATATTTTAAAATTATTATTTATAATAATATACACTTCAGGTGACTTAAGTTTTTAATCACACTACTATAGTCTATTACTAAATATAATTTTAAAGTGTAGAGCATTAGAAAATGAAAATGCTACTAACTAGAGTCTTACGGATAAAGCTGTTAAGAAATAATAGAAGTTTCTCCCTCTACACTGCATTCCCTTCACTTGGAAGTATGGTCAGGACTCAGAGTTTCTCAATAGTGTTAATTACGGGCAGACCAGTTGTAAGCGGAGGCCAAACATTTGTCTTACATCATCTCATTACTGCTGCAGGAAAGCATTTCTGGGCAAGGGGAGAGACTGTGCTTTAGCAGCCGACCTCTAGACTGGCTGCTCTCTGTCCTCCAGGTTATTTAAGAACCATCAACAGTGACAACAATAAAACTTGTCATTTTTCTTTTAGGAAGAAATCTCTCTTCAAATATTAAAAACTAGAAAATGTTCATCAGCCTCGAGTCATCGAGTTCCCGTGATTTAGGGTAGACTGAGGCTGAGTATCCTGTTCAAGTTTGATGGGCTAAGTACTTTATCAATTCACTGAGTAGTATGTGTTAAGTCATTAATTAATTTATTAGGGTTCTGCAAGCAACACACAAGAACTGGCTGCCATGATTTCATGGATTTGGCTAATTCATCAGAGTGGAGCTGGTCTTGGATAGAGTGCCATTCTGCTGTGTTTTTGTTTTATGGTCTCAGACAAATTATCTCAATTCCCATCTGAAAAATGGAGAAATAAAAATCTACCACGCAGAGGGTTTGGAGGTTTATAGTATTTGAGACACGAAGTGCTTACTGTTTCAATATTCATTTTAGGAAATCAGTCAAATCCAAAAATGTATAGAGAAGCAGCTGAGAGGTATTTCCACCACCATTTCATAACTATATCTCTGTTAGTGTTCTACCTGGATTTATATTAAGAATAAACTCACAACTGTGGAGTGTAAATACTTATTTACACAAAATTCAAATTATGCAGTTAGACCATTTGTGTTCTGATTTGTTCCTCTGTCCCACTAAATGTACTTTGACCACTTTAAATATCCTTTATTTGAAAAATAGTTTTAATGAATATGTAATATTCCATTAATGGATATACTATCATTTATTTAACTATTCCATAATTATCGATAATTAAATTGCTTACTATTATCACAAAAGCATGGCAATGAGAATTCTCCTATACATGCCTTTGTTTTCCATCTTCTTAAGATAGAGATCTGGAAACTACCAATACTGGAAAAAAGACTATAGTAAAAGCTCTGTTTTCCAAATGGCTCCCAAAAGGCTATGCCAGTTTCTCCTTCTGTAAGCACCTTATGAGGATCCTGTCCCCCCCATACCAGTCTTTGCATTTGGAATTCTTTTCCTATTTGCCAGTTTTATGAAGGTTTATGGCATCTTTTACAATCTTGCATTGCTTAATTATTGGTGATATGAAACCTTATGTGTTTAGTGGCCATTTGTGTTTCTTTCTCGCTAAAGTATTAGATGACTTCAGCCATTTTTCCTATTGGGCCATTTTTCCTTACTTGACTCGAAAGTGATTTTTGTGTAATGTTATTTTTTGCAACCATAATACTTTTTGTTATTTGTCTTATACATTTTTTGTGAAATTATTGATATATAACATTAAACATTTATTTACATCTAAACACCTTTCCTGCTGGCATTCCAGGGACTCCATCCGCATAGAAATTCATCTCCTGTTCCTAAATTTATTGATGTTCTGCTATTTCTTCTAGATCATTTGAATAATTTTAATTTTTACAAGTAATGTTTCAGCATATTTGGACATTATTTCTACCTAAGATATGTAGTATAATGTAGTTTTACTCTCCTAATGAGTTATTCCAATATCTCTCAAATCATTTAGAAAGGAACCTTTATTTCCCCACTGACTTGTTAGATAAAATTCTAATCGTAGCAAAGTCTTCTATTTGCTGGAATTTATTTCTGAGTCATGGACCCTCTATTGAGCTTCTTTATGATTCCAGATCTTAAATACTTCAGAATCATTAATCTTTTTTTCCTAAAATTATTTTTATCTGTTGGCTTCCATTTAGTCTTCCACATGACCTTTGTCAGTTCCTGCTAGTGTTTTGTTTGGAATTGCGTTAAAACCAAAATGTAATTTGGACAAAATAGCCTTCCTTACAAACTCCAGTCCTCCCATCAAACAAGAAGGTATGTCTTATCTCTCTGCCTAGCCATTTTAGTGTCACTCTGTATTGTTTTTAATATTTTCTATGAGGATTTCCTATGTGGTTGGAACTGGGATAATTACTTTATATTTCGTTTTAAATTTTGTAATGACGCCATCACGTGGATGTTATTATTACCATTACTCGGATGAGGGAATTGGGATTTAGAGAGGTAAGCAGCTCATTCAGGCTCCCATTCTAGTGAGCGGCAGAGGCCGGTTCCATCAAACTCTGAGCCCACAGGCTCACCCATCATCCCTGTTGCTTCCCGCTTACTGTGGGTAGTAACTTGTGAAGGAATTCTGATCCCCTAAACACTGTCCACACAATATAATGCTGAGTCCATTATTAGTAAACATTACAGCTTAATAGTCTTCTAAAAAATAGTTATTATATGAATAATTATTTTAGTGGCTCCTTATTTTAATCACTCGTTTTTTCTTACACCAGGATTATTTGAGTTGAATTTATTGTAAGGTTTTTTAAAATTTTTTTTTAAAATCCCACAAGAAAGAAAGGAGGGAACAAACCTGCATTTTCAATCCCTGTAAATTGCAGACATGGAGCAAGGATTCTAATATCTCCTTCACTCTCCCTCCCAGAGGACAGGAGACCACAAGTTGATTCCCCACAGCAGACCTGGTGGAAGGCCACCCCGCAGGTGAGGCCAGCAGCCTGTGAGGGTGCCCCTTTTCCTGAACAGGTAGATTCCTGCTGTACAGGTGGATTTCAACCATGTGATTATTTCCATCAGGGCCTTAATTTTAATTTGGGTAATTTTGCTCTTCAAACTTCTCTGGTCTACCCATACACAGCATTTACAATTTGTCCTTAAATTCTCGGAGCAGCCCAGGCTACCGTTCTTCAGCATAGAACCAGTGCAGGTCAGGATAAAACAGCCACCACAACACACACTGTCATGGTGGCTCTTTTATTAATACAACTACACCGAGAACTTCAATCCGTCCCGGTTAAGCTTTGCAACTTGAGTGTGAAGTCCCCAGGGCCACCTTCCGTTAGGAAGTGACCCCAGGAGTTTAGAAGCAGTGAGCTGATGGGGACGGTGCTGCTGCTTCAGACCTGGTCACGCTGGAGCTGCTGGTCAGGGCCGGGGCTGCTGGTCCAGAGGGGCGCTGCTGGTCTAGATGGGCGCTGATGGTCCAGAAGGGCGCTGCTGGTCTAGATGGGCGCTGATGGTCCCCACAGATGCTGCTGATCTAGATGGGCACTGCTGGTTGGGACGGGCGCTCTTGATTGATCGGGACTTGCGCTGCTGATTGGAATGGGCGCTGCTGATCGATCGGGATGGGCGCTGCTGACTGATCGGGATGGGCGCTGTTGCTGCAGGGCCCCCGCCCTCTGCAGCCCCATCTCAGGGGCTCAGCTTCCCCAGAGCCAGGCGGCTGCTGGCGCTCCGGAATTTACTCCACTGCTGTATCCCAGCGATAAGCGACCTGCTTCTGAGTCTTTGTATGTATTTCTGAAGTGGTTTCAATTCTTTATATTTGAACCGTGACACTGAGCTGCGTTTTGCACTTTTGGTCACAAAAGGAAAAGCGGTATCTATGGCAACGGCGAGGCGGGGGGCTCCCCGGGGCTCCAGGGACGGAGGCGGCCTCTTGTTAAGCGGCGCTGGGTTAAGATCCAGGTTTTGGGTCTGCTGATGGCGATGCCCAGGGCTGAGGGTGGTGATGCCCAGGACTGGGGCGGTGATGCCCAGGACTGGGGGGCGGTGATGCCCTGGACTGGAGGTGGTGATGCCCAGGACTGGGGGGCAGTGATGCCCTGGACTGGGGGCGGTGATGCCCAGGACTGGGGGTTAGGCGCCTCAGACAGAGAGCGTCCTTGAACTGCGGGCGGGGGTCTTCAGGCAGAGTCCCCGCGACCGCCTCACTCGGGTGACTGCAGGTGGTGGGGCCTCGGGGACTCAGGGCCTCGGGGCCTTGGGGATTCGGGGCCTCCTGCACCCCCCCATCAGCCGATGAAAAAAGTCAGTGCTGGGCCCAGAACAAGCAGGGCTTTTAGAAAAGTGGCTAAAATGGCACATGGGGTAACTTTGGTGACTTTTTTATGCAACATATGGTAAAAATGTAAAGTTCATGCCATTCAACAGTCATGGTTAGCAAAATATAATTAATTTGAGATGGCCTCTATTTTCCTCCCCTTTATTGAAATAAAAGCATGCCCGCTACCTTCAAGTCCCCCAACACACACACACACCCCTTTTTCCCCTAAATCATGGCAAAATGCATATAGCATAAAATTTGCTATTTTTAAGTGTCCTATTTGGTGCATGAAGGACATTCATGTTGATGTAGTATCATCCCCACTGTCCATCCACAGAACTCCTTTAATTTGGCAAAACTGACCCCCCCCCCCCAAGCTGCCCTTCTCTCTTCCATGTCTGTAAGCTTTGCTGTGCCAGGTGCCTCACTGACCTCGAATCACATGGCGCGTGTCCTTTTGTGCCTTATTTCTCTCAGCATCATGTCCCTTTGTTCATCTGTTTTGTAGGATGTGTCCCAATTTCCTGCCTTTCGGGGCTGAGTAAAGTCCCCTCGTGTGCTGATGCCTTGTTTTGTTTGTCCGCCCTTCCAGTGATGGGTACCTGGGTTGCTTTCACCTCTCAGACTATTGCAAAGGATGCTGCGGCCATAACGTGGACGTATAAATGTGTCTTCACCTTCCTACTTTTCATTCCTTCGAGTGTACACCCAGAGTAGAGTTGCTGGATCATACGGTAATTCTATTTTTAATTTTTTAGGAGATGCCATATAGTTTTCCACGTTACATTTCCATCAACGGAACGTCGATATTCCAATTTCCCCACATCCTCACTAATACTTGTCATTTTCTGTACATATCACACTTTAAATGGCATCTTAGTGTTTGAGGATAATGTAATGAAACAATATGCAACCTCTGGGTTCCAAGTCCCGATCTTCTGTTTACTATATGCGCTGACTAGCATTCAGCTCCCTTGAACTTGTGTCGGTGTCTGTAAATATGGGTAATGATAGTACGTAGTACTTGGGCTATGTTTTGTGAGAGGCAAGTGAGATATTGCATGTAAATTGCTTGACACAACAACTCATTTATTTAGCTTCTGCTTCAGGTTATCTATAATTGTTATTAATTCCCCAGCAACGCAGCTGGCTGATATAATCATCTTAAAGATGAATTTCAGAGACATTGAAGTCAGAAGCCTAAGGCCACAGAGCTAATACACGGAGAGAAAGGGGATTCAGACTTAAAGGCCACGTCTTCGGCCCACTACGTTCCTCTCTCCCGTTCTGTGAGTGAAGTCACGTAAAGTGCCTAAGTTCACGTCGTCAGCAGGATACCGAAGACCGGGTGGCTCGCACAACAAGCATTTATTTCTCACAGTCAGGAAGCTCAAGATCAAGATGTCAACAGATTGAGTTCTTTTTAAAAAATTGATTTGAGAGAGAGAGAGGAAAGAAGAGAGAGAGAGATGTGTTGCTGCACTTATTACTCATTCATCGGTTGATTCTTGTACGGGCCCTGACTGGGGATTGAACCCATAACCTTGACCTATCGGCCTATTGGGACAATGCTCTACCCACTGAGCTACCTGGCAGGGCCTGGTTGGGTTCCTGATCAAGGCCTTTTTCCTGGCTTACGGATGGCCATCTTTTCACTGCACCCTCCCACAGCCCCGGCAGGGGCCCGGCAGGAGGGAAAGAGAAAGGGGGACGGAGACAGAGAAAGAAAAGGTGTTCTCTTGCTCACTGTATCGGGCTGCTGGGCCCCATCCTGGGGGCCTCCCCCAAGCTAATCGTTCCCCAAAGGTCCCAGTAGGGCTTCGCCACAGCAACTCTGAGGGGCACGAACCTTCAGTCCAGAGCGGGCAGAGGTGAGTATATGGAGGTCCCCGTTCCACACACAAGAACCCAGAGACACTCTAAAGATCCTTAGCTGCCGTATCTGTGATACGGATACTAAACTTTGATGAATGTTATTTTAATTACATGAAAAATGAGAATAATTCTATCTATAGAACTGTAAAAAGACAGTACATACAAAATACTCAGGGTGATACCTATCATACAGTAAGCGCAAAAGAAACGTTAGCTGTCACAGTGGTGATTATGAATGCTTTGTCGAGCTGTGTTTCTCTAACTCTAGGCCCCTATCTCCGCTGGCTGGATTGTAGCATTTTGGGGATCAGATTCTTCCAATGCACAGTAATAATTTTACCAGAAAATAAATGGCGGCAGTTTTGCTACCACACTATTACGACAGTTACCGCTGCTGCTTTTTTATGATGAGGGCCGCTAACTGTGCACAAAGGCAGAGCCAGGGTTTGGGAGAGAAGCAAGTAGGTGGTTCCCATGGGTGCTGCTGGGGGAGGAAGGAAGTTAGGGCAGCTCAGAGCCCACCCCGTGTCCCCTGTGGGCCAGGTCAGGGGCCAGGATGAGGCTCAGCCAGGGACACAGAGGGACCTCACTCAAGGCTAACATGTGAGAAGCAGAAAGCTTTATCCTTATGAGATTAACATCGATGAGATTTTCCGAAAATATCAATGCAGGCCTTATTTACCTATGAATTTAAAAATGGTATGATGCAGTTGTTCCATGACATACATGTAAAATCAAATCAGAAGCTATGAGTTCAGAAAACACGTCAACTCCAGCTGAGGGTCTGTACTCACAGGTAATGTGCAGAATACTCTTTCTATTGAAAAAATATATCTGAGTAAAGCAGAAAGTCCCTGTAAATTGCCCTCTTTAAATATCTGTAAGTTATGCTGCCCTTCAAATAGTTCTGTTCTAAAGGAGAAGGGCAGAAAATGTCTTTAGTAATGGAAACATTTTACATCAACAATCATTTCAAGCAACAGGCTAAGATGTTTGAGCCAATCGAACCCACCAGTACTTAACAGATACTCAGAGAGATTTCCCAGAATATTATGTTAGACTCAACATGAGTAAAAAATGCATATTAATTCCACACATTCAGGCACATTAACAAGTGCAAAGCGTAACTATTCATATCATAATTGATTATGTCATTTCTGTGTGTTTAACAAAGTGTCAAATTCTATGTCAACATTTCACAATCAGCATAATCACACACAAATACAAAATAGTCTCTAATAGGCAGAGACTCCTCACTAACTGTTAAGACAGAACATTTAAAAACTGAACCAGAGACACAAAGTATTTTAAATATTCACTGAAAATTAGTGATCATCATTTTCAGCATCAGATGGTCTTGCATTTTATTTAAATGCCCATGAGGCCTCCATGTTTTCTGCTGGGTGTTTGGTCATTTGTATATAATTCTGCCAGGAAAGATAAAGTCAAAACAAATTTTTAAAAAGTGATTTTTAAAATAAAAGATGTCCCTTGGATTATTGAAGAACACCGTATAGCTGGGACTGCAGCAGGCACTTGGGATCAAAGGCTAAACCTGAAGGCAGCTGCACTGCACAGAGGCCTAATTTTGTTCTCAATTACCTTGATTGTAGATAATCTGATTTGGACTGTTGTGTGTGTGTGCGCGTGTGCGCGAGTATCCAATCTTCTGTAAGAATTGATGCCTTTGGTGGCTGAATTAGGTCAAAATACAAAAGACAAAATAGCTCGTAGTAAGAAACATTACCAAGATTTTAAAACCACAATTGTGCTCTCTTTCCCCCAACCCAGAGCTTTGATGAAAATTGTTTATTGCATGGCTAAGTTCCTACCCAGAAGACATCTTCCCGGCTTTGAAGATTTTTACCATAGTCTTAGAAATAAAAAATTGAGCAAATTGCTGTGCTTTTCTATAATTTTGTAAAACAGGGTGTTTCGAGATAAATTATACCAGTGGACTGTGTCTGTCTTGTGCCACAAAACACATGTAAAATACCTGTAATTTAGTCATTTCAAGGCATGCACGAAGAAGGTAATAAACACAAACACAGACATCCTAGTTTGCAGACATGAGGGCTTCACAAGTTAGTGAGATCGCAGGCTTGCTAAATATCAAAGACGAAATCTGTGCTGTACACCAAACCACCGAAAATTGCCTTCAAATTCAGGTGCAATTTATTTCAAATGGGGTAAAGTTGTAGCTGAAAGCATGGAAGCAGACAGAGCTGTACCAAGACTCATTATGTTATATTTATGGTAGGAACCCGTAAACATTCATGCAAACAATGCATGCCCCAAGTTATGTTCATTACGACTCAATTTTAATGGCTGGACAGTTTTAATATTTAACTTATGTCAAACACCTTTATTTTTGCCCATGTTTGCCTTCACAACTTTCTGATTTTTAGTTCTCAAGATCTTCTGGGGCTCTAGGAAATTTTTACTTAGGATAAAATTGGGTTCATGACATTAAATTATAAGACCATCCTGTTCCTTGTGGTAAGCAAAATTCAATTAAAGTGTCATTTTATTAATAAAGTAACCATTTTTTTTTTTTCTCTTTCAATGAACTGATAGTGACCCTGGTCTCATTTTCTTTAGAAATATATGTGACCCTAGGCAGAATTTGACATGCAAAAAAATGTGTAAATGCAGTAAAACTGTAGCTGCAATATTTAGGTTTAACTTAACTTTTCCAATACAGGATGCTATTATAAAGGGACAAGAGCATTGCGTCAATGAAATATTCTTTTTTTGTGTGTGTGTATGTGGACACAGATGAATCTTCCCCTGCTGGTCGGCATCAGAGAAGAGCCAGGGGTTTAGAAGTATAAATACTGCTGTTTTCCTCACTGTTTCAGCAGCAGACACATCTGAACAGGTGGGAAATCCCACGACTACAGCGAGGACACACTACAAAGGGCAGCTTAGCATGTGTGGAACATGTAACTGGGTCTCAGGAAAGCCCGCTGCCCGCCTTTCACCTGTTCAGAACACTGCATCCCCTTGGCCTCTCGACTGACCCCCGTCAGTAAGAGAGTTCAAAGAATCAATGTGCTAACAGCACTTGTCAACTTATGCCAACTGAAGGAAAGAAATAAAGGGATCAGTACAACTCATCTTTCTGTGGAGTAAAAAGCAAGAATATTAATGTGTAGACATGCTTATCAGAGCTTTTACACAAAGTGACAGAGATGGGCGGGGTTGTGGCCGGATAGGTGTTGGGGACATCTAGTCAGACCTGATTTTATGGGGTCCTTTCTGACATGTTGTGTGCCTCTTGTGACCTTGGGCAGGTCACAGGCTCCCCCCACCCTCAACAGCCTTGTGTTCAGAGGCGTGTTTCTGTGGCTGCCCTGGGAAGGCTCTTACGCTTCCCTAAGGTCAGCTTCGTGAGCTTGTGACCTGTGATGTTGGACTGGAATGGCCTTGTGCTTAATTTAATGTTGTCCCTGTGTTGAAATTCTTGCTAATGTAATATTTGATCTTGCATTTGTAAGTAAAAGGCAGTGGGACAACGGAAAGTGGAAATGAGCAGAGTTCCCGCTCGTGTTACCTGTCTGCCCCGTTCTCGCTGTGTCATTTGCACAGAGCATTTTTGATGCCCAGGGGCACAGAATTCCCGTGTACCTGCGATTGTGGGTATTCAGCTGGGCTCAGAGTGCCAGGCAAGTGTGTTACACAGTCACTTCGTACGTGGGCCACTGACAGGAATCTGCCCTTTCCTTACTCAAGCCAGAACCCACTTTGAATAGAGAAAGAAGGCATGGCCTGCTTGAAAACCCGACTGACTAAGGAGCCCTCTTGTGTGCTCAGACCTGTGTGACCTAGGCCTGAACTGGCCACCACTTCAGTGGAAAATGATGGGGTGGAGGAGAGGAGTTGGGGCAACCCACAGTCCCTTTTCCTCAGCTCTTCCTTGCTCGTCTCTATAGCGTGTGCCTATCAACTGAAATAAGCCCAGCTGAGTTGCTTTTGTGCAAGGTTTTCACTGTTCTGCTTAGAATGAAATATTCACATGCAAGCAGGAGCTAAGAAATGCAAATGGTGTAGCCTCAGTGGTTCTGTATGAGCTAAATGCGCTTACCCTTGCAGTTAAAATCAACAGTCTGTAGTATAAACATGAATGGTAAAATCCATGCTAATTTTAATTTTTAATTGTCTTTACTTATAATAAATAACATTAAATAGCCAAATACATTAGTATGAGTTGAGGGAATGTGTGTGGAAGAAAGAAAAGGCCTGCTTTCTGATTTAGCACCTTTAATGGTAATTTATTCATGTTTGTTGAACAGGAGACCTTGCATTTTTTTTTTTTTAATCCCATAAACTAAGTAGCTGGCCTTATTTCCTAGCACTAGCGAGATGTATTGAGTGTGGACTGTGCGTCTACAGTGGTGCCAGGCACCTGGAGTGAGGGGTGGGATGGCAAAGTCTTTATTTTACCCTCACAGTAATCTTGTAATTTATAAGATAATTTGCTGCTGTCTCCATTTACCAGGTGAAGAAAGTGAGGCCCAATGTCACAAAAGAGGTAAAAGACCAAAAAAATCAAGATTTAATCTAGAATTTGTCTGACTCAGGTTCCCGCAGTTTCCAGGCTCTGCTGTGACCATATAACTACCCTTCCACACTGGGACACTTTTGACAACGAAATGGGGCGGCAGGAACAAATCCTCTAAGATTGTTGACGTAAACTGACTGTACGAAGCAAACTAGGTGGTGTGGTCACTCTGGCCGTAAAATTCCCCCTCACGTGTAGGTGGCCACTGACTGATCTTTTACGTTCCCCGCTCTCCCTATAGGAGGGCAGGTCTTGCTCAGCACCTATGGGCTGAACATAAATCATGTGTAGAATAAGCAGTTCTTTGCTGAGCAGATCCTAAATATACGGTGAAGGCTGCTCCAGAGGTAAAATAATAAAGTTAAGTAAGTGTAGAAGTTGAAAAAGAGAAGCATGAAATAGAATTGTATGATACTTTATTTCATTTAGCTTTATGGCTGATAAACTTCAGATATTATTTTAAGCTTAATATGATATTCGGTTGCAAAGCAAATGGAAGGACTGAGACCCTTCCTGGGCTCCAGGTGTTCAAAGGTTTGAGGGACTCTCATTACTGAGAAAGGCTGTCATACTTTTTTCCCCGGGGGGATTCAAATCCATTTGAAACTACGCCATGCAGCACAAAGGCCCAGCGCAAGCTGGCGAATTAGAGGAGGAATTTAATTCACCATCCAATCAGTCCTGGGACGAGAAAGAAAACATCTAGAGCATTCGCGACGCTTGGGTGGCTGAGCAAATCGCTTGCACCCCTGTCCTGTGGAGTCTCCGTGTCACTCAGCGGCTTCCTCCGTTCAGACAGGAAGCAGCGAGTCCTACCCGTTGGTGCATCCCCCACAGTAATTGGTGCAGGCGTCAGGGTAAAATCAGGACTTGGCATTTACCGATGACATTAGCTATCAGGACATTTAGGGAAACTATGGATCTAATTTTTAGAGTAACTGTTAAGAACGTTCTTATTGAAATGCAGCAGTTTGGGAGGAAGAGTTAAGATGCTTGGTAATAAAAGGCGATTCTCCTGTCCAGAGGAGGGAGGCAGAGGTTATATACTCTGCTAGGTGGACCTTATCATATACTTAAAATTTGGTGCGTTTTAAAGGAATTTGGGTGCTCATCTTAAAGTTCCTGGAGACTCAGCAGTACTTAAAGCATGGCCCTAACTTCTCAATCTATTTCCATCTCTCACCCCAAAATTACTGAATGAGAAGACTCCCTGTCCTTCACTCCGCCGATTACCATTTCTGGGAACACTGCTCTGAACGCAGGACGTACAGAAGTGACATCTCCCCGCTGGGTGTGCTGATCCACGGCACTAACGTGTCATTTTCCGACGCGTCCCGCTCACAGATATTTCAGCGTGGCAGATTCGCGGGTCGGAGGCTAAAAGCAGGTTACCTCTGGGTAGAAGCAGATAATGGGCATTTTATTACCCAGACATCTCTTGTTTTAAAGCTGCTGTTCTCAAGGATTAGACAGCTGACCTCCAGTCAGGAGTTTGATTCCATAAATTGAAATCGGTTGTAATACTGTTTGTTGCTCACATGCGGTTGTGCATGAAGTTAATGTTATGTGATTTTCCTCCGGAGGTGATTTCTTAACCTCTTCTCTGCCTCACGCCCCTTCAGTCCACTGTTTTCAGATTCCCACGGGAATCTGCTAAGTCCAGTCAAACTCCCGAATAGTAATTAATGAGCACCTTTGAGAAAATAGTGTACGTGTCTTTGTTATTTTTAGGATTCCAAATGCTCGATTTATAATTATTTCATTTTGTAGTTAGGTGCTTGGCTAGGTGCTGAGTGGTGTACGTGGTCCGGTCCCCACCTGGTAAATGGTAACGAATTATAACAACAAAGTTACAGCACTTACTGTAAGCAAACCCTTCTGTGGTGGTATCTTTATGGCCTCTCTTGTTCTAAGTGTTCAAATCTATGAATCCACTGAAGGAATTGACAGTGTTTTAGGTAAACTACATCAGATGCATTCGTAATTAACACACAAGTAATTTCACATTAAGTATATACACACGCATACAAACACGCCACGCAGACTTGGAAGAAAACCAGCCCTGGCTGCTAGGATCAGACAGGCTGCACGTGGTTGGTTATTAAGTGTTTTCGGCAGGTACCACTGCGCTGGGTAGACCAGAAGCCCGCAGGAAGAGCGCAAGGCTGGCCTGCGCCCCAGAGAGGGTTAGAAAACAAGACTCACACAGCACAGTTAGAGACCCAAGGAAGACACATCATTTTAAATTCCTTATAATTTTATGTTTTCGCGTGTTAAGGCCTTCTCATATGGCGGCTTCAATGTATTCTTTCCCTCCACTTCATAAAACAGGTATAAATTTTCCTAATTCCAACCACGTGCCCAGTGACACTGGAGAGCCAAGGCAACCAGCCAACGTAGCCGCCGCTTCCTGCGTGCCTACTGTGCTCCGTGCAGAAGAATCACAAGCTGCCCTCTGACGTAGGCGCGTTACCAGGCAGCTGGGGCGTAAAGACGTTCAGCACTTTGTCCAGAGCGGTGTGTGGAGCTCTGAGTGGCAGAGCTGACCCTGAGCTCAGGCTGACTCGCTTGGCTTGAGAGGCCTCCCTCGTGAGCACTCTGCAGTTCCCTATGCTCGTGTTGTCGAAATGTGAAATGGAGACGTAGCACAGTGGCCTCACGCTGACCCCGTAAAAGGGATGACTCGTCGTTGCTGGGAATGAGACTAATGGAGGAAAGTCTGTGCATTCCAAGTGCTAAAGTAATGCCCCAAACTCTGTCCTGTACCCTGCCTTGCATCATCCATCACGTTTTTCAGATTAAACATCCTTTCTTTCAGAAGTCTTCCCTTATGTAACAATGTCCACTGTCACTATTATGAGCCAAGTGCTTTGAATTCCTCTGTCAGCATTTGAAATGAAATATTTCATTTTAATTGAATTTATTGGGGTGACATTAGTTCACAAAATCATACAGGGTTCAAGTGTACAACTCAATAAAACATCTGCACACTGTGTCATGCACCCATCGCCCCAAGCAAAGTCTCCTTTCATTTCTCCTCCCCCACCTTTGTCCAGTTGCATCCATCCTCCAGCCCCCTTTCCAAGATTAGACTTTATATCAAATGCAAATGAGAAGACTGGCCTAAATACTATTAGCTAATGTGGGTGGTAGAGCACCTTATTGATAGTTCATGTGAGTGAGGTTCATTAGTAGGGTTTTCTTGCTAATGGAAATAAGAAAATCACCAGGATTTCGAAGGTCCATCAACAATACAATTCAAGTTCCCACTTTGAAGATCCACCAACAACATTATTTAAGACCTGAATCTGTAGGAAAATACGGTAGACCGTGATGGCGATAGGAGGGGTATGTGGGTTATTGAGTAACATCAGGAAAATAAATAACATCGATAAGTGCAGTGTCTCCTTGTAAGAAATAGGTATAGTAACAACATTCACCTTATAGCCTTATTGTGTTTATATTTTTATTAAATGAGATCGTTTGATTAAAGTCATTTTGATTTACTGCCTCATGATAAGCATACGGAACATAGAATCCTTATTATACTAACTCTCCCATAACAGTTTTATGCTTCTATATAAATGTGGTATCTTACAAGAAAAACCTGTCAATTAATCTTGCCCAGAGATATGATGTCCTAATAACGTCGTAAAAATAACAGTCTCATGGAAGTGGAGACTAGTTTGCAATGTACCAGTTTACAATGAGAAACGTAACTGTCATGCCAACTAACCTGTTTATGTTGCCACGGTCTGCAAATGATAACTGAAAGCAAATCTGTTCATATGCCATTAGAGGCTAAGCCATATTCAGCCAGGAATCGATTGTCCACATATTCCCTGCCAGCAGCCCAGTGATTACTGCTGATGCACATTTTGTGGAAGAGAGGTTTGTATTTTCAGAATCGGAGACCCAAGCGTCTCTGAGGATCTGGTAAGACTTTACCTCCCGAGCCCCCTTTCCCTGAGATGACACTGTCAAACCTAACATGATGTGTCTTAATTCTAAATGGTACTGGAAATAAAGATTATGATTTAATAAGTTCTAACTTACTGTTTGGCACTTCAAATGCTTTTTCTATGGAAATATTTCACTCTTTTCTGTCTTTAAAGACTATGAACTTGGCAGAACTAAATGCTTCCTGAAGAGACCTAACTTACTTTTAAAATAATCAGAACATCAAAGATTTTAGTGCCATTAGAGTCAAGGATGGAGGGCTGGGAGGCGTCCAGGCCGCTGTGTGGGTCCCTGCGGGTCAGGCCGCCGGCTTCGGCTCGACGGGCTGTGTCTGCAGGTCCTGTTGCTGGGGTAGATCGGTCAGCGTCGTTTTGAGTAGGGGGCAGGAGGTGAGCCCCTGTTCTGTTCGTGCTGCTGCAATGGACCAGTTGTGTCCCTGGCCCACATTTGGGGCATGGGGTGGGTCTCTGCCCTGGCTCTGCTGCTGTGGTCAGTGACCCACTGTGGCTGGGTGGGGACCATGGAGTGGGTATCACAGCGAGGTCTCCGCTGGGCTGTCTCTCTCTCGGTCCTTTCACCGAAGAGAACAGGGTTTCATGTGTGTGTTTCGGTCTGTGCCTGTTGATGCCTCCAGGCTGTGGACTCTCTCATGCCAGTTGGGGACCTGTGGGGTACACAAAGAAAACCCAGGGGTCTCAGGGCTGTGAGTCCACTGTTTTCTTTACCCTTTTCAGAGTTCTGGGTCCACTTATGATTGCCTGTTGAATCATTTCCTGGACACTTAAATGTATTTAGAGTAGAGGAGCCAGGAGTGAGTCCATGCCATCCTGTAACAAGCTTTGTAAAGAAGGTTCGGTTTATAGTCCCCTCTCAAGCAGCTCCAGGGACTCCAGTGTCTCCCATCCTGGCCATTCCTCAGTGCCCACATTTTATCAGTGATTTATTTTTATAAAGTTAGTTCTTCTGACTCTTTGTTCATTAAAAATATTCAAAACCTTGTTACCTAATTACAGAATATTTTTCTAGCATAATTTTACCCTTTCCTGCTACAGCTGTCCATATTTATACAATATTTATGCCAGATATATTTCATTATCCCATTTAAGCAAACATTGTGATAATTATGTACCTTGTAATTAAATGTCTTCTAAACGAAGCTGCAGCAGTTACAATAGATTCAGCTGGGAGACTGACTCTGGGATGGTAAATATGTGGGAGAAGATCATTGGCTTTGTTTATTAATACCTCAAATCAGCAGCCCTTTGACATCCTAATAGACACAAGTTTTAATAGACATTAAGTTTTGCTTTAAAACTTAATCATTTCACCTCCGAAAGCAGAAAAGATTATATTCACACTAGCCAGCCTAGGTAGCAAAAGGTGGACATATTTGTTTTGTAAATTTGACCAAGTCTGGGGATAAGTTTTACTTACAGTGCGAATGGCTTCATTGAGGAAGTGAGGTTTGCCTTCAAGCTTTTCTGAAGCTTTAACATCAACATTTTTTTTTTAAATTTTATATTTGTTTAAAATATTACAGGTGTCCCTTTTTCTCCCCAATGACCCATTCCACCCCGTTCCTTCCCCTTCCCCCTCCCCAGTTCTTCTCCCCACCATTGTCAATGTCCTTGGGTTGTGCATAGATGCATATAAATTCTTTGGTTAATCTCCCCCCCTCCATCCACCTGCCCTCCTCCATCCCTCTGACATTCATCAGTAACATCAACTTTTAAGCGATGGAGTTTTCCACCTATAAACACATTTGGATACATGTCAGGTGCAGAGCAGCCACAGAAGCCCTAGAAAAATTAGTATGGGTCCTGTGACAAAGGTTTTGTTAGCCTGAGCAAGAAGAGTTAGCAGTAAGGTCACCTCCTCTACAGAAAGCCAATAATGCAGCAAATCAGACATGGTCGTGGGCTGTTCGGAGCCCAGCAGCACCATCGTCAGTGGGGACACACAGAAATCCATTGTCATCCACTGTCCACAGGCACGTGAAGTTCATAACCTATCAGTGAGCAGAACCCTTTAAAGAAAAGACTCAGTGTTGAGCTTTTAATTGCTAGGATCTTCTCCTTTACAACCTAGTCAGACACAGGCTTGCTCAGAATATACTTATAGTAGCCTGGATTATGGTCCTCCAAAGATGTCCATGCCCTAATTTCAGAACCAGTGACTATATTATCTTTCAAAGCAAAAGGGATTTTCAGATGTGATTAATTTAAGGAGCTACAGATGGGGAAGATTATCCAGGTAGGAACAGTGTACTCACATGAGTCCTTAAAACAGGAAGGCAGGAGGCGCAGGGAGAAGAGATTGAAAGATGCTGCACGGCTTGTTTTAAAGGTGAACTATGGGGCCGTGGGCCAAGGAGTGCAGACCCTCTTGGGAAGCTGGAGAAGGCAAGAAAACAGACTCCTAGAACTTGCAGAAGGAATGCAGCCTGCTGCCCCAGACGTCTGCCTTCCAGACCGCCGGATAATACACATTCAAACTGCTAAGTGTGGGCGATTTGCTACAGCCGCAGTACAAACTGATGCAGTTCTCTACAGCCAGGGGAGTCTGCCGTTAAAAAGAAGCCTGACTCATTACACTCCTAGGAATTAATATATATTTATTTTATTTATGCGCACATTCACGTGCACAAATTTGTATATATTTGTATGTGAGAATATTTTTATTTTTATTTTTGTAGTTTTCCATGCACTTCAACTTTTTCACTTTGTGCATAAATTATTTTTATAAATAGGAACAAGTGTTATTTTGATGCATGAAATAGAACATTCTAGGCTTATGGGCCTACGCTAACGGTATCCAGTCGTTTAATGAAGGCAACCACCCTCCTTGTTTTCTCTAATTCCCCCCCTACCCATTCAGGTGCTTATATGTATGTTTTAGGCATCTTATTGTGTTAAAATTGGTTATTTGAATTTATAATCTACAGGGTTAAGGGTAATTACATCATCACCTCCCTTTAGTAGTTTACCAGATTGTCCCGAGTGATGGTGATTTGGGTGGACTGAGTTAAGCTTAGTATCTGGCAGCATGAGTGCGATTTAAATTCATATTCTCTCAATCTATCTATCTCTGTCTCTCTCTCCTCTCTGTCTGTCTCTCTTTTCTGTCTGTCTCTCCTGTCTGTCTGTCTCTCCTCTCTGTCTCTGTCTCTGTCTCTGTCTCTCTCCTCTCTGTCTCTCTCCTCTCTCCTGTCTGTCTCTCCTCTCTGTCTGTCTCTGTCTGTCTCTCCTCTCTGTCTCTGTCTCTCTCCTCTCTCTCCCTCTCCGTGCACCGCCTGCCCCTTATTGCGGGGCTGTGGCCCTGAGGTTACATGTAAGCGACTTAGACTCCGAGGCCGCAGCTGCGTGTGTGCTCCCCCCCCCCCAGCTTCTGAGAAATAGACTCCGTCTCCTGCTCTTGAAAAAAGAGACGGAACAGGGGAAAGGCGCCCACAGACCCAGCAGCAGCAGCAGCTGGAAATGCTGCTGCTCCCTGTCAGCCCCTGGTCTGGAGAGGAGCAGCCAGAGGCTATTTGGGGCCTGGAGAGCTGGGGCCTCTGGGGGCCTCCCTGTGTCCGTGGTCCTCGTGACGGTGCCCAGCCCGTGAATTCAGGGGCCTCGGGCACGGCGCAGCCAACCAAGGAGCTCTGCCCGCTCAGCGCAGACCTGTGACTGATCGGCGCTGGATTAATTCAGACACTGGCCGTCACTAAATGCCATCATTGCATAATGTGTGCCTTAAAAATCGCCCCTGAACGCCAGGCTAATCATTCACCTTTCCATAAAACTGTTAGGAAAAAAAAATCGCATTAAAAAGTGCTGCCAAACTAGTTTTCCATTTGTGAAAAGAAATGATCGATTTAGAGGTGAAATAAAGAATCTTTTAGAGAAGTTCGGTTGTACTTTAGTATTATAACGTTAATGCTAACAGCATGGCGAACAGAACAGTTTCAGTGTCTCCGCGTGGAAATTTAAAACTGGTGGCAAAGTACAGGTGGTTTTATAATGACAACTACAATGTATTGTCAGAGCCATATGTCACGGCTAAATTTTAGATATCAACTTTGTTACTCAGTATAAACTCCAGAAATCCTTAAATACAAATAGATTTGGAAGGAAGAGGCACACACTCTAGTGACAGAAATAATAATTTTTTCATATTTTTTACAATGTCTCTGAGGCATTATTTTTTATTCATCAAATGATGAAATTATTTCCTTTCCTATACATGGAACACTCTTCTTTCTTATTTAGAAAGTTTTTTAATCAATAGAACTCATTTTTTTCCAATAAGATTTTATGTGGATTGATAGTATAAAAATTAGTTAAAAAGTTATTCAATTATGGAAATATGTTATACGTTCAATTATATCACAAGTGACTTCTAATGAGTTAAAATATATTTGATATTTCAGTAAGATATTTATAAAATTATTGAAATAAATGGGGGAAAGCAAAAAGAGGGTAATGATTTTCAGACTCCGAAGTAATTAAGCAGAATGTTGTTCCCGAAACACCAGGGAGGAAGGTCAATGTCAGACCCCAACAAGGGCAAGCGCCCCCCCCAGGTGAGAACTCTGAGAACCAGACACTCCGACACTGAACAACTGCTGTAGGTTTTATATCAACAGCTAATGTACTCACGTCGGCGCTTCCACTCGCCTGTAGGACTCTCTGCTTTCCCCTCCCTGGCCTGAGTCACCAGATTAAACGTGAGAGAGCTCCTGGGCAGTCACCTAAACGTCGGCATGTGTTTAGCATCTGCCCAGTATTGCACTTATGAATGAAGTAAGTAAGTACAGACCACAGCCCATAGCATGGGTCCTATGGCTCCTGGGAATGAGGCATTCAACTCGATTTTCATAAATATGAGGGTAAATTATGACCAATATGGAAATTCCTGACCAAACATGCTCTTTATTGATAATAGCATCTTTGTCCTTGAAATAAACTCTATTCTTCTTGTGTGCAGCTTCACATATTTCTTAAGTTTCAGTTTGTAAAGAAAAAAGATTAAAACATCTATTTAGAAAAATAAGCATTTGTAAAACATGTCTTTTTCCCCCAACCAACTCTAATTTTGATTTTCTTTTAACTTTAGCATGCTATACATTTACCACTGTTTATCAAGCATAACTTTATTGGAAATAATTTTAGAGGGCAAGGAAAGTTTCTCCCTCCCCTTGGCATCTGTGATGTTTATTTTTATTACCACCGTGATGGTTTCTGTGGACACGTGCCATCTTTGTCTAGATCAGAAGTTCAGGGTGGACTCTGGTTTCCACGTTGTTTAAAATCTCCTGTCTAGTGCCTCAGCCTCCATAGAGTCTCATGAATATTTTTTGTCACCTAGATATAAGCGGAGTGAACCATTACTTTAAGATTTAAAGAAAATGGTCTTCTAACCCGGCTTGTGTGTTCCCACCACCAAAGTCAAGCCTTCCCTCACCATATGTTCGAGCCCCTTTAGAGCCCCCTCACCCCCTTTCCCTCTGGTGAACGCCATGCTGTTATCTGCATCGTGAGTTTTTATTTATTTTTCTTGTTTTAGGTGATACAAGGAATATGCCAGTTCTAAAATTGATTCAATATAAAATACTTTAGGTCTTATGAATCGAATCATGTCCTAAATCACATGTGGGGATTTCCGGTAATCTAGCCCAAGAAGGCTGCGCCAGTGAAGCGCAGGCCACAGAATAGTGAGGAGGAGCTGTGTGGGAGCAGTCGGCAGCCGTGCATGGATGACTTTGGTGCAACTTGGGGACATCAGTGCATTGATCACTTTGGTACAACTCGGGGACAGCGAGGCTGGCTTGAGAGACAGAGGAGTGACCTTTCTGTGTTACTCTCTTTAGACATTTGGGCTCTGCCTTTGAAGGCCTGAGGCTTTGTGTACATTTATTCTATCCTTTCGTCAAGGATATTTAATACAATTACATTCTTTCCTGTAAACTTCATATATTTTTAAATTATGTAAATTTCTGTGAGCCTTTTTTTAAGGAACACACACACGAGTTTCTTGAATTTCTATGGCACACTGAAATGCTGATGTGAAAGTATTTTGTGATAACTCTTTATAGAGATACATTCCAAAATACTTTTGTTTGAGTATTTTCATATCCTACCAAGAACTGAATTTATTTGCTTTTAGGGACATCAATCTACATTTTGAAAGAAATCATATTATACCTAATTTGGAAAATATTTTACCTACGGCATTCTTTAATATGCATATTTATTATTAAAACCTCTGGCCTGTTGTATAGTAGTATCATTACTTTTAAGACTGTATACATAGTACTAAAGAGCAAAGCATTGAGTGGTCAGGTGCATACACTTTGGAGAAAGCCGCTACTCATTGGTGATAGACCACTTTGAGCTACAATGTCTGTCACTAATGTTTGAACCTTTGGACCCACCTCACTTCACCCTGAAACTAACATAATATTATAGGTCAGTTATACCTCAGTAAAAAAAATTTAAAAAAAAAGAAACAAAAAAATTACTCAATGCAATTTAAAAAATACGTCCATCATCAAAAAAAAGCTTCAAGTAGCCAGTTGGATGCATTCTTCTGGAGCTTAGGAGAAAGGTGTGGGCTGGAGATCTAAATTCAGACATACTTTGCAAATAGATGGCATTTAGAATTATGAGCTGGAATACTGTGACCAAGGGAGTGAGTATAGAGTTGAGAACTGAGCCCTGGACACTGCAGTATTAAAAGGGGAAGGAAGGATATGTTTCTTATCTGTATTAGTCACTAAAACAAAAGTAGAAATTCATTTTTACACAGCAAAAGAGGAACGTTCATTTTTTAAGTAGTCAATATTAGACTAGCAAAGTGATTTTTATGTATTTTCAAGAAAAAAAGCATGATCTACATTAATATTTTATAATATATTTTACATAAAGCACAATTTTGGTGAGATGTTAATTAGATATCAAATGACAGAAGCAACGTGGTTTGGAATCAGATGTATCAGGCAAACCATGGGCAAATACGGAGGAGGAAGTGTTTTTGCTGGAACCCTTTGAGCGTCTTTACGAGGACACTTTCCGCAGCTCTCAGAGCAGTTAGAGGAGGTCTGCTTCTCAGAGGCTTCATGGCCAAGTTTGGTCCTGGAAGAATTTCCATGTTAAGCATTTTTCTGAGTGAATTATAAAGCATGTTAAGCAGGAGTCACATTTTCAAAGTGGAATTAAAATAAATAGAAACAAGCCAACAACAACAAAAAATAATTAAAAATAAATTCAATCGCATTTCTTTATTTAGGAACAGTTATTTCCGCAAAGCTACACATTTTAAATAAAATCAGTTTCTTCAAGGACCGTCACTTGAATAGGTTTTATAAATCTCTATACAAATACAGAGGTTACCAAAGGAATAGTAGTAGGTGAACAGTTTTCCTAACCCTCCAGAGAGAAAAATCTGTTATAAATTAATCTACATATTTAAAATTTATTGATAATTTTATACATTTTGTTATCTAAAAATATTTAGCTTAACTGTTGTCATAATTTATGCCCTACATATAATATAGTCCAGGGTTCCACATAAAGTTATAAGAATGAAAAATCGAATGTTTAGAAAATAGAATTAATCATTTATGTGACTCTTATAATTTTTGAAATGTTACCCCTGAGTGCTGTGATTATTTTTTGAGGAAATTAAAATACCTTGTCCGTATTTTAGTGGAATGCGGGAAAAATGAGACCAAACTAAGAAATTTAAACTTATTCTCTACTCTCAGAAATATTATATGGACTGGGTATTTTTGGCTTAGCGGGAAAGACACCAACACCTGAGACCACAACCAGGCCTTCAAAGCACCGCTTTAAAATCATTTTAGACAAAACACGCACTCGCGGTTCCTTGTTCTGCAGAGAGCCTTTCGAAGGCCATGGGGCAAAACGGGCGTCATGCTAAAGATAAAAGCAAGTGCGCTGCTGGTCAGTTTACCCCTTGGCAGTGTAGTCACCCTCTCCTTTGGCATTTCCTTCCTGCCTGCCTGCCACCTCTTGTCACCGTATCTTTGCGTGGGGTGCTGCTCTAAAGGCTCGGAGGGGGCCCCGAAAGTCAGGAACAGGCGTCATAAGAAAGCGAAGAGCATGGAACAGGGTTTTCTATAGGTTACGCTGTGAAAGGGAGTATGGAGATTAATCAGAATCAAATGGATCAGAGCGGTGAAGCCCGTAGTTTGGAAAAAGAAGAAATAAAGCGAGACGCCAGTGCTCGTTCTCTCAGTTAACACAGTGGGTGCAGAGGTTCGGGACTGGGGCAGGCCGCTGGGATGAACGCGGTGGCAGGCCGCTTGCTTTCTTAATGGACCTTTGTTATATTACAAGCGCCCCTCTCTTTTCCCCATGCAGGCCCTCCACCCCGCATCCACCCCCACAGGCCTTCCCCATACTGTGTCCATGGGTTATACTTACATGCATAGAAGTTCGTGAAGCTTGCCTTTTACATTTAGTCTGTACTGACACCAAGGCCTGGCACTGGCCCCTTTGTGAGTAGACCAGGTGCTGGTGGAAAATCCTGACACATTCTCGCTACGTTCTAAAAAGAAAAGCATATATACTGTTGAGCGTGACCTCTAAGAGAGCTGTTCACAGGGCACGACTGATGGACGTTTTCATCTCCTGCGTTGGCACCTATATTGAAAGGAGATACCGAGACAGTGACATTGAGATTTGTGGCTGTTAAATGAGCCCACCACTGGCTCATTACCACCTGGCCTAGGTCTGGGCGCTGGCCGGTTGGTGACTGCCCTGGGGTAGCTCTAACTGGAATCACCTGGAAGGCTTGGGCGTGTCACCTGAGCATCTCACTTTCCAACAGGCAACCGGGACACATTCTCATAACAGTGGCAGAAGGCAAGCGGAAGCAAGCTCAGGTGTGCAAGAGTTTCTCAAGAACCGACGTTTCCTACCTTTCCACCAGCCACAGCTACTCACAGGACTGAATCCAGAGCTAAAGCATCGGTCACGATGCCCCACCTCACGGAGCACACGGGGCTCTGAACGTCACGCAGAAAACGGACGAGACACAGAAAGGAGTGACTGGCTGGGCCACTTCTATAAGTCCCTTCCAACTCTTCTAGTTTCATTTAATTTATAAAAATCAAGTATTAGGGTTAATATTTAATGAATATATGCTGCCTTCTTCCTTGAAGATCGTTTTTGCTCAAAATACCAGTGCTTTAGAAAGTACACGCTACATATGTTTCCCCGTTTAAAAGCAGTAAACTGTCACTGAGGGAAAGAGCTCCTGCCTTCAGGTCTCCGTAAGGACCGGGCTGTGCTGCAATGAGCATGTGGCTATAACGACACATCACTATTCAGTCAGATGGTGAGGGCGGTCGCTTTCCAACTGTAAACCTTAAGTTTAATGAGAAATTATAATACGTGAGCGGAGATGAACAGAATATGAAGGTAAAAGGTAATCAACAAAGATGATTATTTTGGCTGTGACTATGAATAAAACAATCGACAAAGTAGGTTTCAACTGTTACATTGAACATAAAAATGTAAATGATATCTATTTATATATGTAATTGCAGCACTAAGGCATACTTAGATGGTGTTAAATAACTAAAATTAAATCTGTGTGCGTGTGACCTGGCCGGTGTGTCTCAGTGGTTCGAGCGTCAGCCTGCAGACTGAAGGGTCCCGGGTTCGATTGCGGTCAAGGGCATGTGCTTTGGTTGCAGGCTCCGTCCCAGTTGGGCGTGAGCGGGCGGAACCAACGGATGCGTCTCCCTCATGTGGATGTTCCCTCTCTCTCACTCTCTTTCTCTCTCCCTCTTCCTTCCACTCTCTCTGAAAAGCAATGGAAAAAATATCCTTGGGTGGCGATTGAAAAAACAAACAAAAACTGTGTGAGTGTAACCTGTCAGGGACTATTTATATTCTGCTCTGAGAAAAAAATATGCAGTGACTCCGAGGTACTGTTGGAATTCAACGTTCTGTGACACTTTTATCTTGCATATTATAACTTTTTAGTAAGATTTTTAAAAAATTGATAGTTTTTCTGTATAAAAACAAAACAAGACCAAAGACAAAAAAAAAAGAAAAAAGAAGTTTGTGTAGAGATAATACTAAAGTTTCATGGAGAGCTGTTAGTAAGAATTCAGATATTAAGGACAAACAAGCCAAAACACAGAGGAATTTTATTCGTAATAAAGTAACATTAAAAATATATAGAAATTTCTGCCTTACAAGTCGTCACTGGGGTGGTTGAATTACTATCTGGTGGCATTCTCTTTCTTAGGCATCATTGGTTCCCAGTGTGCCCCAGAAAGCGTTAAGTCTAATTATGTTCTCTGGTTTCAATCCACCTTAAAAAGCAAGTACGTTGGCTACGTTACCTGTAGACGTCTCCTATGCCTTAGACAAATTTCCATCCTAAAGAAGCGTATTCAATCTAGATAAAAACTTCTACCGAGATAGAGCTTATGTATGTACAGCAACACCTCACTTTATGCCTAATTTATTTAAATATTTTGTCTCCACCTAGTTAGCATTTTTATAGAGGAAGTTAAGAACACTTTAAAGTGTTTGTTATGGGTAATCACAAGAAAATACTTTTAGGAGGCAAAATGCTGGAGAGGGAAAAAACAGGAACAGCATCAATTAGGTGGACTAGAGAGGAGGGGTGGCGCAGAAAGGAAGCCCTATGGGGAAGGGGTGACCAGCAAACACATGCAGGCGTGAGGTCGTGCAGAAGCCCTCCAGGCTCCTGAGGCCTTTGTGAGTATTCGTGACCCGTGACGAGTGTCCTGGAAAGGGAGGACACTGCACATGCTAGAATAGTGGTAGCCGAGCAAGTTCTTCCATAGGCCCATCTCCTCGGGGCAACCAATGAGACACGTGCACACTGGACTAGTGCAGTGTTTTTAGAAGGAGTTTGCATACTGCCCGGCTCTATTTATATAACATTATTTACATAACAAAATTATAGATTCGAGCATTTCCAGGGAGGTTCCGGGTGGCTTCCAGGTGTTAGGAGGGGGTGGATAAAGGTGCAGTGGGTGTGGCGGGACAGCATGGGGATCTTTGTGGTGATGGAAACCTCGCCTGCTCGACCGTATCGATGTTAATATCCTGGGTGTGATTTTGTAATCGTTTCATAAGATGTTGCCATTGGGGAAAACTGAGGAAAGGGCACATGGGTCTTTCTGCATCATTTCCTACAACTGCATTTGGATCTGCAGTTATGTCATAAACATTTAATTCGAAACTTGAACCCAGTGCCCTGGCCAGTGGTTCAGTTGGTTGGAGCATCATCCCGAGCGCACCAGAAGGTTGAGGGTTTGGTTGGCCAGGGGACATACCTAGGTTGTGGGTTCGATCCCTGGTCAGGGCACGTATCAGAGGTAACTGATCAATGTTTCTCTCTCTTCCTCCCCCCCTTCCTCTCTCAACATATCGTCAAGTGAGGATTAAGTAAAAAACATATATATTTAGCACAGAGACATTTTTCCCGTGTGTGCTTAGGGAGAGGCACAATATTACTCACTGAGATGGCAAAAGAGCAAACCACCAGGGAATACTCTATATGTCTTGCTATAGAGAAATAATAAATTGTGTTATGTGTGCACAGTGGAATATTACCTAGTAGTTAAAATGAAATATCTACATGTGTCTAAATGCAGATGCAGAAAAGTCCTTACATACAGATATGTTATTAAATTTAACAAAAGTTAACTGCTTCTAGAAGCATATACATGTAAATATATAAATGTGTAAAACATTTTATACATAAGTGCGTACTAGGTGTATAATACGTACAAATATACATTATGTATACATACATCATTTCCATATTTCATGTTTTACATAGTCATTCATGTACAATCGAAATACTAATTTAATAAATCAGTCCAGTCAGCAATTGAAGATGAAGAGATGCTATTTTTCCCACAAGGCTTAAAGTATTTCTACAATGTTTGATTCTATCCAGTGATCCTCTGCTGTTGGCATTGCCCTCTACTCAGGGTGTGCTTGGAAACATTTGGTGGTATTTTTTTGTTTTGTTTGATTAACTAGAAATGCTGTTGATATTTAATGTCTGGAGCCTGTGTGCCGACGTGTGAAAAGTGCACAAGGAGGCGTCATCCTGTTCCAGTTGTCAGCAGGGCCCATTCACACGCAATCTCAGTCGTCTTCATAAGCCAAAGAGGAGCTGGAAACCTGGGCAGCACCAGGGTTGCAGCAGGGCAATTGCTCAGGAGCGCGTAGGAATTTGGATTAACTAAGGCATTCGTATTTTTATTTTTATTTTATTTTTTAATTTTATTATTGTTTAAAATATTGCAGATGTCCCTTTTTCTCCCCAGTGACCCATTCCATCTCGTTCCTTCCCCCTCCCCAGTCCCTCTCCCCACCATTGTCCATATCCTTGGGTTGTGTATATATGCATATAGGCACTCGTATTTTTAAATAGCTAAACAAATAAAATAGGATCACTCTTGGTCACCCAATTTGCAGCCTTGGGTGAATTAGGAAACATAATGATAATAACATTATCAAATTTATGTAAAATGTATTTAAGAAGGAGTCCAGCTGCAATGCAGATGAACCGGAAGTTGAAAACGTCGAGCATGGAGCAGTCTCAAAGGTCCAGGTGAGCAACAGTGCGATGTAAATGAAGACAGTGGCAGGAGAAAACGGGGGGACGGCGAGCTTGTGAGGCTCAGGGGTCCTCAGTAGGCGGGATTTACGGGTCTTGGACAGTTGCAGGGCTTAATAGACACAGGTTCCATGGGCAAAAAGAGGCTATTTTCACAAAGTCATTAAGAATGCATTGTTAAAAAGTTATTTTGAAAACAATTATTCCATGTTGTTTAAATTTTTCTCAAAATTATTTTTTTGGATGATTGAATAAAGTTTTATGGAAAAAAAATAGCCTCAGAAAGAGAGAGCCAATGGGAGAGAGCGAGAAATCGAGAGCAAGAGGGTTCTTGATGCCCCCTCTTAAAGGGCACATTAACCCCCCAGCATTTTGGGCTTTCGAGATGCCCCTAACGTGTTCCTTAAAATAAAGCTGTTCCACTTCAATTACCTTTCAGTGCTGGGAGACCAAGATAAGTCAGTTTTTAGCCATAATGGTTTAAAGCCCTTGAACCCTACAGACTGCATCAAATGCCAGGTGTTCCGCTCCGTCCCCTGGCTGTCACCGTCGCCGGGGCTGTAATAACACTGCTCACAGAAGCCGCCCCTCGCGTTGACCCTTTTAACTTAGGACTTACTCATTTCTTACCAGAAAATTATTTCCCTGCTTCCAAATGATCACTTCTAGTCCTGGTATTTTCCTTTCTTCAGAAGCTCGTCTGAAGATGGTTTCTCTACCACTCATAATTTTTAACTTCGTTATCACAACTTAAAGCAATAACAAGTCCAGGACAGTTTCCTAATATTTTATATACAAAAACCTACTTTTGGTGCTTTAAATATTTCTTTAATATATGAATGAATAGAATTATAATTATTTCACATTTCTATTTGCCTTATTTTGCTTTACATATTTTATCTATTTTTTTTACTAGCCATTCCTTTCACCCCTGTTTTATTGAGCTATAACTGACAAAACTGAGATATTTGAAGTGCATAATTTGGTAATTTGATGTATGTATATATTGTGAAAGGATTCCTCTCATTGAGTTAATTAACACAGTCACCATCTTGCATATTTATGATTTTTTTGTGTGAGCACGTTTAAGTTCCACTCTCTTAGCAAATTCCATATATTTTAATATTTATACATTTTCATATACAGAAAACTGTTAATGATGAAGGTATTCTAAAATTAGGCAGAGGTAGCTACATTGGCTCTTATTTAGGCTCTTAAAATAAAACATTATCACTTGATATAAGCCATTATTAAACAGAGCTGTTTCATAAATAAAGTTCATATAATTAAATATATTTTGTTTGATTTTAGTTATCACTTGAACCACAAGAAAAACCTTAACTTTAAAAGAAACACGCACACATGCACACACACACACATAACATGCATACACACGCACACACATGCACACACACCTAGAACTTTCATCAAGTTTTGTAAACAAAATTTTGTCATATTGCATTGTCATTACAGACTTGCCAACTAGCCTGCTGATGACTTTGTTTCACTGATATGACACTGATATTAAAGGAGACAATAGAGTCATTCATGTGCATACACAGAAGGAAAAGGACAGGAGGCTGTAAGGAAGGCAGATCATTAATGCAGATTAATTAACTGTGAAGAGCTATCTCATTGCTCGGTAACCTCTACTAGGCAGGGAAAGAAGGCAGCATTTCGAGGAAAATTGTTCCACTCTTTTGTAAAACTGGCACGTGGAACCCATTGGTATTGATATACTATGATTTACAAATAATTCAGTTCTTTTCAAACAGTTGATGCGTTTTCTTACTGTATCTGAGTGTAGACAAATGCCTGCCTCTCACTTTCTCCAGAAGATTCTGACAAGCATCTGAAATTAATTATTTCTTTGAGATTTCTTACCATCTATTTGGATCGTTTGGCACTTCTTGGACTAAATAACTCTAATTACTTCTTTACTTCCTCTTACTGTGACCTTTAGCCCGTTAGAATACCTGCCCAAATTGTATACGATTGAGTGCGTGGTTAGTCAGTGCTCACATTGTTATTAGGTTGATTCTAGAACATCAGGAGGGCTCTCTGCTCGGATGCTTAACACTTGAAGGTAAAACACTTTGACAGAAAAAGAAGGTCTGATTTTCAGATTGTTCTAACTCATCGGATTCTAAGTCAGGAAAGAATCTGTATTTAGTGTCTGGGATCGCTGTCAGCACCCCATCACTCTCTGAGGCATGCGAATTTTAATGGCGACAGTTTAAGATTAATTTTTCATTTAAGATTAATAAGGCGATTTGCACCAGGGTGTATTATTTGAAGTACTTGATAATTGTGTGTGATCTTACCAAGCCCCTCTTCCCGCCCCCTTAGCCCTGGTTTTGTCCGGCTGCAGCCGGTTCTGCGCCTACACGTGACCCTCCTGCAAAAACCCCTCGGCCACTCTCGGCAAAGAGGTCAGTCTGGCGCGCAAGGAGCTCCCGTGACCCCTGAGTAATTAATTGCTTTTTATTTTTTTAAATAGTTGTTCTGATAAATGTTTTTGTCACTCTCTGTAACCTCCTTAACTTTCATACAAACTTGAACAACATCAGAGGCTCAGCCATTCTGGTGGCGATGTCCCTCTCTACACTTCTATGGTTTCTCAGATACATTAAGTACGAAACAATCGTTTTGATCCCAGTGTCCTCACACTGCTATGAAACATGGCATGCTTTCACCTACGCGTTCTCCAAATGAACATACTTTAAATACCTATATAACTATAGCGACCTCTTTCTGTCTGTTTAGTCGGATGTGATTATGTTTTTAGTGGAGTGAATCTGGGCATCTCCCTTCTACCACGTCTCTGTTGAGTTGAAGTTCCCACATTTGGATACAGTGGACCTGTGAGATTCTTTCATACACCCCCCTTTGCCAATGTGAAATTCGCACTCGATGTCATCATATACCATTATCTCACCCCAAATGGGTATTTTAATAGTTCTTAATATTTTAAGGATTAAATATCAAATCACACAATCATTAGCCATGTTGCTGAGATCACTTTCATTCCACGCACAAAGAAGAGATGATGGATTTAGCCTGATCTTTGCTTCAGCCGTTGGATGTGAGCCCTTCGTGAGTGCGATTCACTGCCCACCCTTCAGTGAACTGTGAGAGCAGCCAAAAGAGCGCTCAGCTGTCAGCTTCTGGCTCAGAGGCAGAGAGATGCTTTGCCTAAGGTGACGCCTTCCTGGGACAACCTGCATTCAATGACTCATCAGTGAGCGGGATAAAGTTCCAGTTCTCTTGGTCCAATCCAGCATAACTCTGAAGGACCATTTCATTTCCAGGTTTCCTTGTGGGTTTGGCCAAGCCTCTCGTTGGATCTGTACTGTCATTGGCCTTCTTTCTCTGCCCAGTCCTGTGTCCCCCCTCTCCAGCTCATGCTATGGCCCGATTCCATGGTTTCGGTGCACGAAGTGTTTTGGGAAAATAGTATAGACTTGCTTTTCACCAGAACAGCGCAAAAGGCAGGCAAGAGTATATTTACATTCAGTTTTCTGTGTTTCTCCTCTTGGAGCCACCTCAGGCTTACACATATAAAAATGAGCTATAACAGGTCTCTGTAGACACAGATCTGGTAGGTGGGGCTACACGGAGAGATGGTCTGTCTGAATGGCCTGTGTCAGTACTAGATGAGAGAGGTGATAGAATCTAATAGATTATCCTTGCAAAGCCACCATATAAATACAAGAAGCTGGTTTTTCAGACGTGGCCTATTTCAACTTGAGTTATAACCAGCCGCCAACAGACGTATAGTATTTTACAGTCTTATAATGAGAAATTAGCATTCAAGGGCTTTTCCTTCCCAGGATTCTATGGCAACCTCTGTAGCACATACTCATTAGGAAAAAGTTCTGTTTAATTGATCTACTAATGCATTGCTTAATAGTGACTGCTAAGCAGTCCTTTGTTTCCAGGTCATATTTAGGGTTCACCTATTTGCATAAAAGCATTTCGTTAGCTGAAACCAATCATTACTAGTAATTTTCTTTCTTTAGTTTAAAATAACTAAACCCTCATTGAGATTTTCTGAATAGCAAATATTTATATCTTGGAGAATAGGCTTTCTGTGTGAGCTTGGCTGGCTTTGTTTCTCCGAGCAGCTAGAAAATTACAGAGCTTGGAAATGTTAATCAGTGAAGACAAAAGGAAGGTGTCTTTTTCTCCAGTTGAAATGCAAATTTACAGTGACGCTAACTATAGGCCATATCCAGTATTTGATGACAAAGTTGTAATGGATAAATATAATTTAGGATACGCAGTAGTTACCCACTGCATAACTTTCGCTAATTAGAATTTTCATATGTTCCATTCCATGCAATGGAGACACTCTTAGCTGAGCTGTTTCTTGTATTTCAAGCCCATCCAGAGTACCAGGCTTAAGAATGCACTTGTCACAGGCTTTAAATTAGCCTAGAAACAAACATTAATACAAGTGATAAGACCCTAAGTTCATTGGGAATATGGGACAGGGTAGGAAGCTAACATTTATTGGAATATAGCACCCAGTATATTCTAAACACCAAACTAGGAACTTGAAATATGTTGAGCCAGTCAGTTATTAGCAACATTATTTCCATTGTAGAGATAAAGGAGATGTGTCTGTGTCTTTAAAAAATTCTAAATTATCTAATCAGTTTATTCAATAAATATTAATCGGACACATACAATGGGCCAGTAGGCATTAAAGTTAAACTACTAACAAAGACAAGGAAGGATTGATACTCATGAAATGTATACATGAGCTCACATTATATTAAAAAATCATTAAGCAGCCCAGCCAGGCGTGGCTCAGCGGTTGAGTGTCAACCTAGGATCCAGGCGACCAGGGTTCGATTCCCAGTCAGCGCACATGCCCGGGTCATGGGCTCAATCCCCAGTCAGGGGTGTGCAGGAGGCAACCAATCAATGACTCTCTCATCATTGATGTTTCTCTCTCTCTCCCTTTCCTTTCCTTTCGCTGAAATCAATAAAGATATATATTTTTTAAAAATCATTAAGCAAATATTTGAACGCTGTCATGTGCCAGACAGGTACTGGGCAATGTGGCATCATATCCTGAGGTGACATCCAGCATGATTATGCTAATTAATCGTGGAAATGGTTTTTATACTTTTTCTATTGTGATCTCTATGGTGGAATGTTCGTTTAATCTAAAAAGGAGAAACATCACCATCTCTGGTTCATATCAACTTGGCCTGCCCTTGGCTAGAATAGAACCTGGGACCCTTCAGCCCAGGGGCTGACGCTCTAAGCACTGAGCCAAGCTGGGTAGGGCACATCAGCTGCCATCCTTTAAGGGAATAGCTCCCCGCACCATTGGCTCTATTGTTCAGAATTGCCTGAGATGCTAATTACAATATTAAACTCGTCACCTAGAGGGAAGGAACTAGAGAGGATGAGGAAGGAGTTTAAGACGTGGAACTGGGGTCAGTTCCCCCGAGATCAAGTGCTCGCTCTCAGTTGTGCAAACTAGGGTAAGGCGCTCAATTGCTCTCGTCTATAAAACCGCAGTCATCAATACAGTTCATTAGGTTGCCAGGTGTAGGGCAGCATATAATCTCATTTTTTACCAGTTTCGCCAATATTATCTTTTTCATTAGATTTATGATACTAACGAGCAGTAGAGCAGATATAGAAGGGAATCCTAGACGTCCATTTTCCCTTGGGAAAAAGATTTTAAAGTCTGTCAGGCAATTACAAGGGTACTTACAAGTGCAGAATATGTTTTAAAAGGTAAGCAAAATATTTATGGGTCACACTACATTTTTTAACGAAGGGAAAAGGAGGAAAATTGGGTGGGGCAGGAACTTGGGCCCTGAGTAATTCAAGGGGAGCTGAAAAGTGATCGTTGTTGTTGAGTTGCTGCTTTTGAATCTTCAGTCTGGCGAGTGGAGTGAAATTTTCATTCTCGCAGGAGAAAAGGCAAAATATTTTAGAGGAATCAAGGGAGCTATTCTATGAGGAGTGGCCCACCTGCCTGGTGGGATCATCAGGGAGGTGGGTGTGGGCAACGCCTGTTGTAAATGTTTGGATCACTGTGCAGAGAGCGTTCTGCCCAAACCCCGTCGTTTCCGAACCAAAAGCCACGCGCAGCGTGTGGTCAGTTTCATCTCTACAGCACCTAGTGTCTGTGCCAATTAACCAGAGAGCTGAGATGGAAAATGCACTATCGCCTCTCTGGTTTAGTCTGTTACTATCAATAACCTGGTGTGTGGCAACTGCCTCTCTCTTCAAAGTTATTTCAACTCATCATTCAGGGACTTCAAAATTGTGTTTCTTTGTTCTTGGAAGTTGTGATTGGGAAATTTCTATTTATCATCAAAGTTCAATCCTATTACCAACAGGGTATTTTTTTCCCGAAAGGAATTTTGATTTTCTCATTTTAAAAGTAATGCATGTTCATAATATTTTTGGACACTGTAAAGAAACAAAAAATAGGATCACCACACCTAGTTCTGTCCTCCAGACATAAATATAATTAATAGTTTTAAATATATTTTTCAGACTAGCACATGCATATCTTGAATCCATTTATGTGTTCAATTGAACTATTTTTAAACAAAATGACATGTAAATGCATGATGTTTTATAACCTGCTTTTTCTCTTAACTACATATCAGGGATGTATTTGCATGTCAATAAATATACATCATTTAATAGTTGCACGTTCATTCAATGGGTGTTCAATGACTGTGACCTCTGTGCTATGCTCCAATGAACAAAGAGGGAACAAATCGAGCAGGGTCCCTGTCCTTGTAGAAATTTTTCATGCATATAAATTGGTATCTTTATTTTCTAGAAGAAACGTACTATAGGATTTGTTCAAATGACCAATTTCTGCCCTCACGGAGTTTATAGAGTCTGGGAGAGGCAGACATAATTACCCAAACATTAATTACAGCTCTCTTAGGTTCTATAGAGAAACAGGGTGCTTTGAGGATGTGCAATGGAGGGGTTTGAGCTCCCCTGGGGTGGGGCCTGCTCTGAATGCTGAAGGGTGAGCAGTTGGGGACAGGGTTAGAGATGCCGGTCTGCCGGTGGAGGACAGCATGTGAGCGAGAGTGGCGCTGGCACGATCATCTTGTGGTTTTTCTGGGCTGTTACTTAAGATCTGTGAGGTCATGGGGGGGAGAGGCACCACCATGGAACTTAGCATGTGTGGTCCCAGACTCACGGCTGTTACGTGGCTCCGCTCCTACTGCGCCTTCCTTCCCAAGTCCTCGTTTTCATCACACGATCCCCCCAGGAGCGGTCACCATCCTGGGACCCATGGGAGAGTCTCTGGTGCTCACTGCTTTTCTCCTGGGGAAAACAGTGAATTCATTTAATTAAAAAGACTGGGTTTTTGACTCTGATAATTAGATTTGGTACTATTAAAGAATCATGTTGGAATCCTTGAAGTTTATTACTCATTTGTTTTAAAACTATTTTGCAAGTACTGAACAAGATAAAAGCTCAGAACAAGAGACAAAAGGCAAATTGGAAAAAATAAGAAAACATGCTGAACAAATAACAATACCAAAAGTTTTTTTGAGAAAGTGAGTTAAATCGTCCTAAGATAATGAATCTCATATTAGCTCAAAATATAATATCAAATTTTATATTTACCAACAAAAAGATATCTAAGATGTAAGAAGCAAAAAAGGAATTGCAGTGTACATTTGTAGGAAATTAAATGGAAACAGTCATTATATATCAATAGAGGAAATGCATAATAAAACTAACTGTATAGAAAGCCATTATAGTATACTGCATTATATAAATGGAAATTATTAGAAAAAATTGATAAAAACACAATAATTGCAGAGATTTAACAATCCGTCAAATATTTTGACTTAGGAAGAATATAAAGATGGCTTGAATATAATAATGAAGGCCACTGATTATAGGTACCTTCTCACCCACATGCTATGTTCTACTATATATCACATATGCAAATGCACATATATCTGCATGACACATGGTACATACTACATACTATATACATATTACATACATAATGTACACATTTTCCATTATATATTTTTCATATATTATTATGGTACAATTTGACAAGTGTCCTCTCTTAAGAAATTATACATTTACATTATATAATATACGGCCAATCAGTAAAAAGCAATTGCATATTTAGTATGAAAATGCATAATAAAGCTATAACTGTCTAGGTTTTTATAATCAGTAAAAAGCAATTGCATATTTAATAGGAGTATGTGCTTATAATTATATGTACGTACATATGAAAGAGAAAGAGGTTGCCTTTTAAATAATGATATTAAAAAAGAAAAACCATATTATAGAATGTAATAACATAATGCCATATATATGAAAAGGAAACAAAAAATTATATGGGGCAGTATGTAATACAATCTCTTATATTTTATATAAGTATATAGTATATATTATATGTAATATAATTGAACACCATAATTGCTAAATATATGTAAAAATTTAGTAGATATACACATATGAATTTATTATATAGTAGATGTATGCACATTTATTAAAATATATCATGTTATATCTACTTATATACTTATTCATTTATTCCCTTATTTATGTTTTAAGGGAAATGGCCTCTAAAGGCACGATTTTAGAAGAGAGGGAAGCCATAATAGTAAATACTGACTATGTGACTATAGTAAGTCACAAGCACCATTAAAACTTGAAAACTAGATAAAAATGAAAGCATAATGATATATGTAAAGATTTCATGTTAAAATCTTTAACGGAAAGCATTATGTTTAATAACAGAACCCAGCAGCGTCGTGTGGAGAGGGGCCCTGTCACACGCCCCCCCGGGCGCAGCGGTTCCCTTGCCTGCTCCTGCCTTTAGCCCTGCTGGGCGTCCTGCGTGCTCAGGACTCACCCTGTGCTCTGCACCTCACACTCCTTCCGACTTGAAGCGAAGCTGTTTGTTCGTCTGTCTCTCTCCTCTGGACTGTTCCTTTCTCCAGGCTGTGGTCTGATTTGAATCATTTTGTCCCAGTGGCCTGGCCTGGCGTCTGCTCTGTAATGTAAGCAAAAGACAGACGTGGGCGAGATGAGACTGTGAGGACAAGTTACGGGTCATTACTGTTCTAAATTTTAAATAGCTTTTTGAATAGAAGGCACGTGAGCTAAACAAATTTTTTTGAGTGTGTGAAAGTGATATTTCAGATGTTTTTCCTTCCCTTTCTCTTCTAGCATACATATATATATCTATCCCAAGCCTGATTCCCCCAACATATATATTAGCTTCCCCATTCACTAATAGAAATATACTATTGGTTTCAGTCAAATTACTTCAGTTTCTGGAAATAAATGCATCTACATTTAAATTCAAATTGTTATTGACTTAGTAATGCTTGATTCAAAAAGAAATTGAAATAAACCTTTTAAATATCTGTCTTCCAATCTGTCCCTAATAGAATGATCTTTATTCCTGGAATCGAACCATCTAACTACTCTCAACTTCCAGGTACTTATCCACCACATTTTAAAACATGATTTTTGTAACTTCCCTCTTCTAAAATAAGAGGCAATATCCTTTAGATGTAGTTCAGTGTAATTTCCAGTAAAAGTATACTAAAAAAATTTTTTTAAGTGTGTAACATGTTTCAATTTGCTTGAATATCTAAAAGCTTTTCCCAAAATATGTTTTAAAAAACCTTTCAGAAAAATATTAGAATTTCACATAGTCATAGACTGTCTACAATTTCAATTTTGCTTTCATTTTATCAAAGCTTTCTTTCAGACTGTCCTTTAAAACATTCTTTAAAGTTTTAACTAGCTCCCTGTAGTGACCTTGGAACATGAATTATTTATAGCAGTATATAATTACTTCCATTTCAAAATATTAAAATTAGATATTATATCTCTAATATTAAAAATTAATCATAATTAGACATCTAAATACTGCACAGAGTTTACATATTTCCCTTTTATCGTTTGAGAAATATCTAGTTATATTTAGTTGAAATGTTTCTCTCTGTATATATGTTTGTGTATATCACCTCCAAGCAAAATGAATCATTTACTTCCTTAAAAATGTATTCTTTGTAATGAGTATTTATTTGGCATGATTTATATCATTATCATTCACTGCATATGTAAAAGAAGTCCAAATAAGAAGTTTCATTTTAAAAGACTTTTTTTCCCATGCCAACAGCAAAATTCCTTCTATTATATGGTAAAACATCAGGGCGTATTTTGTAAGTTACTTTATTTAAGCAGTGGAAAAAAATCGGCACAACCTCTGGTTTTTCTATTTCTACTTGATGTTTGAAGACCTAAGTATTCAGAAAAGACCAGATAAAAACTCGAGTTCTAAAGGGAGCATTTACTGTGAATGTAAAACAGGCTTGTAGTAAAAACCTACACACAGAAAAGAACAGCAGCCAGAAAGCCAGCCTCCTTTCCCCCTTGCCCCTCGGTCCGTTCTCCCATTTCAGCCACTGGGAACAGTTATTTCTTTGAATCGTATCCTGCTTAAAACGGAGCCCCCTTTATTCCTTTAGCTGTAGATCAGAATTCCTGAATTCTTAGTTTTATAACCTGGTTGGAGAGAGGCTTAAAGGCTGGCGAATGGAAGATGCTAGAAGCTAGAAGCTGTGTTCCGGCGACGCCCCCTCCCTGGCCCTGGGCCTCCGCCTCCCGAAGCCTGCTTTCCCACGCGCGGTTTTTATTACTGTCTGTGGAGACCTGCTGGAAGGTCTGCGCTCGGAGGAACTCAGCTTCCCCGATGCTTCAGGGGGACTGCGGTGACTGCCGCCTGAGCGGAGGTCGGAGAACGAAAGCGGACACAGGAAGGCGACGGAGCCTGTTGTCAGATGAGAAAGTCTGTTTGCAACAGTCAGACCTTCAGCCTGTCACGCTTCCGTTATGCTGAAGCGATATTATCTGGTGGGATCATCAATTGCAACCTCGCTTTTTAAAAGTAGCTGATCAAATATTGTTTAAGTATAGAACAGGCTACACTATGCCACCCCATTCATTATGTTGCGTAGAAATTGGGCTGCAGTCACGTGAAATGCTTTGGATGTATCTCGAAGCCCTTTCCGTTCCCCTTTTGATACTGTGAGTGTCTAGCGAGCTGGCAGCAGCCGATTGTGCGGCCCGAGGGCCTAACGATGCCCAGTCCTCCCTCCCTCCTCTCTCTCTCTCTCTCTCTCTCTCTCTCTCTCTCTCTCTCTCTCTCTCTCTCTCTCTCTCTCTCTCTCTCTCTCGGCTGTTCCACAGCTTCAGGGGCACAATTCAGCGAGCACTGCTGCATGGAAACAGCGGCCCTAACGAACCATTAGAATCCTTTCCCGCGGCTTGTCTTTAGCTCCTTCCTTGGCCATGGGCTCGGTTCACTAGCTGCCCCGGGATGGGCGCCTCTGCCTCGCGGCCCAGACGCTTGCGGGCGCTTGCGGGTTCGGGTGGAGAGGCTGTAACCCCATCGGCAGTAAACAGCATCTCGGGCCGGGTTTCTCTGCGGCCACTAAGATATCCATTCTCTGCTTGCGTGTCTCTTTGATGTGGCCTTGGAGCACTGATGCAGGAAAGAAAAACGTCCATAGGGCTTGCCAGGCACACAATGCCAGGTGGTCGCCAGTGTGGAAATAGAATTTTCTTTCTGTTTCTTGTTGCAAAGTAACCTGCCCTCCGACGCTGTCTGGCTGCTTTAGATTAATGTTTAAACTTGAGGGATGTGAGAATCTGTATAAATTCTCCAATCTGTTAGGATTAACCCTTTCCTAGTAAGAAGTTTAATTTTATGAAACCCCGAGGACTCTAGGATTGGATGTTTTTCAGTCTTTACTAAAAAAATCTAGGAGACATTTTTCTGCCGTGACTGTTTCCATGTCCTCTAAGAGAAAGCCCTGTCCACTTGGGGGAAGCTCCTGGAAAGCTTGAATTATACATGAGCTTTCTGTCCACAGGTTATCTCGTAGAGGAGCCTATTTCTGCTGAAATGCATAATAGGATTTCAGGTTTATGTTAATAAAATTCTTTTTTACTACCTTTCTTATATATTGTATGCCAAGCACACACCTATAACATTTTATTTCTCAGGAAATCTTTTGTCAGAAGAGCCTGAGAAGTTATCCATGAACTAGTTTCCACGGATGGGTCAGATCTTGCCAATACTCCCTCACTTTCGAGATACATCAACTCAGGAACGTGTCACAACCTTCATTAATCAAAACTCCTTCAACTCTCTTCTTGCAAAACTGAAGTAAATGTCATTCTTCAATTAAAACAAGCTACTTACGAGATTTACATCTTAAAATCATCTTGAAGACTAAGTTATGCAATATAAACAGACTGGGATATTTTTATAAAAGGACCTGGCCTCCATCGGGTCCTGACTGGCGTTGGCACCCTGGTAAATAACGTTGCTCAGCTGGTCCACAGGCCCGGAACAGGATCCCCCTGATGCTGTGGGGCTTGGTGCTTCCTCGTCTTATAAAATACGTAGCTCGGTTGAAACTTTGGCTTCTAGAGACCTGTTTGAAGGGGTCACCTGACTGTCAGCTCTGTGTCACAACTGTTAGTCTTCCTTCCATCATAAGCACCTTTGTAAATGACTGTTTGTGCATTTCCTACCTGTGGCCTTTTCACGCTAAAGTGGTTTAATATTTACCAGTGTTCTCCTCTTTAAATAGAGGTGCCAATCTAGAAGCTCCTGAGTTATAATGAATCGCGTCATGAAAGGAAAACACTAAATGATCCAGTGGCAAAAAAATAACTTGTGACCCAGCATTGTGGTGGGAACACGTGAGTTGCCAACACTGGAGAGAAAATAAATCTCATAGTGAGTGGCATCCTTGGAATCTCCAAATGGGACTCCATCATAACCACTGCGGTGTTTAGTTTCTTACTTGAGGGCTCACAGTAAGAGTTATTGGAGTAATTTTCCGGAGAGTAAAATTTTAGAGAAGTGTATCGGGGCCCTATGGGCCTAGATACTAGTAGACAGAGTACTGGAGATACTGTTTCTTAGCTGTGCTTTGTCTTTAATTAAGATTATATTATCCCAACCTAATTAAGGTTTGAAAACTAACATGCTGAGAAAATTCTGATTTTGAATATTTCATGTTCTCTTCCAACAAGGAAAATATGTTTATGAGCCGTTAAATTGACCCAGATTTGTGTTCTATTTTCCAAGTAGACCCTGACTATAAAATGCTGTTTTAAGACAATAGTCCTGTGATCCTGGAAAGTTCTTTTTTTCTGTTCACGGCCTGTGTATTGAGACCTTTAGAAAGAGAAGATTGCATATGTTTACCCTCTGAAAGCAGGAACACCACCACTTTTGTAGAAAAGCCGTATAATAAATAGAAAGTGCTCGGGCTTTCTAGTCAACATTCCCTCTGAGTGTGCTTGACTTCGAGCCCATCAGAAACGACTTTGGCTCCGCCACAGCCAGCAAAATAAGTAATCTAATTAGGGACAAGCTGATTCAGCGCAGATAAGTCCAGAAAAGTCGGCCGAGCCCTCTATGTTCCCTTGCAGGCATCCTAAGTAAGATTTCTTGGCTCGGGGCTCTGTGTTTATTGCCAGTGCCAGGGCTCCTGATTCTTGCCTTTGGCATTACTCCATTTTACAGATTTGTTAAAGTCTCTGGTTTGAAAATATTTTTCCAACTTCTTACTATGTTTGCACCTGAACTGTTAAGCACAGCTACCACTTAAACATTGTTAAAGGAACAGTGATTTATAGTGACCATTTTATAGCAGGAAAGACCTGAAAAACACACACGATCACTGCCAAGTTTGAATCTCCCTGTAGAGCCTGTTGTGGGAATTACCAAGCTGGAGGCTGCAGAGTCCAAATAAATGCTGCAGCTACCTCAGCCCTAGCCAGAGAGACCCCCGTACCTGTTTCAGCTCCGTGCCAGAGACACAACCCCCTCCCCTAGGCATCTTACAGTTTAAGAGAAGGATTGTCCTGCCTGGTTATAGCACTAATATTACTATTGATTAGAATTTTGTAAGGCTTTGACCTTGACCTGCTGAGTGTTGTTTTTTTTTACGTTGCATCAATGATCATAAGTGCTTATTTATGTCATGGATAATAGAGGATATCTATCACCCTACTGGTCGTGCCCCACACCACCAAAGATATGACTGTTCAATTTCAGATCAATCCTGAAAGGCAAGTTACCTCCAGATAACACAGTTATTGAAATTATGGAATTAAAGACACAATTGGTTTAGAATGAAAAACATTCAGAATTTCTCAGTGGGCTGTAACTTGTACCAATTGATAAATCTTGTAATCCCTTTAAGCCCAAGAAATAAGGCACCAGAAAGTTAATGATTTTACCAGACTCTTCCATACTCTCCTTTCTTTTAAATATAGTATGCATTCTTCTCACCTATGTGGAATTTGGTCAGTTATATAACAAAGTCAGTGTAATCAATTAACAACTTGATAAGTTTAAATTTTAAAAAAGTACTTATGCCATCTCCACCTTACCTAAGGAGATTTTTAAATGTAACAAAATACATAGGGGTATGTAAAATACGTTAGTGAATTTAGGGAATAATATAATGCCATCTTTTCAGAAGATTTCTTAAAGGGAGAAGAGCTATATAGAGAATTTCTCACTGTAATTGTGTTTTTAATACATTCAAATACTACCTAATGGAAGGCCTCCTCTAGAGAATGTTTGGGTTTTAAAGTATGGTGTGGATTTATATGATAGGGAAAGAACTATATTATTAAGTGAAGGAAAATGTTACTGAAAAACTATTTTAAGCGTAAGAACCTGAATTGTTAAGAATGGCTGTGTTTGTGGAGAGAGGTAACAGTGTGCAGGGGACCAGTTCACAAAACTCTGTTTTGAAGCTTCCATGTTTTCAGATCCCGAAGTTGTTTTGTGCTGTGTGTGCAATTAATAAGGCAACTACAGAAAACATGCATTATTCAGACTTTCATACCTGGTCATCATACTTTTATAACAGTAGAAGAATAAATAATTAAATAGCAGATAATTACCTTTTGCTTGTAACGATCTAATTTAGATGTGAATAGAAAGCTGCCGGCTTATATGCTACTTCTCTTTCTGATCCAGAATACCACAGACCACACCTGTCAGCTAAATTCAGGAGTCAAACAAAGCTGTGCTGTAAAGTAAATAATACTATATTAATTTTATGTTAATCACAATTAAGTCAGAAAAATATTTTCATTGACTTTGCTCTAGTTTCTAAAGCTTTTCAAAGTTTCTTCAGTATGTTGGTTCATTATAATTGAAACTACTACCAATAGGACCACCCTGCATTAATCTACCTCAGTCTTCCTAAGAATCTCACATCCAAGCAATAAAGTTTGCATACATATTAGGATAATTTTGGGAAGGGGTGGGACGTGGGGGATTAAGGGGGTCTTAATATACGGTGATGGGAGGAGATATGACTGGGTGGTGGGCACAAAGAGCAATACACGGATCTTGTAACATAGAAACCCACACCTGAAACCTTTATGTTCATATTAACCAGTTACCCCAATAAATTTAATAAAGTGTTTTAAATTTTTCTTAAATAATAATTTTGCCACTCTAGGCCTAGGCAATTGTTTCCTATCTTAATGCCATGAAAAACATGAAGTTTTGATGCTAATGACCCTGTATTAGTCCCATGTATAGGCTGATATAATGAAAAGCTTACAACAAAGATCCTTGAAAAGGGTAGCGTCAGTCCCCAAACACCCCCTTACTCCTGCACATTGCTCTCTGTTTATTCATCTTCAAGCCTTAGAAAATCCAAAACAAATCCTTTACTTTAAAGATTAAACTTTAATAAATGAGAAAAAGCATCCTGTCTACCCACTAGTGACCACTAAAATAACACAGGTATAGATAGAACTCACCCAGATAGATTCTGGGGGAACGGAAACATCTCTTACTTATTCATCTGCCATTATAATCTGTGTTTTTCTATGTCTAGGGGTCTTCCTAAGGTTTTTAATTAAAATATAAATGTACAGATATGATATGGATTACCCATCATTCCTTTAGTGTCTTATAAATATATTGCAATGAAGAAAGTAAATAATCAATATACATAGATTAAGGAAAGACTTATAAAAGATATAAGTTACACCTTTCATGCTTTATATTTTGATTTACTGATATCTCTGAATTATTGGCAGTGACCAAGAAAAAAACTACATACTAAATTAAAAACATCCCTTGAAATTAAAAGCATAATGACAAAGACTAATAGATTTTATTCCTGTTTGCTCTGCGTCCTGACATTATATTTAGCTTGGTAGGTTTAGCCAGGGACATCGAATCAATAACTCAGCGATCTCCGCTTTGTGGATATGCAATTTTGTCTTACATCACCTAGGAAGCGTTTATCAGCAACCATCTATAATGTGAATGTTTGGATGTGAAGGGTTTCGGTACGATACTCTTGAAATGATAAACAGCTATTAGTTCATATATCTCTGTTAAGTAATGTTAAATGTAAACTCCCAAGTGGCTGCTGCGGTGTCTTTCAGCCCCGCGGGCAGCGTGTCGTCTCCTCAACTGCTGGCAGTCCCGCACCCGGGGCACCCAAAGGCCAGGAAAAAACTAAAAAGAAAAATAATACGCAGAATACCTATTTGTGATACTCTCAAACATGCTCTGATTCCAATTTAGATCCTTGCAATACCTTTAAATGTACCCTGATTCTAATTTAGGTACGTTACATTAAAACCATACTCATTTCCCCCAAATTCTAAAAACTAGCATTTTCTCCTCAGTTTGTATCACCCTTCAAATGTGTATGTTTGCACCTTTAATTTTTTTTAACTAACAATATTTTTAAACTTTTTCTATGACTTATCTCCCAAACTAGTAATAAATGTTGCACACTTTTTAAATTTTCCTAAATGTTTATTTTTTTTTACTAATTTACCGTTTTATTAAAGTATTACAATATTTATTTCTACTTAAATAGCAAAATAATACAATTAGACATTTAAAAAATATAAATGTAAATTGTATATTTATATTATAAATTCAAGTGTAAATGTTTTTGTTATTTGTTGGCTAGAATTACTATTTTGCTCTTACTACCCAAATAAAGCAGAAACAGGCAAGCCTTCACTTCCCATTAATATTGCTATTTCTAGGAAAAAAGTTAATTGGGTTGCAACTTTTTTTTCAAAAGTCTTTATAATACCAAGAGGATTCAGCAGCAGCAAGGACAGCAGCTACCGCTCAGGCGGGGGCCGAACAGGCCCTGAGAGCTCGCCGCCCCCGGGAGTCTAGAATTCAGGACCCTAACTTCCCAGCTCGCTTCACGTTCAGTTTTCTGAACTCCTCGTTGGACCCTCCTGGCTCTGGGAATTAAAAAGCAAAAAGACACGCAGCCGGTTAAATGTCATGGGCAGCAACGCCGGTACACCCGGTTCCTGACTCCGTTTTTCCTGTTTGGCCGCCGCGTGTCTGAACCGACGAACCGAATTTAATCTGCGGTGCCCAGCACATTCTCACGGGGACTAATCTTTATCAATCACCAAAGTTTGTTGTGCTCACTTTGAAATAGCTGTTGATAGTGTAGTTATTTCATCCAATTGTAACACAAAGAATTTAATGAGTGTTTGAAGGGCATGTGATTATGCTGCTTGAAAGTTACACACCTTCCAAGATAGGAATTAAACACAAATCAAAGGAAGTCAACATTTCATTGTGAATGGGGGTGATTACGGCCGATCGGCAAACTTTGAAGCTGTCTCGGCCGGCACGCTGGGTAATCAGCGCTGTTGTTCTGGCATTATCAGTGCCATTGCCCTTTCGTGGGCTTTGCGAGGCCTGCTGTTTGCCTAGTTGAAGGTAAAGAGGAAAGTTTGTGTTCCCGCTAACAATTCATTGATTGTTTGCTCTTCCTTGATAGCTTGTGACACTTTATCTCCCTGGCAGCTGGACTTTTTACCTGGCACATATGAAGTGGTTTCATTAGAACCTCATGGATTTGGTCGCCGATGAGCTCAGGCAGGGCTGGTGCACGTGTCTTATAAACTATTCTCCGCACGGGCCTTCCTTTTCCTAGTGGCATCAAAATAATTGGCTCAGTGTTTAGACGAAATCGTATTGAAACTAGAGAAAGTTACTTGGGCCAGTTCTGATGTGGTATCTATTTCTTATCAAAATCAAAGATATCCCCTACATCCCTCCTTGCCAAGGGTTAGCTCACAAGAGTTGATTATTAAAAGAAGTGATGAAGCATGTGAGCAGGAACAGCCATGTGCAAGAATGTTTATAGCAATATTATTCACATACCCCACCCTGGGGTTAGCCCAAGTTTTCCTAACACTCAGCTGGTAAGCAAGTTATAAGTCAATCAATAGAACACAATGAAACAATAAAAGTGAATACACTTCAGCTACATGCAGAAAGGTACATAAATAACATGCATAAATATCACTAGCGTAATGTTAAGTGGAAGCCAGGCACAAAGAACATGCCCTGCGCAAGTCCGTAAGGTTAAAAGAAAACCACGCAAAACTAGCCTATGGTGTGTGGGTGGATACTTGCCTGGTGAAGCCACAAAGGAGGAACGCAGGAGTGGGTCCCATAGGCTCCGGCAGCGGTGCAGTTCGGGGGGAGTGAGGGTGGTGTTGGGGGGAGACGGGGGGCTGCTGGGCTGGGACAGCATCCCGCATCTGGGCCTGCGGCGGGTGGAGGGGGTTAGTTGTGCGATAGTTCTGTGGGCTTCAACTTTTCTGTATGTCCTATTTTACAATAAAAAAGTAAAAAGCAAAAAAACAAAACAAAGTGATAAAAGTTTATGTAATTCTTTTTAGATGTCAAACAGTGGTTTCGGGACATGGACGTTACCTTATAGTACGCAACCTAAAAACAGTGCCGTGGACACCTTGTTGAGTTTGAGTTTAATGTGTTTTGTAGCTAAACCACAAAGTGTGTTTCAACATATCTGTTACCTCTAAATATTTGTTGTGCGTGTGTGTGTGTGTGTGTGTGTTTGTTTTTGTATGTCTGGACTTTTCCATGGTGACTTTTCAGTATTTAGACACTATTTTTGGCTCTTTTCTTTATAAAATACGTTTTTTAAGTGAAAATTACAACTTGAGATAGGTGGCAGCTCTTTTAGCAAACTCAGTTACCTACTGCCCTATTGTAAGGAAAATACCACGGGCTTGACTTTCCGTAAGAAAACCCCAAGACTTAATGAGCTAAAGAAAGTCCTGAGTGAAACCCAGTGGCCTATTATTTTGTTATCCGTGGGGTTTAATAGCCACGTGGGAAGCATTGTTTGCTGGACTGGAGGGTGGCCCCTCAGGTGAAACCTTAATGCACCGGCGAGGCAGGATGGGAAACTCCTCTCTCTATTTAGTCTTAATCTCTTTCTTTCAGGAGCACCACATTCAAAGCTTCGAGTTGATTAAATTGAAAACGCAATTAAATACATATTTTTAAGTGGACCTACTTGCTTTGAATAGAACAGCATCTTTTGAATTATAGCCAGTTTTCAGAAGTAATATTCATCAGATATGACCACGGTCGTTTTCTATAAGAAGTTATTTAGCATGTTTTAAATTAGAAAATTTAATATGCACTCCAGAGATCAAAGGACCAAGAGTTGAAAGGTAAATATGAATATCTTTTTGTAATTTTCTATTATTCTGTTATACTGAGGATAAAAGACTCGCCCGAATGTTGTGTCCAAAGAAAGAGCCTTTTATCATTTCTCTGTTTTTAAGCTGTCCCCCTGCAATAATCATCCTGTAACACTTGGCCCTTGTTACTTCTTTTAAATCAAAGTACAGGATAGTAATTCTTCCATAAAATTCTCGGAAAACATCCTTCACTTCTAACAGCAAGAATTATGATTAAGCTACCTGAGCATTATCTTTATCTTGGCATCTGAAGTAAATAAATATAAAGAAGGAAAAGATACTCCGAAAAACTTTGAGGTCTATCTTTACCAAGCTGTCTTTACCATGTTAGAGATGAAGCAGCTTCAAGAAAATAAAACATTTTAATTTTATTATTAGGCTATATTTGATAAAATATAGTCTCTTTCAGGAGCACCACATTTAAAGCTTCAAGTTGATTAAATTGAAAATGCAATTAAATACATATTTTTAAGTGGACCTACTTGCTTTGAGTAGAACAGCATCTTTTGAATTATAGCCAGTTTTCAGAAGTAATATTCATCAGATATGACCACGGTTGTTTTCTATAAGGGGGTAAACTACAAAGTCAACCCCCTAAAATCCATTCAAGCTGGTCATTGAGATGATCAAACGTTACGACTGGACTTCGGATTGGTTACGGACGGGAGTCATCTGCTCTATGTGAATTCCTAGCTCTCAGCCTGTACCGCTTGGCACCTGCTCAGTGGCCAGTGTGTATTTATTAGTTTTTTTTTGGTTGTTGAATTAGTAGCAGATTCCCACAAAGCAATACTGAAACAGACTAAAAAGAAGCGGGAACGTGCATTAAATTTCCTTGAACTCGTAGCTGATTTTACCAGGCACATGACGCTACGTTTTAAGACTTGGCTAAGTCACTGATGCATATTTTGTATTTATTCTGCACCCCGAGAGTGACAAATGTTTATTATATTTCGGAGTAATCATGAGGGAGCACTTCTGCTAAGTTTTTGGTGAAAATGAGACCTATACCATCCTGTGGGCTGGTTTTCAGTGACATTAAATGCAGCCTTAGTTTGCTCCAGTGAAAGGGAGCTGAGAGTCCGAGAGCGTGTTAGGGACCAACAGGTTAACGCGTTGGTTCTTGAGGATCTGGGGCACCCTAGAAAGAGGTGATTTATGACATTTTCTTTCTTCCTGCGCAGGCAGTAAAGCTGTCCCGTTCGCTAGGAAGAAAGGACTATGAAGGTTGCTCAGGTACGGGGTTATTTGCAAAAAAGTGAGAGTTTTATAATTAATGTTTCTAGTATTCTTAATTTTTATGCTTATCATAGATAAAGCATCATTCTCACAACCAGCCAACTGAAAGGGAATTGGAAAATGCTATTTTTTACAAAAGCTTTTGAATATCCTCACTTAGTGTTATTTCTCCCAAGCGCCGATGTCATAAATTCAAGGTAGAATTTCCTTTTTGTTCTCTTGTTTCCCCTCAGATATTCTCAGAGCACATTAACTTCTTTTATCCCTTCCAAAGAAATAATTTAGCAGGCTCTTCTTTATCTTAATTCTTAGAGAATCTGTACAGAAAGTGCCGAGAGTGTAATAAAGAGAAAAGAGGACGCGCCGCTTTCGGCTCTGCCGGTGCTGCGGGCCTCGCGCAGCCTGGCGCTGAGCCCGGTCTCCGGCGCGGGCACTGGGAGCGCTCGCTTTCCTTTCGCTGTGGTCCCCTGCCCTCGCTGGCCGCACGGTCAGGGGTGGCCTGGAATGTGTGTATCCTCATCAGCACTCACTCCCTGCCCAGTTCTCTGTCCCTGACACCTCTCTCTACGGCCTAGCTCCGTGGCTTTACCTATTCGGGGAATTTTATATAAACGAAATCACTCGCTGCCTGGTCTTTCGTGACTGGCTTCTTTCAATTAGCACCAAGTTTTGGATGTCCATCCTCGCTGAAACATGAAGTACTTCATTCCTTTTTTTCTCAAATATTCCACTGTGGTGGTTTTTCATTGGCTTACAAATCTTATTGCCACTAAGTTAAATAGCTCCCTTGCGGGGACCTTAACTTGTCCAGATATGGAAACTTATCATACTAAATCAATAAATAGCAAATTAACCTTTCCCGTTTACATTGTTAGTTACCATTTAAAAATTATTTCTGCAGTTATACGCTATTCCTAGGGATCCAGGGGTTGAATGTTCATCTTATTTTATATTTTAGCATTTGGAAAAAACAATCACTAGTGCACTGCACTGTTGTGCCCATCATTAAGTAGTACAAGAAGCTGTTCGACACCTCTCTGTAGATAAAGTAGAGAATGGTGATTTCCAGGACTTGCAGTGTAACATCTGTAAAATAATGAAGTTATATGGCACTTATAATGCATATATGTTCCTCTTAAATAGAGGGAATTGGATTTTCTGATCCATTATTGTTTAAGAAAACTATTTTATTGAAAGTAGTTTAAGTAGGAAAAAAGGTCTGAACTAAACAGAGGGACTAAATTCCTTATGAAAAACATGGTAAATAACTTATTGAAAAATCATTATTATTACTATAATAACATTTTACATGAGTCAAAATAGTTCTGAAAACAATAGCAGAAAATAACCATTGATACTGAAGTTTAAGAATAAGAAATTGGATGGGAGTGGGGAGGAGACATACCTAATAGTTTATATCAGAACAACCCTTGATCGATGTATGACTTTCAAAAAAATTGTGTTCACTCGGCAATGATTTCTAGGCAATGTACTGTTGTAAACAAACATCTAAAAATATATTGAAAATCAAAAGTTTACAACAGATTCTGAATTCTATGTCTGGATAGTTGTTATATATCTAAAGATTTTTAAATCGCATTCATATTTTTGCCGTTCAGAGTGTTAGCTTGGAATTATTTTGGAAACCTTTCCATGATAATTATATCAATGATATCTAACTGAACATATATACAGGTTAAAGTACTCAATTAAATGCTGGTCATGACTGACTTCCACAAAGGAAACTCTCTTTTGATAACAACTGCCAATCAAGTATCTTTCTATCACTCTGACATTCCCCAGGCGAAGTTCCCCCAACAAAAATTACGTTGTATGAGAAAGCCTGTTAGGAAAGATCATTCACCACATTGTTTAAATGCACATGGAATTGCTTTATGAGTTAAGGGAGGTATTTTGGATTTTCACTGCTTTGCTCTGTATTCTCCTGGGCACATACCAAACCAGTTATGGAGGGTTTTTTTTTCATTTGCCAATTCTAATTTTGCAAATACTTACAAATCATATCTGTAGCCCTGACTTAAATGCTGAATTCCAAACTGTGTAGCCAAAGCTACACACTTTAACTTCTCACTTTAACTGACCCTGGCCTTAGCTGAGAGTTTCTAACGTTTGGGTCTCGCCTGTAGCATCACCATCAGATCAAGGGTCTTCCTTAATTTCCCATCATAAATCTGTTCCTCCAGTGTGCTCTATCTCCTGATTTTAACCTACTTGCATTTCATTCATATCTGTTATCTGATATTTGTATGTTTATTTGTTTTCTTAGGTATCTGTCTTCTCCGGTAGAAAGTAACTTTCCCAAGAGCGACATCTCTTCTGTCTTGTTCAGAGACTAGAACAGGGTCTGGCATAGAGAAGGTGCTCCTCAGTTGTCTGTGGCATGACCAATTCTCTTCTCACGTGTCTATCCACCGCACTCCTCAACCCCTTTGTTTTCATAGATTTCCATCCAAACTGACTTCTGCTCCAGACTTAGGAACTCCCGAGGAGGCACAGCCTCCACACTGTTAACATGTGAGCTGTGGACACTGCTGTGGGGCCTGTTCCGTGCATCATCAGACGGTGGCAGCATCCGTGGCCTCCGTCTACCTGAGTCAGTGGCACACAGATTCCTCCCTGGACTCTGCTCCCCCCTTTACACTGCCTTCCAGTCATGTTCGTGGCCCTCCCCTGAGGTCTTTCCTTCCCAGCTGGTAGCCGATGTGCTCAGGCTCTTTCCGCATCTCTCTCTAGTGTTCAGTCTCGGGGCCACGCTTGACCGATCTGCTGAACGAAGACCCAGTGCCCGGTCTCCCTCCTTAACCCCGGTGGGCAAGCGGACCGGCTGAGTCAAGGCTCGGACCACGTCCATGAGGCCTGTCTCTTCCATGGAGGCTCCTGCTTTGCTTTCTGACATTAAGCTCATGAGTTCTCCCCTGACTCTTGACTGCTGACCATCAGCCATTTCTTCATCTAAAGGGGATTATTTTCTCTTCTGCAAATGACTAGGACACCCCCCACTGAGCCACGTACATCTTGGTCTTGTGTCAGTCAGTCATTGTAGTTTCTAAGCTTGCCACTGCTGGGATTCCCCACGTGTCTTGAAGCCGGAGAGTCAGTATAACTGGCCTTATTTTATCTAAACAGGTTATTTCAGTTTAACTCTTTAAATCCATCTCAGGGCAAAAGATATTAGTCGATTTGCCGTTAGTCACCTATGGTGACTGTCTGAGATAGTATAAGTGAAAGCATATTGAATGTCTCATTCTGACTTTTTTCCTTGACATTTGAATAAACAAACTTTGTGTTTATATTTGTATACAGCTTTCTGAATATTTTTAATTGTACAAAGAAATATGGAATTTTCAAATCCTTGATAACTACTCATGCCCCCATGCATACACATACAACTATTTTTTTTAATATAACAGAGTGTTGAAATACACACTCATGGTTATTTTTTAAACTCTAAGCCAAAAAAATAAAAAATGTTTATATCAAATTATTTTGTACTAATAAGAAATTTAAGGGTTTTTTTAATTCTATAATGATGAATGTACTTAGCAGTTGTTTCTTTAATTTTATTCTTGACTTTTTCTTGCTCTATGTGCAGCTCTATAGTCATTGTTATATGCAGGCAAGAACATTCGTAAAATTCTTCATTTTGCGTGTATACAATATATTACATAATAAAATTCACCACAAAGAAAACTTCTTTAAAAACTTTAGAAGTAAGCTTGTGATGAAACATCCTACTGCATTTGAAGTTGGGGCTATATTATTTATCTTATTTCTTATAATGATTAAATATTTGATCTAAATAATTTAAATAAGACTAGGAAGTAGATTTCTCCAACTTCTGTGGAGATCACTGTCATAGCGTCAACAGTCAAGGGTTGCATTTTTTTAACTTTCAGGTTTAATATGGTTTTAGAATTTTGTGAGCACAAATATTTTATTTGATATTTATTTATTTTTAATTTACCTTTATTGTTGAAAGTATTACAGATGTTCCCTTTTTCCCCCCCATTGACCCCCTCTACCCTGCTCTGACCCCCTCCCTAGGCCTTGTGCTCATTTTAAAATTTAGATGCAACTATGACATTTTAAATTAAAGAAAAAATTCAGTTGTTAAGTTCCTATTCTGATAAAGATGAAAAAATACCCAACTATTTTTAAATGAAAATAATTACCTATTTAATCTATAAGGTAATTGAAATGTATGAAAAATTACACAAATGCGAATATTATAGAATATAATTGATCAAATTTAGATTTTATGTTATACTAATAATTTATTATGTATCACTTATTTTTCATTTATGTAAATCACATTTTTGGGGGATAACATTCATATCTTTAACAAATGGACTGACGTACAGTTCTTATTTTAATTTACACATCTGTTTACAAACTAAAATTTTTCAAAAACATGAGTTCCATTCAATAGATACTTTTTCTGACAACAGATAATAAAATAAGCTAATTACAAATCATACACCCCTCCCATACAAGCCCACTATGTTATAACTTTATCAATAGGTTTATCAAATAGAAAAAAAAAAATTTATAACAGGGAAGATAACTCAGTAACAGTACATTGATATTTTTAATCACTAAGTTTCAGACTGAAGCACTATTAAATATATGAAGCTTCAGTTTATTTTTTTTAGTTTGTCCTTTTAGAGTTTCTAACAGTTTACATCTTTTGATAGAATATTTAAATTGAGTTGAAAGAAATAGTTTAAGGTAGCAGTTTTATAATGAGCAAGATAGCTTTTCTCTTCCACAATTAGAAAGGTTATGAACATGTACATCAGAATAATATTTGTCCTGCTTAAACTTATCAGTTTGGTTGATTAAAAATTTGCAAAATCAATTACGGTCATTTTCTGTTAGCTGTTTTCAACAACCCTGTTTTTATTTATATTTTAAACATGTTATAGAATTTCTTTAACACACAAACGTGAATGTAATTAATTAAGTAAAAGTCTTTGAAAATAGTTTTTGGCAGGTACAAGTAGACCTTCAATTTGAAAAACACACTTGAGCAATAATTATAAATAATGGTTTAGTGTCCCGGAGGGCCTTGTCAGTGCAATTATTTATCTGTATAAGAGTCTGTCGTAAATTTTGAATGAAAACCAAGGCACTAAATGTCTGGCTTAAATGCCGACTTCTCTGCAGCTGAAAAGGCAAGGCTACTGATTTTAGTTGCTTATCTTGTGCTTGGCACTCACACACTGTTCCCTGTGATGGGACCGTCTAAAGCAGACAAAGAAAAATAGGTGCTCCACTTTCGAGGGCCGGGGACAGGGAGTAGAACCTCTCGGCTGCGTGTCTTGAAGTCGGGCATCCCGTGTGCCGCAGGCGGGGCCTCCACGAGGCCCGGAACATCTGCCTCCCACGATGAGAGTCAGGGTTGTGTTCTTTGTTAACCTGTAACTAACCTACTAGTAAAACAAACAAACAAAAAAGGGCTGGAGACACTTCCATCACAAATAGAGCTGTGCCAGCAGGTGAGAGTGTAGCTCCCCTGCATGAAAAGCTCCCCAAGTGAAGAAAATCATATTTTTCTTTAATCCACAGAGATGAAGGGCAAAAAGTGTCATCTGGGGTCAGAACACAAAAAGACTAGAAATGAAACAAACCTGTTCATCTTAAGCAGCTCTACTCTGTCACCCCTCTGAATTCGTATCTCGGCTAGGCACTCACTGGCAGGTGTCACCAAACAGCTGGTTTACTGCAAATATTACGCCTAATGAATTGATTGATGGTAGAGACATCTCAGAAACTGGAATTAATATGCTGGTTTCTCAAAGTTGTTATCTGCTTGGATTTCTCTACTGTGACCCATGAAGATGTCCCTTTCTGGGTAGACAATTGTAGCTTTGAGAATGGGAGGGTATTTCAGATATGTCTAGTCACTAACATGTATGCTTCACAATAATATTTGTTATATGGGTCTAATCTACTCTTATAAGAAAGTGCCCATATTTCTCAGTGACTGTTTTGTTCATCAGAACGTCACTATAAATAACCTAAAATGTGAACTTGAAAAAATGTTGTTTCATTTTATTTTAATGGAAAGCTAAAGACAAAACCTATTATTGCAGATTTAATTTTATTCAAATGTGATTCTGTCTGTAGTGTTGTTACAACTAATTGGCATTTCCCCGAGGAGGCCAAGGGCATGCTATTCTGCGTTACAGGGCACCAGTCATCTACGTGGAGCCTCCCACAGCATGAGACGTGTTCTTGTAGACATGGGCCTTGGGAAAGTGGGTTCCATGAGTTTCCAGGAAGCGTATGAAACTCCAGGGACTGTCAGCGAGCCCTGCTTCATCTGACTGGCTAACAGCTGTCAAAACCTGCAGTGTCCCCCCAAAATGTATACAGACTACAACAGCTGATAGCTTAATTTTGCAAATGAAATATATTTTAATAAGCACTGCCTTTATAATTAGTCAAAGTGTGTGTATACATTTTTTGAGACTCCCTATATTTTCTTGCTGAAAACATGTTAAACCTCACAACAGATTTTCCACCTATATTAACATTTGAATCTTCAAGCCAGAATATTTAAGGATATTAAATTAGGGTAGCATCGCAGCATTTTAATTTCTACATGGCCCCAATATATTTTCTCTCATAAAATGATTATATTCTTTTAATGCTAATATTGAAATATTTTGTTCATGGGCATTTTATACACCATCAATTTGAAGAATTGTTTTAACTCATAAATAACTTTCATTTTCACATTTTAATAACTCAATTTAGTATTTGAAATTAGAGTCCCCCAGACCAAATCTGTGTTTTCGGGGGGGGGGGGGCTGACCCTGAGCGTTCCTGCGGGCTTAGCACCCATGCCAGCTTCGCCCCTCGGGAAGTGCCCTCGGGGCCTCTCAAGCCGGTTACGAGCCAGGAAGCGTGGCGTCCGCTTCCCGCGCGGGACTCCAACCCCGGAGAGTCATTTTCCATTAGTGGGCTTTACTTCAGTGCCTCGAGCGGATTATAGAAGATGCGACACAATTAGAGCCTCCTTGTGGCTTCGCACACATGCCGCGTGTGCCCACAACAATGGGCCGGCCTTGCGGTTGCTCCTTTAGACAGCCTTCAGGGGCCAGGCGGCAGCGGCAGGTCGGCGAGGGCCCTTGAGAGCGGGCGGGGGCCCGGCCAGGACAGGCCAGCTCGCCTCGCAGGCCGGCCGATTGTTTCCGCGAGGCCGGGAGGCGGGCGGCGGGAGATGCGGGCCGGGGATGCGAATTGAAAAGAGTCAATTAAGGCCAGAGAGGCTGGGAAGTGGTTCCAGATGGCAGGTAAAACACAGGAGAGGGAGCGGGAGTGCACGGAGGTGGAGAGGGCGCGGGGGCCCGGAGAAAGAGCCTCGGGAGGCTTTTAAATCTGAATTTAACGATAGAATAGAAGCAGTACAAAGGAGCGAATGTTCTGAAACACTGTTCCGCAACAATCGAGCGTCGCTCAGGATCAGGGTCTTAAGTACACCTGGAGCTCTTGAGGGGTCGGACGCCTGAGCCTTCAAGGGCACCTTTCTTTTTCTGCCCAAGCACCGGCCTGTCTCCACCGAAGCCTCGGAGCTGCAGACAAAGAAACAGGGCTTGCCGTCCGCATTTTAAATAGCCCAGTACACTTTCCAGCTGTTTAACTCGACCATCATTAGACATACATGTCCGAACAGGGAACAGACAATGAAGTTATAAGCGCATGTTTTCTAGAGCTGACCTGGATTTCCCACGCACACTACCAGTTTTCCGTGCAGGGGGCAGACGTAAGAGCGAGAGCTCCAGTCGGCCTGTTCCATTTCTCCCTGCGCTCGGATAATGGCAGAGGTTCCCCCAATGTAACCACCCATCTGTCTTTCCCAGGGGCGGCCCCACTCGAGTGACAGCCACCAGCTGTGGGGGGCAAATAGCTCTTTGTTCCCCATGAGTGAGGAGCTCTCTCAGCAGCACGGAGTAGTTTGTTCTTGTTGAGAGCGTATGTGTTTATTAAAATTTTGGTTTCTGTTTTTAATTGAGCATCTGTTAGGCAATGTGCTGCATATTAAGGACACAGGACTAATCAGGCAACGTCTCCACTCTCCAGAAGTGTATACGCAGGTGAGGGCATCGATTTCAGAAGATAGCTACAAAATGAAATTGGAAAAAGTTTCAGAGAAATACGGGGAAAGGTCTAAAGCCAGCGCCTGCTTAGTTGTGGAGACGTCGAGGACGCTCCTCCGTGCTGAGCGCATCCCAGAGCTGTGCGTAGCCGCGCCGTGCCAAGAGCGTCTTCAGGAGGTTTCCCCCAGGGGAGAAGGGATGACAGGTCCCCAGATAAAGTCATCTGGGCTCACAACAGTTCATTTCAGCTCCTTAAAGTTTTCGGGCTTTGGCAACTGGTCGCCGTATCTTCCTAAACCACTCTCAGCGCTGACGTGGGAAGGCAGGAGGCTGGAATTTGGCTGAGAAAGGCTTGGGTAACAAATGTAGTGCTGCCACCAGGGTGCCAAAGGCTTCCTTAAATAAATAATCTTGTGCAAGAGACAGTCACATCATAGTTTTTTATTCTCTCTCTTGCATGGTCTAGATCAGTGTTTCCCAAACATCGCTTCCCAGCAAAACTGTGGTGAAATTTTTATAAGAAGACACTCTTGTCCACACATCCCAGCCATCACTTGAGACCTATTACACAGCAGTGGTCAGTGACAAAGCAATGTCACGTGACAAAGTACATATGTTAGATCTTATAAACATTAAGCTCCCCAGAAGATTTTTTTTAGACAAAGGTAGTTTTGAGATTTGGGAAACACTAGTTTAGGGAAAACAATTAGCATTTGGCGCCAGCGATAAGTTCTCGTCTGCCACTCAGTGGCTATGTTCCCTCCCCTGTGACGCGGGATCCAGCCTTCAGCCGGGGCACAGGACAACCCTACCCACCGTCAGTCCCCCTCCTGACAGAGCTCGGATGCAGGGCGCTGCTGCGTCACGTCTCGGGCCCAGCACACGCGAAACAAAAGGGAGCTGCATCCAAATGCCGCCCACGGAGGTCTGCGGGCTCTGCGGCTGCCGGCAGCAGGGACGGGTAAAGCTTCGGCGTGCAGGCGGGACGCGGGCGGCAGAGGGCTCGGGTAGGGGACAGACAAGTTAATTAACCTGTCAAATCCTTCCTTTCAGAGAGCAGAAATTTAATGGAAGCTTGCCTAATGAAACACCATTTCCATTCCCGTCTGTCTTTTTGTGTTCTGACTCATTGTTCGAGAGGCACCTAGAATTAGGATGGCTTTTGCAAAAATTACACGCGACGCCTGAAGAATTTTATGATGTAAAGCAATTCGCATTATTCTTCAGTCTGTGTGTGCTTAGGCCCGGCGTGGAGCATAGTTCTCCTTTTCGTTGGCTGCTAGATCGATATTGACGACTAGAGCTCACCAGAGAGAATGCGACGAAGATAAAATATGTTTATGTTTAAGAATTACATTCTTAATGCATAAAAATGTGTAAGTTTTGAATACAATTAAATTTCCTTTTTTTTTACTGTTGGGTCAGGGATTGGCAGGCTGAGTATGGCTCTCGGCCTGTTTTGGTAAATAAGGTTTTATTGGAACTTACCTTCGCCCTTGGCTGGCTTGTCTGTGGTGACCGCTCTTGTGTTGGAACAAACAAGTCAAGTAGTTGTATCAGGTCTAGTCTAAAATATATGCGATCTGGCCCTGTGAAGAAAAAGTTTACTCTCTCCGCGTTTGGTCTCTGACGGCCAAAGAATGCCAAGTACGTGAATAATTTAATAAGGCAACATAATGTTTACATTAAATTTAATAAATATGATAGATTTTATAAAAAGTATAGTCATTGATTAATTTTGTGTCTCTATTTTATTTCTGTTCCAAACATGACCAGACCATCAGAAACCTACCCAGATGGGGACAAGAATAATTAATTCAAAGCCTCTTTAATAATTCTCTGAATCATATAAAAAAATCAATTTTACACATTTTTTTGTTTGCTTATTTTTTAAGTTAAGGTGATAGGCTGCAACTTACTGAACAATTTGTTTTATAGAACTTAAATATTTAGAAATGTTCCGAACATATGGCACCATTTGCGCTCTTACTTGGGCTCTGGAGCCACCGCTGGGTCCCTGGGCTGTATGTCACCCCCCACTCATGACAGGAAGCGTGCCACCTGCCATAGAGGAGACAGACCCCGTGGGAGACAGTCGTCAGCTGTGGAGCCCGGAGAGCAAGCTTTCTAGGTTGCCTCAGCACTGTCGGCCAGGCGTGATGGTCCTTGTAGACCTTGAGGTCCGTTTCGGTGAACCGGGGACAAAAAGCACGAAAGAAGGAAAGAGCCGCTGTGCCCCCTTCTCCCGCCCCCAGTGCACACAGCAGGCAGCCTGCAGTAGGCCCCACTCGTCTCCAGTGTAGCCTTAACGCACATACTCCCTCATAATTAATACAAGATGTTTACTTTTTATATCTCATAAGCCATTATAGTTTTTAAATGTTTTCTGGTGATTGATAACATATAGAAATACAATATGCAAAAATCCCCAACAATCCTGCTAAAATCCATTTGTAATTAAAATAGATTGTAGATTTTTTCAGAGTTTTTTTTTACGTTACACAATCATGTCTTCTGCAAATAATGACAGTTTCACTTTTTGTTCATTCCTGACATTTTTTTACCTTGTCTTTTTACATGGTCCAGAACTTTCAGTACTGTATTTAATAGAGGTGCTTGGCGTGGGCTTTATTCTGTTTTCTTTCCAACCTTAGGGGCAATCATTTCAATAGGTCTTCATTCAACATGGGGCAGTTCGAAGGTGTTTTGTAGACGCCTTTTATCAGATTAAGGATGTTTCTTTTAATTCAAGTTTGAAGAGGTGTTTCATCATAAGTAGATACTAAATTTTATTGATTTTTAAAAATCTTTTAAGGTAATCACGTATATTTGTCCTCTGTATCGCTGATGTAGTAAATTATAGATGCACATGTATCCATAAATTCCCTTTCACGGCCATGAGTGATACATTGCACAGGTTTGCTATATAGTGCTTGCTATTTTTGTCTACTGCAATTTACAGGTTAGGGAAGTGACATAAAGAAATGTTTAACGACTTTCTTGAACTATAACATTTAATCAAAATCTGGTCTGATGCCAAAGCTCTTGCTTGTAATTACCATTCTGCGTCTGTGCAGGAGTGTGTGTGTCTTATGAATAATTTAGTGCTTTATATTATAATTACGTTTTACAGGTAAGGAAGCAGAAACTCAGAATTTAAAAAGTCCCTCGTATCTCTTCACATACCACACTTTCTTTTTTTATTGAAGAGCATGTAATGCAGGAAATGGCTTCACCGGATTTTAGGGCGCTAGAAAGTCAAAAGTAGAACTCTGATGGTATCAGATGCAATAACTATAACAAGCAGCTACCATCTGCCGGGCGGGGGGAAGGGGAGAGATTAGGGTGATCAGAACTTAGAAGCTCCAAGAGAAGGTCCACAGAGCTGAGCTCCAGAGCGCACATAGCTGCGTTGGTGTCAGTCCCTCAAGGAGGTCAGAAGTGGGGACCTGGGCAACTGGATCCCAGGCTCTGAGGAAGGAGTGTCATCCATGCTGCTGACATATCCGAGGCTCCTTCTGAGCGGGGACCTGTAAATGTTACCTTATGTGGACAAAGCGTCATTTCAGATACGGTGAAAGAAACCGCATCCCTTGTTACCTGGATGGACCTAAATGCAATCACAAGCGTCCTTATAAGAGAGCGGCGGCAGGTGAAGATGGCCATGCCAGGGTGGTCGCAGGGAGAGATCTGAAGATGTTGTGCTGTTGGCCTTGAAGATGGAGCAAGGATCCAGGAACGAGAAATGCCAGGAGCAGAGCCCTAGGACCTGGGCAAGGCGAGGACACGGCTGCTCCCCTGGAGCCTCCGGAGGAGGTGCCGCCCGGCGCTGGTCCAGCAGTGATGGTCTCTTCTGCTGAACGCCAGAGTCACCTGGGGACCTTTAATAATCAAAGACCCCTGGGCTCACCCTGAGGGATCCGATGGGGTAAATCTGATATGGAGATTAATATAGTATCTTTTCATTTGGATTTCTGAGTTTTTATTCATTTAATGTCGTCTTGTTGGAGATAGAGGCTATTCTAAATGCCTTCCCATTATAAATATACGTTATTGTGTTTGTATACATCAATTCTCATGGGAAAAAAAGTAAAACATGCAAAGATGATAACATTTTGTATAAATTATTGCAAGTTATTTTCAAAATGTAAGGAGTTATCCCTGGCCAGTAGAAAGGTTTGATAAACAAGGATTGATAAACACTGTAATTTGAGTTTTTATAATTACTGGTTAAATTATCCAATAAATATTTTTTAAGTTCTGAATGGCCATTCTTTAAGCTGAATGTGAAAAAGTTAATAAATTATCAGCTATTATATTTTTCCCTATTGGATACCTAAAATGTTGATATAGTTTGTGTTTTTCAGCAATTATTTTTGTTCTTCAATTTATTAGAATTGAGAGTAACACATGCAGTACAGTCACAGTAGCACTTATGTTTTTAAATAATTTTTAAAAGTTTACTTTTGTGTCAATTTTGTAAATAGGCAATATTTTTCCAAAGTAACTACAAGGAGTGAATAGCCTGAATGTGAAAGGATATGGATTTGAAAGGATATGGATTTGTTCATTTTCATGTTATAGTACAACTTCAGAGTAGATGGCAGATCATTGATTTAATTACTTTCACATAATTAATAACAATTCAGAGTAATGGCTGGTATAGTGTTACAGTGCGTAGAATCTGTCTGTATACAGTTTATAATTTTCCAAAAGGTGCTCCATGAAATATCAGCACCCCTCCACATTTAACAAGTATTCTGCACAAATGCATTGTGTATTTTTTTAATGAGGGAATACCATGAAAATAATGTTAAGTGAGCCTTTGAAATTACTGCAGTATTCTATATGAATTCAGAAACAATCAACCATAATTGGGTTGGATATTATCTATTCTACCTTGAAAAGTTTATTTGTATCCTAGAAAAACTGTGAGTATATAAATGACCTGGTATGTACCTGTTTTCATTGGGCTTATCCACGTTTTTGACAGGCATTTTCATTTTTATCTCACACCACTTTACTAGTTAAAAACATGGTTTTTATTTTACTTAGTCTTTCTGTTGGCCAAATGTGTAAATTATACCATCAAAGAATAACCCTGTTACACTAATATTTGGTAAACTATCCATACTCTTTGCACTTTAAAAATATCTCATTTGTCATTGCCCATTGTTTTTCCATGGTAAAGGGATCCTTTCCCTTAATGTCTCATCTGCCATGTTTTTCCATGAAAATAAACTTGTCTGTCTGCTTGCTTCTATCAAGATCTACCCCTACAGCTGCTTTCATTCTCTGTCTCTGAATCTGAATAATTTCAGCTATATGTGGTCTTCTTTCTGAGATTTAGTGAAATATTATGTGGTATTCCGGTGATAGACTTGTCACAACTTTGGGGAAAAGGTGCGCTAATGCTTGTTTAATGAAATAGTTACCAAGTATTTTAACATCTTCTTTATCCCATAGTATGTGTTATTCCAGGTGAAATTTGGCTTCCTCGAGATGTTTAGCCATGATTTCACAAATGTGAATTATCGCAATTATTGATTATTGGATAAACTCAAGAGAAGCCCCTGAAGCTTCGAGTGCATGTTACAGACACAGCTCATGCCTGGAAAAAAAAAGGTCTCCAGTTGTTCCCCAGATTCCATGTCACTAGTGCCCTCTGTGTCCATTAACCTTCACTCTTAGCCAGAACTACCCAGGTCAGACACGGACAGCCAGGGGCCGCCATCTAGGGAAGAGCCGTGAAAGGAGCCAGTGTCTGACTTGGGAGCTCAGACCATCAAGAATGATCTCTTCTGGTTGGTGAATCACCAGCTTAGACAGAGCTTTCCTGTTAGATAGCCTGAATTTGAGTCATAGGGAGAAGCAGTCTACATTCAAGTAGTACCAGAAATATGAGATGAAGGGACATCCATAAGCAGAAGCCCTCAGGGAGAAATGAGAGTGGAAATGGTAGGAGTGACTTGCCCTGGAAATAGAATCAGAAACAGTGAGCAGCTGGCTCATGAGAGTGGCGACCATGCTGGGTTGGCCGGTGAGACACAGCTCCTGCTGAGCGAGGGATCTGTGTCCTATGTCCCTGGGTGTTCTTGCATGTCCACCCCACAGTAGGCTGAACATTCATCTTTGTCTTGAAATCTGAGAGATTCCTACTAAACACTGGACGTATCATTATAATGTTTTACTCTGAAATCGTCTATGGTTGAGCAATTTAATAACTGAAGAGGTGAATCTACAACCCTGGCTCCGTCCATCAGCTAATCTTTTTATAAGTCTTTGTGGATCCCGACGAGACAATTGGAAAACAGACACAGCCTTATGAGTGGCCAAACTCAACTGTAGTATATTTTAAGTTAGCATGGAAAGAGGCATTAAATTTTCAAACTAGGGATGTTTCAAATGGATCTGACTAATTACACTTCGTTGATCCCTGTAGATGCTGATGAAGTCACAGCAGAATAACTGCTTGCACTATAATAGATGTTGTGTTTTTATTATGTTCATTCTTAGGAATCACAGTGTCAAAGCTAATCTTATAATAACAATTACAATGCTACTGGGAGTAGAGAAAGACTCCCAAAAGATCCAGGCTGCCACTAAATTGGTTAGCACTCTAATGTATAGTAATTCTGTTGCTCTTAGCTTAGAATTTCTTTGTCACCATATTTGCGACTTGACCCTAAGGACATAGATTTGGTCTGAACACCAAGTGACGGAAAAAGAAAGGTTAAAAGATTTTCTTCTTTACATGGTAAAAATGGACCATATTTCTTGAAATAAAGTCTCATTTTCAATCTCAGGAGATTTCCTTTGTGAAACGTGTACTGGAAGGAGAGATGTTAATTGAATCTTCTCATTTACACCTTCCATCTGTTTTCATTCCAGCTGTGTCTCCTTGGATACTTGAGAAGCCAGTTAGGTTTGCACTTAATGGTTTTAACTGATTGCAGTTGTAATTTAATTAAACTATTGCACATCTAAGAAAAATATGAATAAATATTAGACACTTTATATTAAATGTACAAAATAATGATTCTACCTCCTTGGTCTAATTCTGTATAAAAAAAAAAAAAATCAACCCAGCATATTGAATTCCTCTTCCATAGAGCATTTATATTTAGTTTATGAAAGTCGAGGTTTCCCAGCCTTAGCACAAATGATATTTTGAGCTCAATATTTTTTTGTTGGTGTTTTGATTACAGGATATTTAGCAGAATCCCTGAACTCTGCTCACTGGAAGCCAGCTATAATAATTTGAAATGTGTCCAGACTTTGCCAAATGTCCCCCAGGAGGCAAGGTCAGCCTGGTTGAGAATTGCTGATGTAAATAATTAAAAGTATTATAGAAGGTTATTGTGGATGCCCCAAGGACTCCACATAATTTGGTAATATCTTGTGAGATAGGCTGTTAGAAACCCGCCGATGCTAGTGTTTTCTTATTGTTGTTGATAGAGTGCCTAGTATACTAAAAGTGAGTAAATTTCTCCCTGGTTTCTTTACAGCCTTAGTTTCACTAAACTATAAACATTTCACTATTGTCATAAATATATTCAGATTTATCTCCTACTTTGAGTACCTGAAGTATTCAGTATAAATATTGTGTCAAGAAGGAATGAATCACAGCTTGGTCTAGTACTTTCCATACAGTGGACATTTCATAAATATTTGTTGACTATGACTAAATGACCATAGGTCTTCCTGGGCCTTGAAGTAACCAAAATCAATTGAATATTATGGTAAAAAAATTAAAGGGAATAGCTTATTAAAAACTATGTAGAAAATTTATTGATCAAAAGATTAATGAAGAAACAAGATTTAACAAGATACTTTTACCCTAGAGATGCTAAAACGGGAAGAAATATGACAACATATTTGGGCAAAATACAAAATTCACACTGGGATTCCCAAAAGATGTTCAGGTGGCATCAAGTCGGTGCAGGTGAGATGAAAGAGAAAATATTATTGCCCTAGAATCCCAATGAAAGAGGGAATGAACTGCACACAGTTCAGCCTTGTAGGATGATGCAGGACACCCAGTTTTCCTAGTGAACTGGAATCAGACTATAAGTATCTCCTTTCATGAATATAATTGCCTAGAAAAGAGCAATGGTGAAGTTTTATAAATCTTCCCCCTTACTTTGGGGGGGCAGAGGAAGACAGAGAGCAGCCCAAAACTTACTAATAAAATTCTTATAAAGTACTTTTAAAATTTTTATTTTTATTAAATGTATTGGGGCATCATTGGTTAATAAGATTATATAGGTTTCAAGTGTACCATTCTACAATATCTCATCTGTATATTGCATTGTGTGCTCACCACCCAAAGTCAGATCCGTTGACATATATTTGACACCCTCTACTCTTTACCCTTTACCACCCCTAATCAGTTTAGAAACCACCATACTAGTTGTGTTAAGTCACTAGTATTGTGACAGTTTGTTTCAGCAGCCACAGAAAACTCAACCAGTTGTAAAAGCATTTTTATTCCTAATAAATAAGTCGTCATTCACTTTTTATTATATGTGTGGATTTAAAGCGATTTGTACATTCATTGTAAAATTCCAGGCAAATTTTTCTCTCCTGTTGCACCCAAGAACATCTCTGCAGGTGATTGCAAATAAGTTTCATGAATGTGTAGACAGAACTTTACTGTGTAAAGAAGTACCTGTAAACATTCCAACTCAAAGATCAGTAGGAATGGAATTTCCGACCGTGAAGGATCATTTGAAAATCCCTTACATCAGTGTGTTGGCAAGTATTGTGAGAAGTACTAGAAATTTTTTCTGACCTAAAAAAAAAAACCACAAACAAGTTCATTACAGAAAATTTGACAAATCCATGTAAACATATTTACATAAACAAACAATTGAATAGATGGGCCTGGATTTCCAAGTCTCTAAGCAAACGCACGTTTCGGTGCATGTCCTTCTGTCCATTCTGCCCCGGTATACACATACACGTTTGCTTTATTCTGGAATTTTAATTAATAATGTATTCTGGACGTATCAGATAATGCACCTTTCATAGCTCTTCAGCTTTACATATTTAACCATTGCTCAACTGATGCAAATGTACTTTCCCTAATTATTTGCTATTATAAAAAGTGCTTCAGTGAACATTCTTTTACGTACATTGGGCATGTCGCAAGACAAACCGTAAGAATGGTTTGCAGTAGATTCTGCTGCTCCATACATGCCCCAAAATTGGACATCTCTGCCGATATTCTTGACTGTTCAGAACTAATGATAGTGAACTACACAGCTCGCACACTTGAAACTAGTCCTTTGCCGGGTCACTTCCTACCACGTCCAACTTTGGAGACACTTTCCTTATGTGCATCTCCTGTTCTTGCTGCCTGCTTCCTCCTCTGTAACATCAGTGCTCTTTGTATCCTTCCTGCAAACTGCACTAACTCTGTTCTCTATATGTAGGAAGATTGACCGTTATGGGGCAGGGTGTATCTGGGCCATGTATGTATCGACAACATTCTTGGGAGAGGTTTCTTAAATCTGTTGTTTGTTTTTTAAATATATCTTTATTGATTTCAGAGAGAGAAAAGGAGAGGGAGAGGGAGAGATAGAAACATCAATGATGAGAGAGTCATTGATCGAGCCCGCAACCCGAGCATGTGCCCTGACCGAGAATTGAACCCCAATCTCCTGGAATCTAGGTCGATGCTCAACCGCTGAGCCACACCCGGCGGGGCCTTAAATCTTGATTAAAAGTTTGGTTATGAATCATGACCTGCAAAGAGAAATCCAAACACAAATAGAGGTGTTGGCTTTGAAAATCCATTTCAGAGAGATTGTAAGAAAAGTCCTCAGCTAGTCAAAGTAGGGAACAGGGATGTGGAGACTCTGAGGAGATGCTTTGATCTATTTCTGTAAAGATGATCTTGTCTGATGCCTCTCTGCATTTGGATAGTAGCTCCCTAAAATTAGAGACTTCACACTAAGTAGCTTTTAATTTACTAGAAATTTCAGACAGAGAAAGACAAATACCGGATGGTTTCACTTATATGTGGAATCTAAGAAAACTAAAATAAATGACAAGCAAAACAAAGACAGACTCATAGAAACAACAAACTTGTGGTTGCTAAAGGTAAAAACAGTGAAGGGGAAGATAGCCAACAATACCAAGTTTGCACAGTGACAGGTAACTAGACTTAATGTGGTAATCACATTGTAAGGCGTAAAAAAAGACCACTGTATTGTTCAGAGGGAACTAATATAATGTTGTTTACCTACATACTTAAATGTAGAAAATTAAAAAAAAATTGTACATATAGCTATTCTTACAAAAGACATTGTTTGCCTATAATAATGTCTGCGTAACCCTAGCTGCCTGATTTCCTTATTAAGTCAGAAATAGCTGGGCTCTCTCCACTGGAGCACACAACTTATGTATGTTCTACTTTCTGACAAAGTGTGAAATTAGGAAGTTACTACACTTATTTTATTGGAAAGATCATCTATGGCTTTTGATAAAGATAAAAATAGATAACCCTTTGTGCAGAAACGTGACTGTCCCCAGAGTGCCGTTGATAACACTATCAACTCGCTCGCTCCTGAAGGCGGCGGCTGGGAGATGTGCCTTTGTTCACGTTGCCTTTGATCTATTTCTTGGCCAGCTTTGATATCACTGTTTCAGGATCCATTCCCAGTTTACTGGCACTAACACACTCCGCATTCGCCCAAGTAATTATCACTTAGCTATATAGGAGCTGTTTCCTGTAAGTCTTCACCACTTTCATTCTTTCTGAGATTTATCTGAATAATTAAGGTAGTTGGTGGTAGACGTAGATAAATTCTTATATGGAATAAGTATCTATACATGTTTTATGTTTCCATTCCAAGGAGCAGTTAATTATAGCCACTTTGTACAAGTCCCTGTGAGAGGCTGGTGGAAGGATGTGTAGAAGTAAACAATAAATAAGCAAGTAATTTTTTTTAAAAGTTCACTATTAAAGCCTTTATGTTTTTAAGCAATAACCCCAAAACGAGTCGTGCTCGGAGGAAAATGCAACGTACTGTGCGGTAGAAAGTATTTCCTGTGTGTTCAATATCGAACAACACTGCGATACATAGAGGATTTTTATCATTGGGGGAAAACTGTGCCAAATGATGTCAATAGTTGATATCATTTGTTTCCCATGTCACATCCATGAAGAAGTCGCCAAGTTAGCGTATTCCCCCCTGGGCTAGCAAGTGGCCAAGGGTCCTACCAGTCGCCGTAGGCGCCACCCCCAGTATCTGATCAGGTACGCCGGTCATCAGGCTGGGGTGCCTGTCGGGTTTCCTGGCAAGTCACCTCGCTTCCACCGGCAGCTGTTCATTCTCAGTCCCGAAAACGGGATGAAACCTTGATCTCCTCAACTTGGGCACAGCTGAGCCTGTAATGGGGTTTAACACCAAGAATGAAGAGAGCTCCTGGGAGAAATTAGGACTAGCTGAGGAGGAGAGAGGAGGCTAGGGAGGAATGGGTCAGGGGGGCACTGACCTGTGCGGCGGGTGGGATGGGCCCCGATGCGCACCCTCCCTGCTGGCGCCCAGAAGCCTGACATGACGAGAGCATGGCCTTGCGGCTCCCCCAGATCCTGCCCCTCACTCCCAGCTGCCTTAGGGACTCCCGCCCCGCTCCAGAGGCCCACCTCCATGGCTGGGTACGGTGGCCTTGCCTCAGCACCCTCCCGGGTCAGCCCCCGGCTCCACCTTTGGGCTTCATAGGTGGCCCTGGGCTTCTGTTCTTTTGCTTTTGAATTGCAGCTTGTCTCTGCTTTCGCTTCATTTTATCCCTAGAGACCAATGTCTAGCGGGAGGTCCTGGGATGCAGGAAATGAGGCTGGGTTTAGAAGGTAGGTGCTTGTACATAGAGCTCCCCCTGGGAGCCGGGGTGCTGGGAAGACTTCATTCAGCTTTGAACAGTAAACACAATTTAGCCAGAAATGTTGAAGCATTTTATAATGGTGAAATTGTATTCCTTCAAGTGATAAAGCATGTTCAACACGGTTCAAGCAGATTGTGAGCTTCTTAAAATCAGGTACCTTGTCTTTTATCATGACGCTCAATACACTGTAGGAGGACAGGAAAGGAAAGGATCATAGAATGAAGAAACGCTAGACATACCTTCTTAAATAAATTTGTTCTTCCAAACTATCTAGATAACATATACATGAAATGTTTAGCCAACTTTTAGGCAACCTTGAAATAAGCCAGCTATTGCCCAGATCTTTTTTATTATTTCCCCTTCAACTCATGGAGCCACACTGGTAAATCACATGTTGAAACTCTTTTAAAGTTTAAATATAAGTTTTCAATATTTCAGATTTTTCCAAGACTAATTTAAAAATAAAAAACTTCGTATATTTTCATTTTTACAAAAATGTATCAAACCCACATTTTTATCATAGGACTTATTTTTCTTCTTACAGCTTCTTCTCCTCTTAAGAAATGCCAAATCTTTTTAGATCTACTTCAAAGCAGCCCTTGAATCCACCATAATAGTACCTACCTAATTGACATTCTCTTAGATTTGTATGTGGGTCTCTTTTTTATTTGATGTTGCAGCAATGATAATCTTGAAATAAAACTAAATCTTTCTGTTTAATACCATGGTAACCGCTCTTCTTTATTGTGGCATTTAATTAATTGTGTATGTTCAAGTAAATCCATTTCCTTAAAACTTTACCTTCTACTTTGCTTTCCAGCCTGACAATTGACAGGTAATAAAATGTTTAGATCAGCACTTTTTCATAAACAAAAAGTCAGAGTTTGTCAAGCTCAGACTCATTCAATCACTGTGAGTGCAGAGGACGTCGGATTTGGATTAAGACCAGCTAAACTGATCAATGGAGACCTTGGAGTTGAATAAGTTACTCCTGGCTGTTCCCAACAACGGTGACAGCCCGAGAGCCACCCTCCAGCCATTAGCACAAAACAAACAGCAGATAACATGAGAAAGGGTTTTCACCCCCTTACGTAAGGTATTGTTTCAGGTGTGTACACCTCTGTCGATAGTCCAGAAATTCAAATTATGTTATTTTTGCTGTTGTCCCTGTCGTTTATTCTCTCTTTAAAATATTTTCGCCGGGCTATGAGTTAGATGCCGTTGTTTCCAAAGCCTCGTTAAAAGTACGAACCCGGGAAATCACGGGAGTTACCAGCAGGGCACCCACACCACCTGCCTTTTCTGTAGACCCCGATTTTGACACAGCCGCTGGAGTTCAAAGGGCAGGGAGGTCGAGGTGAAGGCGGATCGCTTCAAACTCCTCCCGATCCGGCGATGATGGCAGGCTTGGTGGGAGGCTTAACCAAATTAACCAAAGGAGGAACTACTTCCATTGCCTCGACGGAGGTGGAACGGCCAGGGAGAGGCAGGCACCGCCGGGGCTGTGTCCCCCGATCACTACGTAACTCAGCGTGACTGACTCTGTGCACCCCGAGGACGGCCCGAGATGCCACTCGCACCCCGCACGGGGTAGGATCCTCAGAGGAGCCGAACTGGAAAGGTTTAGCTGGTCTTAATCCAAATCCGAAGTCCTCTGCATGTCGGACGCCCTTCATCCCCTCCCGGCCCGGGCCCTGCTCTCACCCGGCTGCTGGCAGAGCAATGCCAGGTGGCAGGCCGATGCAGGCATCCCACCCGCAGGACCGCGTGGCCTTTCACACGGGGCAGAGTGTGTCTTGTGGGCATGCCCTAGCAGACGGGGACTTTTTCCCTTCATCGCCCCCCCAGAGCCTCCTAGGTGAGAGGTATAAAGCCTGTGATCAGGGGTATATTCTCTCCTGTGGGGCAGTTTATCACCATAATGCTCCTCCCGCTCACTCACCTTACAGAGAATTGCCACTGGGGGGGGGCGGGGAGAAGTCAAGCGCCGCCCCTGAGGCAGGGCGAGACCTCATGCTCTGTCCTCATTTGTGTCACCTGCTGCACGGCCTCATGCATGGCCAGCGGGGGAGGGGAAAAACAACCAGAAAACACAAAAACATCCTGAAGCAGGAAATTAAGTCCTCAAGGGTTTTTGTCCTGCCGTCACTCGGTGCAGCATTTAGTTCCGTTGACATGACACTGTGCCTTTTGTTACATGAAACTGTCACGTTGTCCCCTTCGGGGGAGCTGCAGTCTCTGCCCAGATCAATAATATCTGTCAAAACCGTCAGATACTGAAAGGCTCCTATGATGTGTTGGCCGCAGTGCATGATATTTCTGACTGCCTTTTAAAATGCTTCCAAATTAGATGCAAGCACATGTCGCAAATGAAGAAACGATAGAAGCTTTGTAAATGACAGAACGAACTTGGAAATGAGGACCTCGCCGATATGCGTGGGTTAGAGATTACGTGATATACTTGCGCTTCTTTCCAGTCCGTTTCAGATGCATCTCTGCCATGTCATGAAGACTTTGATTCCTGAGCAAAGAGGTAACCCAGAGACCCCGAGCTTCCGCTCGCTTTCCCCCGAGGGGAGCCCGCAGTTTTGAGGGGTGACTTACGTCGGGTTTAGCTCCCTGGCAGGGACCCCTGGCCGACGGTTAGGTCGGGACAGGGAGCTGCTGTTGCTGCTGGTCCTGTGCGCCCGGGGGACTCGGCTCGCACGTTGTTTTAAGCGGCTGGGGCCTGAGTGTCCCTCATGGGGCCCGCTCCTTGGAAACGGGGGGGGGGGGGTTCCTCAGGCGCCGTGTGTGAACTGAGAGTCGTGTTTTGTATTTGAGTCAAGCTGGTCTCCTACACGTCGCCACACTCGGGGACAGCGTTCTTGTGACTGTGTGTTTTTAGTCTGACAGGCGACCAGCACACATCGAGTGACGCCGCTCTCGCTTCCCCGAACCGCCGGCTCGGTGCCCGTTACGATGCTGTGTTTAGCCTTTGAGCTTCGGGTGCTCTCAGGGGCCCTCGTTTCTGACCCCTCTAACCCGCCCCACACACCAGGTTTTCTCTCTTGTGGGAAATAGTCAGACTTTGTTTCTCTTTTATACCTGCTGTGACTGGGGATATTTGGGCTCATGGCCCCTACATAGGCTCACCCCGAGTCCTCTATTCTGTGACCTCTGGAAATCTGAAGATGACGCCGCCCCGTGGGGGGCTGTGCTTTCCCACACACGCTTCCCCTGCTCACAACTGAGCGGGCTCAGATGTGGAACAAACACCTCTGAGCTCTCGAAGGCATCTACTTACATATAGCATTCAGGAACTGCGTCGACTTGGTCAAATGTAGTTTGGATTAAGGATAATCATTTATCATAGATTAAACATTTTCCACTGTCCTTTCAGACATATTCTGTTATGAGGAATTAGTACTGTAGATTTCTGTACAGAAAGGTAATGAGAATGCGTTCTAACAAATTATAGTTTATGTATCCCTAAACTGTGCCATTCTTTAGGATTTTAATTTAAACTATTTAAAATTTAAAAATAGATCTGCTATGAAGCTAGCTACTCTCCCTCATATATGAATTGCAGTATTGGGCTTAAAGAGGGAGAGACCATTTAACTGTCTCAATGATGCCCTAAATCAATACCTGTTCTGTCAAAATCTGCAGGCCGTCATAAATGCTTACCAAAAACATAGCCTTGGGTACAACCAATAGATAGCCCAGTTAACCAAAAATGTCTGAGTTAACCTTTACAATATCCATATTCTTTAGAACAGAGAGAGTACAGTCACTTTCAAAAATAAGAATATTTAACAAAATAAAGATGTACTCGATTTATTATAAAATAATATTCTGGCAAAATTCTAGACTTTGTAAATTCACAGAAGCATGAGTACCCTGACCCATCTAAATTGGTTGCCACAGTGATCTTCAGCAGAAGTCTTTGAGCCTAGAATTCAGGCATATATAGGCCATTCCGAAGGATGTTGGGTTATGTTCACGAAAGCTCCATTTTATGATTGATTGGGTATATTTTGGGATAATGATTTATTATAAAAGTAGAGTTAAAGTTGGATGCAGGGACAATAGATCATTATCTAAATGGTATATAGATTACAACCGTATTTTTTGCTGCTTTCTCTCTGGCCCGGCTTTATTGAAATTATGTTTAAGTCTTTGGATCAGGAGCCTGCAATAAAGCAGCACGGGAAAGCTAAGAGCTCATCCATTCTGTGAGCAAGACAGTGGTGGCAGAGACATCATCAACTGCACCAGGGCTGGAATAAAATGATGCTAAAAACAAAACATATATGAATTTGTTGGCGACAGATAAAGCAGAGTTTACAGGGAGATTTCTAGTATTTGTTATGGTTAATAAAATTAAAAATCTACAGCTCAGTTGATCAAGGGAGAACAGAAATAGAGGCTGGCTTATATTATTACTATCAGTTATTAAAAGGGGGGGGGCATTTTTAGAGATCCTAAATACATTAAAACAAATTAAGAAAATATTACAATCAACTTTATGCCAACATATTTAAAAATTTAGATGACTAGGATAAATTTTTTGAAAATAGAAGTTATCAAAACTGACTCAAGAAGAATCTGAAGATATGAACAGCCCTTCATCCATTAAGCAAATTAAATTTGTTATTAAAAGCTTTTAGCAAATAAAAGTAAAGACCCACATAACTTCACTGGTAAATTCTATCAGACATTTAATACCAATCACACAAAAATGCTTAAAAAAAGAGGAAGTAGTAGGAACATTGCTCAAATATTATGTGAGCCAAAATTATCCCAATACCAGAACCAGACAAAGATATAAGAAATTATAGATTAGTATCCATGCATAAAGGCAAATAGTAAGGCAATATTGACAAATAGAAATATATGTAGGAAGATACTACTCCATGACCAAGTGGGATGTATCTCAAGAATGTAAGACTGACATTCAAAAAGCAGTCACTGTGAATCAACACATTAACAGAGTAAAGGGAGAGGCACGTGTCTGTATTTGTAGACACCACAAAGCATTTGAAAAGATTCAACATGCATTCATGATAAAACTCCCAAATAACTAGAAATGAAACTCTCTGAACTCGAAAAAGAAATCTATGAAAATGTACGATAGCATCTTATTGAATGACAAAATAAAGAATGGTTTGCCCCCAATACTGGGAACAAGGTAAAAATGTTTACTCTCCCCACTTCTGTGCAAACACTTATCAAAGCTCTTAGCCAGTTTAATAAAGCAAGAAAATAAAAGACATACAAATTTGAAAGAAGTAAAATTGTTTGAATTCACATATGACACATTCATGTACATTGAAAAAATACCTACCCATGACACTATTTTGTTATAACATGTCCATACTTGTTTCATCTATGTAAAGGCATATAATTAATGTAGCTAATTTTTAAATGAAAGTAAAAAATAAATGAATTTGAGAATCAAGAAATCCTAATAAAAGATACATGCAGAGAAGAAAAAATAAGGAATGTAATAAAATGATCTACAGGAACTAACAATTAGATTTAGCAAGTTTCACAATCTACTGTGCTTTCCTTTTTTTGGAAGAAAATAGGTATGTTTTTATTTGTTTGTAATGTAGTTGATTTTTTGAAATAGCTTGAGGAGGGTAGGTGTTAATTCTTCTTTGAATATTTGGTCAAACCCCCCTGTGAAGCCATCCGGGCCGGGGCTTTTGTGTGCTGGGAGCCCTTTGATTACAGCTTCAATGGACTATTCAGGCTTTCTGACTCTTCCTGAATAAGTTTTGGAAGGTTGTATTTTTCTAGGAATTTATCCATTTCATCAAGGTTGTCCAGCTTGGTGGCATATAGTTCTTCATCAATGGGGGTGAAAAGGGGACATCTGTAATATTTTCAACAATAAAGATAAAGACAGTTAAAAAAAAAAAAAAAAGAAGAATCTTTGGTACCCATCTCTGCTGCTTAGTTGAATTTAGAGAACTCAGTCTATAAATTTCAATTATTGCATAAGTTTGGTTTGCTTTAATCAGGATGCAAATGATTCCATGTATTGTGATTAGTAGATGTCTCTTAACTCTTTTTTAAATATGTAAGCTCCACTCCATCTCTCATTATGTACCCCTTTCAATTTATCTGTTGACTAAATCAGGTCATTTGTCCTGTAAAAAAAAAGAAATGTAGTTGATTTTTGTTTTATGAGAGCATTTTGTGTTTCCTTTTTTCTTGATATTAAACAATAGAGATAGGGTTTTGTTGATGTTGGAAATCAAGAAATAGACTTCAGTGGGTACCTGCCACTTACATTGGCTCCAAAACATTGGCACATTCCTTCAACATTTGGAAACATGTCTCTGTATTGCAAATCCTTCTTTATTTATATAGAGTTAAAAGAGTCACTAAATTTACAGTCTTCCTGTCATGTGATATAGGTCTCACCTGCCAGATGAGTCAGAGCAAGACTTTGACTTAAACTATTGCTCAGTCGGGTGGGGAATGGGACGTCCTTACTGTTGACACTGGTGGCAACTAGCACTTCATGTTTCCATGGGCGCAGACTGTAGTAGAAGCTTCCAGACACTGGGAAGGGCAGGAGAGTTTGGGGGCTGGAGGCAGTGTTAGTTTCCTGGCCCTATCAGATTCTGCATGGCTTTGTGATTGATGGAAATGTCACCTGAATTAGCAGATAAAGTCTGAAGCATGATGGAAGTTGTCCCAAAATCTTGATAAAAATCCTCCCTTGGCTTCAGTTCGCTAGAGGGGATTCAGTGGAAGGAATTTGAAAATCCTGATAACAAGCTCCTGTGTTGGAAATCCTAAATAAAGCTTATTTGTGCCTTTCAGCCACTAACTTTATCACTTAACCTAAATTATGCACCTTGCTGTCCAGGCTTTTAGCCCCACCCTACCTGCCACACTTCTCTGGGACAGCCAGGTCTATTTTCACTTTGCAAACTAACGTCAGATGCATAAAACAATTAAAGGTTGAACTTCATTTCTTTCTCTCTCCCTTTTCTGTGTATTTCGGCCAAGAAGGAGCACGTATGTAACCCCTGCTGCTGCCCAGCCGATGGGCACAGGGCTAATGTAAACCAGCTGGAAGAAGAGCAGGTTGGTTTGAATATTAAAATTTTACCCTGCCTATTTGCATATTTGTATATTAGATCCATGCAAGCAAATGATACACACTTTTCCCAGCATCCATAAAATACAAATACTTATTTAGAAATAACTCCCAAATTTTTAAATAAATTATAAAAGAATAAATTTCATAAATCACATTTTCAACCTATGAGAAAAATAATTCAGAAAATTAATTTCTCTAAGTCTCAATTGCTTAGTAATTTAAAAACATCAAATAACCCTTGGATCACAGCCAAAATAAACTGATTACAGACTCTTAAAAAATCACTAACAATGAGAACTCTTAAGTTTCTAAGCTGCAGCCAAGACGATATCCATCATAATAGAAAATCTCTCCCATCTCGGGGAGCATTCCAAGTCTCAGTTGGACTTCAATTTTTTTGCATGCTTTTAATCACTTGCTTTCTTCTTTAAAGGATATTAATCTTCATGTATATTTGTGGAAATCCTAATTGTACAAGTTACCTCCTGTGCTTGTAAAGGACTGACATTGGGACGTAAGTTGGCGTTTCCACATTATTGTCGCAGAGCTGGCCGTGAGCGGGCCCTGTCCCTCGGGGGCTCCCAGATGTAATTAGACTGTATTGAAAGGCAAGTCCCCTAATCCTGAAGTTCCCTGAAATGTCAAATCCTGTAGTTTTGTCAGATAAATGAACAATCTGTCAGTAGATTCCTCATGCTCTTAGTTCCCCTGGAGAATGTTTTCTCCATCTTCTATCAAAGCACAGACCATAGAAACTTGAACCCCCCCCCCCCCCCCGCAGGGTCAGAATTTAGCATCTGAGTACATTCTGTGCACAATCGCTTATGTTCAAACATGTGTTTTCCAACCTTTTCTCACCCCTCATCTATTCCCTATTCCTGGGGAACTGAGCTGTTTTTCAGTAAAATGATCCAGAAAGGAACCCAAGTTAATGGCAGACCGTAGAAGGTCCTGTGCAGGTGACCAGCCTGCGTCAGATGCCACCTGGAAGTGCTGCAGCTCGTCTTCCCGGCCTCCAGTGAGATGTGTTCCTGGCCCTTTCAGCCCAATTCTTTATGAAGGTGTCACCAATCCTGGGACCAGACTTAGCAGCCTCCTTCCTGCCACTGCTTATGGTCAAGAGGACCGATCAGGTTTTGGAAACAGGAAAAGTGTCTTCCTTAGGCTTTCGCGACACCGTAGTCCAGGAGATGTGGCAGGGCCAGCTCCCAGGAGAACTGTTCTAGTTGTACACTTTCAGTCATCCCATCAGAAATTCCACTGCTCCTCCCGGAATCTCGGAAACTAGTATAAATAGGGAACACTGTGGGAAACAGTAGGAAAGCAAGGGACTCCTGTGCATCTTGAATCCCAAGCACTTGCCCAGGTCTCCTCCCTCTGTCCATTACCAGCAAGCAGGACAAAAAACCATGTCACATCAATCCTACATCTCAAAGAGGGGCTTTACACAGGGCACCCTTCTATTCAAAAGTGTTTAGGTAAAAAGCAACACTGGCTATCACAACGATGCCCGGTCCAAACAGAAATAAATATAGAATAGTAGAGAATTTAAAATAGGAAACAATGCCCGGCTGGCGTGGCTCAGCAGTTGAGCATCGACCTATATGATCCAGGAGATCGAGGTTCGATTCCTGGTCAGGGCACATGACCAGGTTTCAGGCTCGATCCGCAGCAGGGGGCGTGCAGGAGGCAGCCGATCAATGACTCTCTCCTCATTGATGTTTCTATCCCCCTCTCCCTTCCTCTCTTCTGAAATCAATAAAAATGTATTTAAAAAATAAATACATTTAAAAAATTTTAAAAAGTAAAACAGGGAGCAATGACCAACGTGTGCGCTTGAATAGAAGCCTGCTTTATATGAATGTAATTTTGAGAATATTATTACACGATTATTGCTACATTACCAAAATAAATCAAATAAAACCTTTTCATGTTACCTTCAACCTACCATTTATCTTTAAAGATATAAATTGTATGCCCTGTTAAGAAATCCCTCATTAGTAATACTAATTATTTTCTGTGGTCTCTTAATTATATTCATCACCAATACTTTTCTTCTTTTCATATAAAAGATGTTTTCCTTTTTTGTTCATGATGGTTTTTGTGGATAAAAAATCAGATTCAATAGACAATCATCTGTCCCTTACTTCTCAACACCAAGCTCTCATTCTGGATTTACAGACATAAGCTGCCCATGTGGACATATGCATCTCACTTACAGTTCTATTGCTCGACATGTTTGTTCCCCAGTTAGTGTTTCATGCATAACCTCTCCATGTAGATCAGCTGCTCTTGATTCTCAGAATTCTAAAAATACACCGTATTTCTGCTTCTGCATGTTGGGCCAGCACCATGCTGCTTTCTGTTACCCAGGAGTCAGGTCCTAACTAGAAGTTCCCTTGAAAGGTCATTGTCATCTATCCGCCTACTCATGAAAGTGTCCGCTTTCTCGGAATATATTTCCTGAGACTGTTTCAATGGGCATATTAAGTTTTTTTGTTTTTATATTTTGATTGGACAGTTTTGAAGAAAGTTTAAAAATATGCTCTCTGTGACTGCCTACTTCTCCTTGCAGGTTTATTAGGTTTGTTTCTTATATATTATAGCTGTGTGGCTAGAAGCATAAAACTGTGTGTGCATTTTTGTGTGTGCATTTGTGTGTGTGTGTGTGTGTGTGTGATTGTCACCATTATCAACAGAAAATAAGGAATCTCCTATCACACTTAACCAGACGAGTCTGGAGCCAGGCCACCTGGAACTGAACTGAGTCTTTACCACTTAATAGCTGTGTGAGCGGGCCGGCCAGTTAAACCCTCCATGCCTCAATTTCTTCATCTGGAAAACGTGAATGAAGGTAATAAGAGCCTTGATCTCATAGCTTTGTTATAATAATAAAACGCTGAACACTTAGGAGATCACCAGGACTTACTGAGCCCTCAGTGATTGTCGCATTATTACAGATTTTTCCCTCTGCTGCTTTTAAACCTCGGTGCCCACAATTCTCCGTCCTACAAATCCCACCCGCCCTGTATCGTCAGCACTCACAAGCCTACCCTTCGCATTTCCTTTAGCCTCAGTCTTCAGTTTGGGTTTTGAGTGTGTGCCTTACGCATGGCTCAGAATGATTTTCAAGTTATATTTTTCTAGTTATTTTCTTTCTCTGATTAGCCATTGTTACCACCGATCCTGGAAACCGTTTCTCTAACCAGATTAGAAAGAGTAAGTACTCGTTTCATCTGGGATTTGGGTTCCAGGTCATTCACGTTCTATAATCAGGGTGCTAAGAAGTAACAATGAGTTTTTTTCTTTTTCTCCCTTTTTGCTGCTGCTTAAATCCGACTTCTTCCTCTAGTTTATTCTTTTTCTGTTTTACTTTCTTTTATTTTCTAGGTGTTTTTTACAGCTCTGTCTTTTGAGAATATTCTGAGCTTTCTCATATTGTGTTGACTTGGCCTTCGTGTGGATTTGGGGACGGATGCTTAGAGTCAAAACTATTTTTCTTCTGAAATTCGTAGATATTCGTCCACTGCCTTGAAGTAGCCAAAGATGCTGTGAGAAATGTGAAGCTCATGTGATCCTCATTCCTTTGCAATAATCTGGTTTATTTTCTGGAGACACTTCGTTTTTGTTTGTATCATGGTGCCCTGAACACTCACTGGGAAGTGCCTGAGTGAGAGTGAAACATTTCTGCCCACGGCGGGAGGAAGGACTTTTGGATGGTCTCCGTGACCTCAACCCCTTCATATCGATCCCGTGATTGTTTCCTGGCAAAAGAGTATTTGCAGATGTAATTATGCCTATTAATCAGCTGATCTTAAAACAGGGAGATTATCTGGGTGAGTAGAAGGCCTCAGCTGGTAGAAGGAGAAGCCAGAGGTTTGAAACATGAGAAGAATGTGACCAGAGGGAGGTTCTCTCTTGCTGAGTTAGATGTGGTCATAGAATAATGTTATGATTTGTTAAACCCACATTTCTTAAGTAGGTCCCCTGGGTGCCAGATGGTAGAACACGGTCAACAAAAGATCATTACAGAAATCAAGAGAGAAGTTTATTACTCACAGATCCTGGAGCAAATACATGGCACACCTCACAGCTTGAGGGGCCACACAGGAAAGTGGAGGGTGGGGTACAGGTAGAGAAAGGCAGAACCTGGGGTACATGCCTTTATTAGGGTCTATGGCTGGAGTGCTTTGGGGTTCCCAGGCTAAGACCTGATTGATCGATTCAAACCAAAAGAGCTGGGGTTTGGGTAAGCTTCACGGGGGAGTTATCTAAGGGGTGCAGAAGGGAAGGCTCTGGAAGGCGAGGGAGACTATCAGAGCGGCCATTAGGGAGGTCATATCAGGAACATACAATACTGTGACTCTGCGGGTGGTTATCTAGGGTATGTGTTTGCATGACTGTCCGTTTAAGGTCCCTGTCACCTGGCCAAATAAAATGGATGCTGTGGCAGCAACATTGTGGAGTTGCTTAGCAACTCTCACAGGTGAAAACCTGAACGTGGCCTCCAGGGGCAAAGAGTGGTCTCCAGCTGAGACTAGGCCTCGATCCTACAGCCACAGTGAACTGAGCTCTACCAACAACTTGAATGAGCTGCGAGCATTTCTCCCCAGACAGGAAGCCAGCTGGGCTGGCAGCTGGTAAGACCCTGAGCACAGAACCCACTCAGGCCCATGTGGGCATCTCACCTGCAAAACAGTGAGCCCATCAGTGGGTGTTGTTTTCATTCACTGCATGGGCAGCAATTTTTAACACAACAGTAGAAAAATAGTAAATGCACATGCACCCTCCTGGCAGAAATGAGGCATGTTTCTTGTTCTCAGTCTATGTTTAGTTCCATCTTGGCTGAGGCAACAGGTCACATAGGTGCCGCTGTCTGAAATGCATTCATCTCTCCCTTTGAGAAGCAGGCCCTCTCCGAAGCTGAGGTGCGGGGTGCCCATGGGAGTGGACTCGGTGGCCACTCATGTGCAGCTTCGAGGAGGAAAGGACTTATGGGGCACCTTGACCACTGGGGCAGGAGGCAGAAGTAGACTGTCCTCCAAGCTTTATTCTCCAGTGAATAAATCTGTGACACAGTCTATGGCTTCTTCAAAGGTCCCCAGGGGGTCAAGCTGCCCAGACTTGTGGCCACTCAGGACCTTGCCCTTTAATTATTTCGCTGTCAGTTACCCCGTCCCGATCTCTGGGGTCACTGACCATATAAACGACTGTTAAGAATCCCTGGTTGCAGACTCCTCTGGTGTCAGCTCAGGTGGTGAAGGACAGGCAAAGGCTCTTCCGTGTCTCTAGGCTCTGGTTTCCTTCTCGGGGACTGAAGAGTGAGCACAGCATTATTATTTTCACTAAAAATATGGACCTTCCATTATTTTATATTTTTCAACCAGCTCCTAGAATTTGCGGCGGGAGAATGAGGCTGCAGGTATGTGCTGGCACAGATTTCTTCCCGTCTCTCTGATTGGACCAAGTAAATCATATGGTACACTCCCTGAGAGCTCCCCTTTTCTTCTGTTTCAGCACACCAATATCCTGGAACAGATACCTCCATTTATTTGAAGAATCCTCTTTTTGTTGCATTAGTGCACATGCGTGGAGGTGTAGACGAGCCCATGCTCCTAATTGCTCTCTGATCACAGTTAGAGGGTTTTACACAGTATTTTTATTTTTTTTAATTAATTAATTAATTTATTTATTTTTAAAGTATATCTTTATTGATTTCAGAGAGAGGAAAGGAGAGGGAGAGAGAGAGATAGAAACATCAATGATGAGAGAGTCATTGATTGGCTGCAGCCCGCAACCGGGGCATGTGCCCTGACCAGGAATCGAACCCCGATCGCCTGGATCCTAGGTTGACGCTCAACCGCTGAGCCACGCCCGGCTGGGCTACACAGTATTTTTAAAAGATAGCCTTTTGAACTTTGTCCTAATGTCTTTACACAATTATCTAAGAGTAGAGGAAACTATTATTTATATTTACTATTGGAACCTCTCTACTTTTACCATTCTAACTGGCCGGTATCTGGGAAGCCTAGAATGGTTTAGCCATATACTGAGATACCCCAATCTGTGGCAGATACGGTTAGTTACATGCAGAGCTGACATCACTCTGGGCCCCCTCCACATCCGGGAGAGTTCTGCTTCGTTTAAATCAATGGTGGCATTTCCATTCTTGCCAGGTACAGAATTTGGTACTTGAGCCAAATCTTATAAATGGGAAGTAAAAAGGCATCCGTTGTGGGGCTTCTAGGGAAACTCTCCTGCCCTTGACACATGAACAGAGGTAAAGGATTCCCCTGTTACTACTTCTTCAAGTTTTAGATTAATAGACTTTATTTTTATAGTGACTTTAGGTTTACAGCAAAATTAAATGCAAAGGACAGAGAGTTCCCATATATCCCCTTCTCTTCTCTCCTCCTACATAATTTACATTAGAGTTTACTCTTGGTGTTGTACATTCTATGTATTTTGACAAGCTTATGGCATATACCCATTCATATGGTATCATGCAGAATAGCTTTATTGCCCTAAAAATCCTCTGTGCTCTACCTATTCATCTCTCTTCCCTGCCCTTCCCCAGAGCTCCTGGCAAACACAGCTCTTCTACTGTCTCCATAGTGCTTCCTTTTCTAGAATGACTTATCGTTGAATCACATAGTGCGTAGCCTTTTCAGACTTAGCAATATGAATGTAAGATTCTTCCATGTCCTTTCATGGCTTGAAGACTTCTTGTATCACTGAATAATATTTTGTATTCTGGATTTACTGCAGTTTATCCACTCACTTACTGAAGGACATATTGGTAGCTTCCGAGTTCTGGCAAATATGAATAAAGGTGCTATGAACATTCGGGTGCAGTTTTCATGGGGACATAGTGTTCAGTCACTTGGGTAAATGTCAATGAGTGTGGTCTTTGGATCATATCATCAGGGTATGTTTAGTTTCATAAGAAACTTCCAAACTGTCTTCCAAAGGAGCTGAAGTTGACTGCATTCCCATCAGCAATGTATCGAGAGGCATTATTGCTTCACATCCTCACTAGCCTTTAGTGTTCTCAGTGTCTAGGATTTTAGCCATTCCACTAAGTGTGTGTGGATCTTGTTTTACTTGCTATGTGGTAATGACGTGATGTTGAACATTTTTTCATAGGCTCTTTGGCCATCTGTATATCTTCTTTGATGAGATGCTTGTTGGGATCTTTTACCCAATTTCTAACTGAGTTGTTTGTTCTCTTATTGTTGAGTTATACAGGGTGGGGCAAAAGGAGCTTTACGGTTGTTCACATGGAAAATAATGCAATGATTAATGAGTAATACAAAGATAGACTGTTCCGTGTACTCCCAACTCTAAACCTACTTTTGCCCCCCACCCTGTATATAATCAATTTTTCATCAAATTTTCTCTCAACCTGTGGCTTCTCTTTTCACTTACCTAACAGTCTTTCTCAGAGCAGAGGTTTATAATTTTCATAAAACCCAACTAATCAAAGGCACAACTATTTTTCATGGATCATGCTTTTAATGTATCTGAACACTCACTGCCAAACCCAGGTTTGCCTGTTTTCTCCTGTTACCGTGCAGGAGTTTGATAGTTTTGCATTTCACATTTAGGTCTGTGATATAGTTTGAGTTAATTTTTGTGAAAGATATAAGGTCTGGGTCTAGATTCATTTTTTTGCCTATGAATGTCCAGTTGTTACAGCACTGTTTGTTGAAAAGGTTCTTTTTCCTCACTGAATTGCTTTGTTAAATTTTCAAAAGTTAAATTGACTATATTTGAGTTTACTTCTGGGCTTTCTATTGTGTTCATTGATCTTACTTATCTCTCCATTTACCAAAATGAATTAATTTATCGAGAGATTTACAGAGATTCTTGAAGTCAGGTAGAGTTAGTACTCCAACTGTGGTCCTTTCTTAAAAGTCTGTATTGGCTTTTCTGTGGATCTCTGTATTTTCATGTAAACTTTAAAATTAATTTGTTGATATCCACAAACTCAGTTGTTGGAATTTTGGTTAAGATTGTGTTGAACGCATAGATCAAGTTCAGAAGAACTGACATCTTAATAACATTGAATCTTTCTGTTCACAAACATGGAATATCTCTCCATTTCTTAGACTTTTGATTTATTTTTGTTGGTGGTGGTTTCTGTTTTTAATTAACTTTATTGGGGTGACATTGGTTAATAAAATTATATAGGTTTCAAGTGTACAATTCTATAATATGTCATTTGTATATCGCATTGTGTGCCCACCACCTAGAGTAAAATTCTCCTCTGTCACCATATACTTGACCCCTTTACCCCTTACTGTCCCCCACGCCCTTCCCTCTGGCAGCCACCACACTGTTATCTGTGTCTACGGTTTTTGTTTGTTTGTTTTTCTTGTTTGATTTTAAACTAGGTTTCCCAGTGCTCCTGCAGCCCTCACTTTGTGGGCAGTGGAGAATTCAGAAGTGCAGGAATCCACAACCCTGGACTATCTCCCCTTCACCCGGCGCTTCTGGTCCAATGACCTGGAATCTGTACTAAAATCTCATTTTGACGTTGCTCTTACTCATATCAGTGATATAAGAGGGACGGAGCTGACGACACTCACCCTTCCTACTGTGGTCTCCAGGTCCAAGGTCATACTGCGACTGATGTCGTCGCTTCAGTTCCCTTTGTGGCCATCAGGGCATTGCCCTTGTGAAAGCCCTTCAGGTTCACAGTTTTCCCTCCAGGCTGCTGGGTGGCTCTCTCACATTAGCGGCTGTGCTGCACTGAATGGGAGGGGGACTGAGCCCCTGGGAAGGGAAGCCGGAGGGAGAAAGAAAGGTCCCAGCAGCTGATGCCTCTTGGTTGGGGGCTGCCCTGTGCACTGCTGGGGATTCAGCAGTCCTTGACCTCTACGATTGACTGGATCGCAGGAGTCCCACGTCCCCTAATTATGACGGCCATGTCTCCAGATGTCGCCAAATACCTCCTGTTGGTCAAAATCATCCCCTGTTGACAACCACTGATTTAAACGAATATCTCTTTGTATCAAAACACCAGGGCTGAGGAAAGCACCTTCCAAAAGGGAGTGTGTATGTTTAAATTTCTTATGCTAATCATTCCAAGAGCCCTTCTCTATTGACCTGGAACCCTATGTCTTGTCATTTTTTAATGGAAGCATATTTTCACATTAGTCATGCAATTTGCATACAGTGAGGTAGATAAAAGTTGAGAAATTTGCCCCCATTTGCCCAAATTGTTCTATAATAAAACGAGAATTAGAACAGTGTTATCAACTCCAGTTCAAGAAGTTCTCTGCTAGGTGAAGTTTCCAGTAACCTATAAATTCTGTTCCATTTCAAAGAGTGTATCATTTCAGATCAACCAAATGTCAGTCACTCTTTGCACATCTATATCACAGACATGCACGCACACATTCACACGCACACAAACACAGGAGGGGTGGTGCTTGCATATATTTATTCTTTTTGTGCTTTAAAATATATACTAGTTTATGCTACTTGAATAAAGGAGTAAAAGCAAAGTGCATCCATAGTTAAAGTCCTTCGAATTTGTAAGTGGCTGTACCAATAATTCCAGCTTATAAACCTGTTTCACGAGTCACACTTTTAGGTGGCTATATTTAATCAAAATCACAATCTAAACCATTAAGATAAGATTTCTAAAAATCATTTGACATGTTCTTGAGTCAAATGTTTTAGTATTCTACTAATAAGATAACATAAATATAATCATAATTATAACAGTGATAACATATTTCAAGCACATTTCGCTAAGTTCTTGGCTTATTATTTATTGAATCTGCATACCAACCTTAACAAATTTACAGTTTCCCCATTTTACAGAAATGGGGTGAAAACTAGGGTGAAATGGGTGGGCGGGGAGGTTAAGTAATTTACCTGGAATTGCACAGTTATCGAGTGCGTGTGGCAGGGCCAGGGGCAGAGTTCAAACCTAGCCGCTGTGGCTTCCCGGCCAGTATTGTCCATCAGTGTCCCATGCAACCCCCACTAAAAGCCTTGCCGGTTAAGTCATTCGAACTCATTCACAAACTAACTTCTCAAGTTTTGAAAACTTGGCCTTGTTGCCACACCGGCCACATGCTTTAAAGTGAAGTTTGCATTTTTGCAGCCTCAGGAGCCTGAGGACTGTCCGAGGAAGGAGACTTGCACCGCCTGGTGAGCAGCCAAACACTACGTCTTATTCCCAGTAGGGGTGTGGAGTGTCAAAAAGCTCATTTCTGATGTGGAAATATGTTCTTTCGTTACTCCCCTCTTGACAGGTTCTTACTCCTCAGGATCTAGATTTTATTTGTGCTACTTACAGTGTTTTCACTTAGGCTGAGCTAACAATGGAAGAGTCATCTCAAACCCTTAAGTTCAAAACATGGTTCATAACTCGCATCCAAGCAACATAAGAGATGTGACATTTTACCCCAGACATACAGGAAAAGAGATGAAAATGAAGATGTAGTCTTATGTACTTAACAGAAAAAACACATTGGAGATAAATGACCTGTGTGTAATATTTTCCAACTCCGAAACAAAGTGAGAGGATCATGGACTTTTTGGTACGATGTTCCAAGAGACTAACTAAATCATATTTTTAATGTTTAAATTAGATAAGCATTTTTACATCCTGCAGTTTGGATTCTAAAAATATTACTGATTTATCCATAAACATTGCATTTCACATTTGTGTGGACTGCGGTCTTATTGCCAATAGGTAGTGGATGGACTATCACGCTCATGTTATACTATTGCCAACAGAAATGCGGCGTTCTCACTGTGACTCTTTCTGATGGTGTTTATAATATTAACTCGCTATGAGTGTTACAACACACACTTAACGGCTTTCGATTGTGAATTTAAGTTCCAAAATCAAATTCGTGGTCCAGATGAGCGACGTTATTTTTACAAATGTGTAATCCCCACGGAAAGATGCGGCCTCTAAAGAACAGGACGTTTTAGGCACCCAGGTTAGTAATGAGAAGCGCAGGGCACGCACACTGACCCACGGGGCCCTTGGGGAAAGGGGGCCACTCTCCACCGACAGGTCCTCTGCGCCGCCCACTCACGCCGTCTACACTCTCGCGGGGGGTGAGCACAATGCAGCCTTCTGTTTGTAAGCAGACATTTGAGGACTAAGGCACGGCTCACAGAACAGCACACGCGTAGGCTGGAAAGATTTGGGAGAAAGCCTTCGACACGCTGGAGTAAGATAGAAACCATATCGCACCGCCCGGGAATATTTAGAATATTTCAGATACTGGGAACGCCGCGGCCTTTGTCTGTGGCATGCTGCTGGTGCAGCTCAGGCCACCATTTGTCCTCAAGTAGGCCTATTTAGGGGATAATTGACCACCCTGGTGATTATTGTGAACAGCAGCTGTCTGCTGGTAAAAAGGCATATATGTAATGAGGGAGAGGGGACCAAATGCGTGCAGTGGGGAAGAAAAGCATAAAGAACATATCTATATGGGAGATTTTAGCCCAGATTTTATACTTGAAAGGGACAGGGCCTATTAGCCATTTCCAATTAGGGACTATAAAAAAATGAATAAAAGTACTCATCTATTTATTAAAAACAGCTGGGGCTCCCTAAATCCCAAACTAGCAAAAGTTTATTTGTTCGAAAATTGTGACGGCTCCCAGCGTCTCGTCTATTTCCATCAGCTACGTTAGGTCTTTGAAAAAACTCCTCTTGTATCATGTACCTTCTGCAACACACAAAAACACCTTGCTTTGTTTTTTCGGCTAAATGGCTCCGTAATTAGGCGGATTATTCCGTGGGTCTGTGCCCCGTGTTTTCGGAGGAGAACAGGCACTTAGCGGGCCTCACAATGGCCCATAATGCGCCCTTGTGTTTCCCATAAAGCTTTATTTGTCATTCACGGCTGGTTGGCAAACCTGACTTTGCTTTTGAAAATGACAGGTGGTATTCTGGTGAGCTCCGGATGGAAAGAGAAACAACCTTCACCAAGACGGTGCCTGTCAATAGCTCCCGCGACTCCCTATTCAGTCCGGGCCTGTGTTTCTCCTCCAGCCTGTTTCATTTGCATCTCGTGGGTCTGGCAGCCCCCGGTCGCCGTGCTAATTGGGATTCTGTGCCACGGGGCTGGGCACGCAGCCTCCTCTCGCTCCGCGGGCCTGATGGAAAGACAGGTGACGTTCATGTATTTCAGTGAGCCCCCACACTCCATGTCAGGGATCAATAGCCCTCCTCTTTATTTTAGGGGTTATTAAATTGCAGCTGTAACATTAGCCTTCTTTATCTAATGGATTGTCTTTTCACAGGGCTCAGGAAATCAATAGCAGTCAATGGGACGGCCCTGTTTTTACCTAATAGATGTTTTCTCCTAATTGGCTGCCTGGGTGGCTTCGCCGAGCTCAGTATGTTTTCCCAAGTCCCCAGTATGTTGCAACCCTTGTAAACTACTTTACCCTGTGCAACAGTTATTGATTTTATAATGAAATCTAGAAAAATCCATAGCAATCAGGAATATAGATCGGGATTCCTGGGTCCGTTGCAACAAAGGGCAAACTCACTTTGCTACCACTTCAAGCTGTGATCCAATTAAACGAGTCCTTAAAACATTACATTTTCCAAAGGCTTGGATCAAAGGCACTTGATTTGTTGCCCAATCAAAATGCAAGAATCAAAATATGTAATTAAGAAATAACTTAGCAGTTTTCAATAGACTACTTCCTTACAAAATGAGATCAATCGAAATCATTAAGTAGAAATCATGAATTTACGGGGGGAATGTGATCTATAAAAAGTCATTGTGCACAATATGCAGTCAGCTGTACTCATTTCCTGAGAATTAATAATGAAATGTCTAATTTTAAGTGAAAAAAATATGGTTGATTGGCCTAGTTCCTTGCATTCAGGTCATCCTAGCAAGCGGCATGGCCCCTGTGCAGGGAGAGCACCAGTGCTTCCCAGCTGGCCTTGCTTCACTGAATCTGTGTCCCCATTTCATTTCCGATCGCTGCTAGATTTCTGCCTCCAAATATACTTTGAACATTTACCTGTATAACTAAGATAATGCTATAAACACTTCGTGCTACAGTCATGTTATAAAGTTCTGAGGAACAACAGTTTCCTTTTTAAAAATCATGATGTAAAATATGTGACTAGTAATTACAGATTTTAAATTTGCAATTTCTCCCCTGAAACAAAGCCATAGTCTTTATTTCTAAAGGGCAAGGACAGCAAGATGCTCTTTACGTTTGTTTTATTCACACGTGCTTTGCTATCGCTGACTTCTGTTGCTTACTACTCATTGTTACAGAGCCTGACTTTGGGCTCTTACCCTTTTTCTTGATGTCTTAAATTCTAGACTGGGTACGTCCCTTAGATATAGCCCCGTTGTGCACTTTAGTCTAACTTTGCGTGAGATCTGTGAGCCCATATTCTTACAACCCACTTATTTTCGTTCCTACCTAAAATAAAAGAGCAAAACGCCAGAAAGTTCTACCGAAGGCAGGGTGTGAACGATTCTTTCCCCCTTGTTATGACGACGCGCTGGTCACCGTCATTCCTCAGACCAGAGGCCCGGGCCAGGCGCCCTTCCTCACCCCCGACTGGCGTCTGTGGGCGCCGTCTCCCTGGTTCCTCGCCCGGCTGGCCTGCCCGCTGACATGGCATGCCCTTTAGCGTGCCCGAGTGGGACAAGTGGCAGCCCCACCGTCAGCGACAGTCAACCCGTGTCCGACCACTGCCCGCGGCTCCGAAATCACAGAGCTCGTGTGTGTGTCGATGCGACTTCCCCTGTGATCTGGCAAATGAATAAATAAATAAACCACCCCAGAGGCCTCAGCCATTTACAACAGCTGGACTTTTGCCCTGTGCACTGCCCGGAAAGAATCCCGAGCCGGGGTGAAAGCTTTTCATTCCACCAGCTCTGCGGAGCGGGGTAGGGCCGGGGGGACACACTGAAGATAATGATACCTTTCTCCAGCCCAACAGAGACAGATGTCACGGGAAGGCACTGAACTGTCAGCCGTTGTCAGTGACGTCCGCGAGCCGGGTTGTCTGGTTTAAAGAGTAAATCAGGGCCCTCCCTTGCTCTGCAGCACAGACTAAATAACAGCGAAATAAACCAAGTTGGTTTCCCCGTCCTGTCCCCTCCCGGCTGGTGGCCTTCACTCGGCTCCCAGGCCCTGGGCACTGTGCAGGTCCCTGCTCACCCGCCGTGTTTGCAGAGCCTCGGGATGGAAGGCGACACACTGATGAACTGTGAACGGCTGGTGACGTGAAGCACATCACCTCCCCCAGGCTCAGCAACTCTACACAATAAAATCCAGTGCCAAGAGGGTGACTCTTTGGCATCAAAACTTTAGATGACAGACGCAGGGCTTGGCCTTTTTAAAGACTCATTTTATGCAAAGTGCTATGTCCTCATAGCATGCTTGAAGTAAGGACACGATGCGTTTGTATTCAGAAGGTTACTGTCAAGCAAGATGGAAATGCCAAGTCAGGGAGGAACCTAAAGTCCATGAAATGTTCAAGTTACACTTTACCGAGGACGCTGGTTCGTAGACACAGGGAGCTGGCCACTGATGGACGCGCAAAGTGCCTTTTGCTTGGAAAACTTTCTGTTTGGGTTATTATGCCAGGTAGGGCCTTATATGTCGTCAAATGCATTAAAGTTTATGAGGCAGTAAGCTAACTTTACCCCAATATTCTTCCTCATTTTGATCAGTCATCAGCAGTGTAAATTCTCAAAGCAAGAAAAAGAAAATTCTGTGTGGACAGAGTATCAGTCTTTGCCATCAGAAGGCTTTGGCTGCGCCCTTAGTATTTCCTTCCCTTGCACACAGCAGTCAGCGAACCAAACTTATTCCCCCTTTACCCGTAAATTGATCATAGTCTTGTTTTTAAACAAAAGCACTACTATTTTCAAGCCTAAGTCTAAATTTTCAAGCCTATTTTCTAGACTTAGGCATGCATATATATGTATATGCACATGTGTATGCATTTTATGTGATATAAATATATATGTGTGTGTATATATCCAACTAAATATATGTATGTGCATATGTTCATAAAGCAATTTCTCATGGTCGCTCTGACAATTCATGCAGGACACATTTCAATGAGAAGTTTGTTCCTCCTACATTCCCCCTGAAGAGCGCATAAAAGTGACATTTCCAAGTTTAAAAGCCACGTTCACAGAGCAGCTGCTGCTCCCTTGTCATCTCCTCCCCTTCGTTAACATTGCCACTGTCATAGCCATGGTTATAAACCCAGTGTGATTATAGTCCAGTGATAAGGATGGTGATTTTGTGCCTTATTTCATTTGAAGGGCTGTAGTTATCTTCTTATGCACTTTCTCACATCTCAATTAACGCAGCTCAAGAGTCCTCTTTAGATCCCAAAACATAAAATATTTGTATCAGGGAGCAGGGGTAAGTGAAGGGACCACTCATCCGTTTTCTTTCTCCCTTGAGTACGCTTTTTAGGACTGGGAACAAGTAGACTGCATTTTAAACCAAATAATCAAAACCCTTTTTCAATTCTTTTTTTTTTTTTCTTCAACTTCCAGACATACAGAAATGGCTCATTGCTCTTAAACGTTTAGGGCATTTCATTTTGAAATGGGAGAAAAGGAATGCAGGTATTAACACAGCAGTTTTTCCCTGAAAGTTTAATTTACAATCTTGAATACTTGCACTAGGCAGATCAGAAAGAGTGATCGATCATTTCTGTGTGTGTCTAAGACAGGACACATATCCTGCTTCAATCAGAAGCATGGGAACTGGGGATTGCCATGCCAATATTCACTGGGGCCTGCCTGACCGCCACCTAGGAGAGGAGCGGGCCCCAGAGCCACCCTGAAGAAGGACAAGGTCACTGAGACGGCCCGACAAGGACAAGATTCGCAGCCAAGGAGATGAAGCACTTTCAGCGAAAGGCCTCTAGCCCCCTCCATAGAAGCTGAGTCGCCTTCTCCCTTCCCTTCCCTTGCGGTGCTCGGTGACAGCCATATGGAACATGACCAGTATCATCACCAGAAAATCACGTGTGTGGTACCGAGAACGAGAGGAGGAAGGTGTCTTGGAGAACCAGTAAGAACCAGGGTTTATGTGCGGCGTCTGCAAAACGGCCGGATGATTCAGGAGCCAGGACAAAATGAAGACAGTGTCTGGCTAAATTCTCACCTCTGCAGGCTGGATTGTCACCAGCTGTTGAAAAGCCCCGTTGGTGACAACACAGCCCGCCTTGAGTTGGAAACGGTTACGGAGCACAGGTCTCTCTTTGACAATATAATGAGCCGTAATTGTTGCAACACTTGGACTTCACAGGGAAATTGGAGGAGCCTTATGCAGCACCAGTCCTGGAGTGGGGGGTCATGATTTTAAAATATTGCTTAGATTTTTGCATCTAAAAGACTACAGATCATCTCTCTAGGTGGTTTACGCCATGAGAATATGTTCGATCGTGGCCCTTATCAGGTAGCATATTAAAATCGGCAGCATTATTTCTCCCAACACATTTATTTATGTTCTGCTTGTGCCACAAAGGGGAAATTATTTCAAAGGGAATTAATGGCTCCATTGAAATCTCGGCTGTGACAGGGACTCAGACACTGTGCTGATGCTGCGTGTGAGTTGAGAATTAAAGGAATGCCTCCTGGAAAATTGACATTGAGAGAGGTCATAGAGAATCAAAGGTTTCAAAGCCCTCCCACATCCTATGAAGAATCATTTAATTCTTCTGAGATTCATTTCTATGTACATGAAAAGGTTATTCTCACATGTAAAGAGAGAATTTCTTTGAATTTTGGACTGGGGAAGTGATTGCTATCTAGCCTTAAATGCCTACAAGATCGCTGCCTCCTTGGTCTCCTAGGGATTAGGATCAAGTGCGGGGAAGTAGAGAACTCGGGAACAGTGAGGGAGGTCAGGGACCAGGGACGGAATGACGCTAGGGTCCAGTGAACTTCTCTATATTCTCTTATTTCTTGAGGGAAATCATGCTGCCTTAACAAGCCCACCAACTAATATTTTCTACTATATTCTATATAATTTATTATTTTTAATATAATTATATTGTTTAATATGTGTGGTGTTTTGTGAGATATTTGGGGGAGTTCACTAGAGTTGATGAACTCATTAATTTAATATGTATTTGCCTTTGCCCAAGAAGACAGATCCCAAAAGATATTGCTAAGAGCGATATCAGTGAGCTTACTGCCTATGATTTCTTCTAGGAGGTTTATGGTTTCAAGTTGTACATTTACATGTTTAATACATTTTGAGTTTATTTTTGTACATGGGTGTTAGAAAGTGGTCCAATTTCATGGTTCTTTTCTTTCTCATTTTATTCTCATTTTGAAGGGTGCTTGCCTTTCCATTAGGGTCCACAGACGGGGTGCCCTGGAGCTCCCAGGCTGAGGCTGGGTTGGTCTAGTCAATCAGAAAGGCCTGGGTTTGGGTGAGCTCTAGGGGGTGCTAAGTAAGGGCCACATGAGCAGAAGGCTGTGGGAGGCAGGGGAGTCTGTTGATCACAGTGGCATTGGGGAAGTCGTATCAGGGACTTACATTCACTTTTGACTCTCTGAGCTGCTGCTTAAGGGCACATGCTTGCGCGAGGGGCTACTGTGAGCTTGAAGTCACCGCAGGCCACGTGGCCAACAAAGTGGATGCGAGGCAGCCGTGCTGTGGAGAAGCTGAGCTAAACGCTCCACTGGCCCGCTGAAGGAGTCCCGGGTAGAGCAGAAGGGGCCGGTTCTAGCAGTTCCTCCTGCGCTCTGTCGCCGGGCGAGGACAGCACAGGGCGAGGGTGGCCCGGGTTGACCACCCTGATTCATAATAAAAGGTGGGTGCTGAAGGCCCCCAGCCAACGCCGCCTCCTGCAGCAAGCTCTGAGGCAAGGAGGCAGGCCTTTGCCTGTCCACACGCAAGCTGCAGGTGGCGGGGCAGAGGTGGGGCGGGGTGGGCGAAATGGGGGGGCGGTCAGAAGGTATAAACTTCCTTATAAAATAAATAAGCCTGGGAGGCAAATACAGCACAGTGACGGCAGTTCATCGTAACATATTGCATATTCGAGGATTCCTAACAGAATAGATCTTTAGAGCTGTCATCACAGGAAGAAGAACCTGTGGCCATGTGAGGATGACACGTAAACACTGTGGCCACCATTTCACCATATATGCATGTACCAAAGCACCACGCTGCACACCTAAAGCTAACACGATGTTATGTCAATTGTATCTCAGTAAAACTAAAAACAGTTCATTTAAAATTCTGTTTTAACTATTGGAATAACTTGGAACCAGAATAGAGGTATGAAGCAAATGTCGCAAAGGGCACGTTAACATCGCCACACCTTTCACTCCATCACGCTTCAGAGACGCCGCTCTCGTCTCTGACCAGCTCCTTCTTCTTCTTGAAGAGCAGCTCTAACTCAGGCCTCCCTCGAGTCTTCATCGAACAGCTCCGTCTACCTTGAGAACACTTCTGCAGCGTCCCCACCCCTGACCTGACCCCCTGACTTGGCGTCGCGCCTACCAGGAATCAGCTTTTGTTATACAAAATGAAGCTACAGATTAAAAACGAGGGTGAAATTCTAATGAAACTCAAGTGCAGCACACAGGCGCAATAATCGATGATGTTTGTTGAAACCAAATCACAACTTGCAAAAAGCATGTCCTTGCAGTTTCCTTGCATTTGGGCGGACGGTTTTCCAGTGAGTCACATGCTGCTTGAAGGTCCCCATCACGTTTCTCTATTTGATTTCTTGTAGAACTTGCATTTGAACAGCGCGTTGAGTTGTTGGTTGGCCTCTGCCCGGGCTTGTTATCCATCTCCGGGCTTTACTCAAGATCCTGCGATGATTGAATTAGTGCTATGAACCCTAATCTGATTAAAAATAAAAATGTTAACACAAACACCGACATCTGTTACATGGTCATTAACTGAACAATACAGAGTATTTTAATATATCTTCGTGCTATTATTATTACATAGCTAAAGTAATTATAAATATATGAACGATGACATCTGTCTATTGGTTGGTCCAATTACAGAGATATCAGGACCATACCTACTGTCCTCATATTCGGCCCCTAAACACTGGACTGGAAGAGTCCTTACGATTTGATTTCAGGGTTTGTGCCCGCATTTGACGAGGCGACTTGGGCATGGTACCGTCTATCTCAAGAATTACCAAGAACTATACATTGGAATGTTCCGGAAGCCGAGAAGTCAGAAAACCCTAGGCTTTATCCTGACCCTACAACATAGCTGGATTACATTGTTGTTTTATATTTGAAACATTTAACGATTATAGGTATTTACAGCACCTATTTCCGCCACCTTGCTTTACAGTGAGTTACCACTGACGGGTCACACAGTCGGGCGTTAGCGAAGAGGAAAGCAATGCACTGGTCACCCAGGGCTCGTGCTCCACACACGTGAGCCATATGTGCAATGAAAGCGTTCAGGGCAATTACAAGCTTTTTATAGGATTTGAGACTTTTTATAAAGGCCCCTCGTTGTCAAACGCGATGTCATTTGAGTCAAGCTGTGCCTGTTCTCTTAGTGTTTCCATTGTGATGGCTGCCGAGATGACACACGGCATTTAGCTTAAAAACTTGTCTTTAAACATTGTTCTTTATACTAAGTATGAGCTCACACTTACATGCAAAAGGACTGGCGTGCATAAAGTAATTTTTTCTCTTGATTTCAGTCGTACTTCCCTTTGGTAGAGGTGAGAGCAAAACCAAATGACTGAATTGAATTGCTTGCAATCTGGAGCATGAATACGTAAGTGACTGAGGGAATCGGGTTATTGGTTAACTGGTAAGCTGACGGGCTGCTTTGCAATATCATAAAGAAGCAGACACCTGGAAGACCTGAACAGAAACCAATTGATGAAAAGTTGTACGTTCTCCACACGTGGTGTGTTAATCTAGTGTCCACAAAACCTCACAGGGCTGAGGAATGTCATTGTGCAGATCACATTTGTTAGTAAATGGAGCAGGAATCCCTACTTTCCCTTCTTTCTCTGTTTTCCTAGAACAAGGTCAACTGTAGAAGAGCAGTGTGTTGCCAGTGTGCCTGCCAAGTTTTAATTGAAATGTTGTGATAAATTTCACTACTGGGTCAGATGTTATTTTCTGGTTAAGGAGGGTCAAGCTGGTCTCTTAAAGAACCACTTTTGATTTTTATAGTGTCCAGTGATTTGTTCCTGGAGTTGATTTACTGGGGATCTGACCTCTCTCCTCTCAGTTGACCTCTGCCAACATTTTCAAGTTTCCAGTTCACCGATGGTCACTGGTAGAAAAAAAGTATTTTATTAAACTGGGCTGCTCATTTTATTAGTGTGAAAATAGGCCTTTCCTAATCGATAGGACAGGAAGCATTCACTTTATTGCTTTAGACTAGAGACTAAAGGTCATTTAACACAAATAGAGTGAGGCACATGACAAAAACAGCAGTAAATATTTGATGACTCAGCGCAGATAACTTCGTTAACACACAGAAAGTCTGCTTTCTTGAGTCCATAGTTGGGTTAATAAAAATATTAAAATTGTTGACATGTAGGACAGTTATATTTTGAATGATAGCCCCTACAAATGATCAATTTTAAGTTCTAGCTTTGGTGTGATTGTAGAAAGCACATCCCAAGGTTCTGGGTAAGGACTGCAGGAATACAATGTTTAGTGACTACAGCTTTTCCACAATTCAGAGTGCTTTACTAGTATAAATACTATAAAATTTTCCTTAGAGAGAGAGTGAATTTTGGAAAATGATGGTTAACTGCATATCAAGAGAAACAAAGAGGAAAATGGCAATAACTTTGTCATTTCATTGATAAAATGACTGTGGCAGTGACATCCGAAGTGAAGGAATGCGCACCATTCGTTATGTCTGTTTTGCTGAGTGGGCATCTCCAGTTGACTGACAGTTGGTGTGCGGACTGTGATGACTCAGAGACAGGTGATTACAGCCTGACTGCGGGGTCCAGGATGCCATTCTTCTATTTCAATTATGCATCTTACCCATCTCTGCCCCTTAAGAACATTTCAGTCTTTCATTAACACTTGAAAAAATCACTTATGTGACTTGAACGACAGCTTTACTTTTACCATCTTAAGACAACTTATTTAGGTCATTTGCATGACATATGAATATATACAAATGCTAGTATATTTCTCTGCATTTCTAAGATTTTATCAATATTATTTGGTGAGTGTTTTTTTTTTGAGTATCAAGTATACATATGCCCCATAGCAAAAACTTTCTATGGTGAAGCTTTTAATAAACATGATAAAAATAAATGGGTGCTTGATTTAGATACCAAAGGCCTTCCTTTGAACAGTGGACAGGAGTTTCTGCTATGAAATTTAGGCCTTTTAAACAACTTACTTAAAGCTTACGACAGTTCTTCAGCAAATGATTGGGATAACTTCAAGACAGATATAATTTAGAATTTGGAGTTGAAGTGTTATTACTCTTGATTTTAGGATTAAATGAGCTAATGTGCACAAAAGTACACAATGTGTTGTTATTTTTATTAATTCCTGGTGGGTTTTGTTCAGGACGCTCACTTACTAAGCTAAACACAACGCTGTGTTTCATCATCTTAGATCTGCAGAGTGTGAACTTGATGGCCCTAGTTATTGATGTAAATTACTGACGGTCATAAAAAGCTCAGAAAAGTCTCCTACACAAGAGTAGCGTAGTAAACAGACTAACCTCTTGATCATGAGAGAAACAAGAAATTTGTCTTTAGAACCAAGGAGCAGGAGTTTACGATTGGTGGACCATGTTCTTTCAGAGCTGATCAGCCTCAGGCTTCACGTATGCATGCTCAGTTTGACTCATTTCCGTAAAATTAAAGAAATAGATTCTGTGGGTCTGCATGAGGGGCACAGCATCTGCGTTAATGGCTTTTCATGGTCAGCCCGTTACTGAGGCGTGATGTCGCCGCAGCTCAGGAGTGTGTGAGGAGGGAGACCGCGGCAGTGATGGGGACGGCCTGGGGCTCGGTCCCCTTCGGACCACGGGCTGGGTCGGAGGCGGAGGGCGCAGGGGTTAGGGACTAATTTCGAGAGAGCCTTTATGCACCTGGGGCCTGAGCACTGTCCTGGCCCCAGGCGACAGGTGTGGAGGGGAGTCTTACAGGCACCCTCTTCACCATGTCTGCTGTGAACCTCTGCAAGGGAGGGAAGCTTTAGCGTCTTCGAGTGACAGACACTTGGGGTCTCTCCACGGCAGCGGCCATAGCGAGTCCCTTTCACACAGCTTTGTAACACTGCTTAGAAGACAGAGGAGCCAAAGGGGGAAGGAGAATATCCAGAGAGTGTCACTGGAAATCGTTGTGGTCACACTGGCGACCGGCTGTCTTGTGTGTAAGTGTGAACCTCAGATCTCTGAGAGAATCACGGGAAGCACTTGGGGCGTGGTGGTGGCATCCATGTGCAGGTAGTGCTTATTAAAAATAATATTTAATATCACAGGAGGGAAGGCCTCAACTTGAAAGTCTCAGAAGTCCCTAAGCAGTAGATAACAAGAGCAAATTTTATCACAGGACTATTCTAAGGGCTACATAGAGAGGGACTCGTTTCATCTTCCTAAGAGCCCTACGGAGTAGTGATAATTAGATTTCTATTTTACAGGTGAGAATACTAAATCAGAGACATACTAAGTAACAAGTAAGTAGCAGGGTTGAGACTCAAGCTTAGGTGGCTCATGCTGTGAAGTTTTAGGCCTGTGCATCTCACGCTTTTAGGTGAGAGCAGGAATTAAGAAGTTCAGCTACCGACCTCGCCAGGCACGCAGAGCCAGCAGGCACAGAGCTTGAATGTGACCCCGGGTCACTCCGACTTCAGCCTCCATGCTGCTGAGCATCCCGCTACCCGGGAAAGTATGAGGAATGTGTGAAGTCGAGAAGATTCTGAGACTCGGAGCTTTTCTGGGCAAGTACCTTCGCCGAGAGAGTTTCCGCTAGTGGAGAGGTTGAGTTGCCTGAGCATAGTGACCAAACCGGCTATGATTCAACCCACTCTTGTGTTTCCTAATGTCTTCATCAGCCAGTTGGCCAAAAAAGTGAGAATTATTGCAAGTCAACTATTAGAACCGCTATGGACTAAGAGCCTACTATGTACTGGGCACTGTGCTAAGCATGTAGATACACCATGTCAGTCCTCACAACAACGCTGGGAGAGGCTCATTATTAAGATACTAACTTAACTTTACACATGTGCAAACCAAATTCACAGACTCTGACTCACCCGAGTCTCACCAGCTCCGTCTGGCCTGGAGCAAACCAGGTCTGCGTGAGGCTGCCAGGAAGCCCTCACCGCGTCCCTCATTGCGCTGCGATGCACTCGGTCACCCCGCTCTGCCGTTACGGGGACCTAGGTCTCCCACGGCACAGTCTTGGTTGAGCTCGACTTCATGTCGGCCACCCCACTCTATTTACGTATTTTTTGGGTGCCTTTCGTGCATAATCAATGAGAACAGGAATGAAAAACATGAACGCAACACAAAACATGAAAAAATATACACAATATTCACCTACGTATGTCATATATGTGTATTCTCATCAAAATACGTCTCGGGCGCTGCTACATCCCAAGGTGGTTCCCAAAGGCCAATGGTTGTTTTGTGAACGAGACCCCCTGCTTTACTTAATTCACGTCACTTTCTTAAGGGAGCTGTGACCTTCAGTGGCCCTCCCCGTTGCTCACCTGCCTTCACGCCCTTTGTCCTTGGTGGCTGACACATTCATGAACTAGGATTGGAAATCATTTCTTTCTTTCTTTCTCTATTTGCGGTCGGCAGAGGCCACCTGTCTCCGGAGGACAGGTTGTTTGTTGCTGTTCGGGTGCCATGCAGAGCACAGGGCGGGTAAACACGGTGGCGGGAGCCTAATTGCTTGAGCTCTTTATGGAGGTGGATCACCTCCTGGCACAATGCTCGACGGGACAAAGTGGGGCCACTGCCTTCACAGCCTCAGCTGCCGCCGAGCTGGGTGTTTTGCCACGGACACCAAGTCTCCTTTGTTTATGGCGTAATTAGCGGTAATGATGTCTCGCTGCTCAGCTTTGTTGCGGAACCAAGGCTCCTTCTCTGCGGATTTGGGGGGCTCCTCGTCTTAGGCCTGTGGCTTAACTGTCATAAGCACCAGCAGGCAATTCTCGGCTTAATTACCTCCCTGTTTTGTTCTTTGCGTTGGGCAATAAGCATCCAGTCCAAAGGCAATTTGTGGGAGAGCGGAGACAGGAGAGGGAGGGGGCCCCCTCTTACGGCGAGGCGTCCATCAAATAAACTAACTTAAAGATGTTTTGACCTTGAGTTCTTAAGCATTATTGTAATTCCCCATCTTATGTAGGAAAAGCATTTTAAAGAAAGTTATTCAAATAAAACACAACCCTACAGAGAGGCAGTCTGTTTATGAAATATGAGGGAATTCAATTACCCATGAATGGGTGGATGGCTTTTTTTCCCTCTCTTTGTCTGGTCATCATTGTTACTGTGCATTTCTTTAACAAAAGATATCAAAATAAACAGAAATGTCTTCGATGAACTGTGAGCCTGCAGTTAAGTGGCGTATCTATGGGAGTGGGCTTCTCCAGGGTGTATTTAGTGTAGCTGTGATTTTTTTAATGGCACATTACTGAATTTTTAGCAGAGTCACACTAAAAAGGAGAATTAACTGCGTAAGAATGAACAAAAATCTAGAAAAACACCACATGTGGCTTTTGATTTTTTTTCCTTACAAAAAAAGCAGGAATACTTCATTAGGAGCCTGGAATATAATTTGAGATAATTTTAGTTAAATTCTGATTGATTATAGATAAATTTAGATGGAAACAATATGTATTTGAGTACTTGCAGGTTTTAATCTCAGAGATAAATTGGCTATTAATGTTTAGCTTTTTGGGTATGGAAACCATATTTTAAAATAACCGTTAGCATGCAGTATTGGCTGGTGATCCTCAGTGGTCTCAGATGCACAAACCCTATCATTGCAGTGCGGATTTTATTAATTATAAGCTGTAACACTGTTGCCCATATAATTTCTGCTATATAGCTCTTGTGGGTAGACGACCAACCATTTAAAAGTGAAGTGTTCTTATCCCACATCACGAAGCATTTAATTATTCTACAAGGTACTTCATGTTGTGTCTCTTTCCCATTTAATAGAAAATATGGGTTGAATGATAGATTCTGCATATAACAAACCATATTCATTACATATTTCAAATAATGAGACAATTTTCCATCACATTTATCAAATACAAGTAAATGTCCTATGGAAGATTTTATATATGTAAAGGAAGGGCATTTGTATAAAAATGCAATTTTTATGTTTTCTAAAGATATTTTGCACCAAATATGTTTATTCAGTGTTGTGAAATTCCTCCATTATTATTGGTTGACTGCTCCTACTCTTACTAACGTTTTGCAGATTTTCACAGATAAGCCATGTTTTCTAAAGATGATATATAGCCCTCTCCCCAATATAAAAGCAAAAAAACGACTGCCCACCCTGGCATTCAATTTGTCTTTTCCATTTATAGCTACATTTAAAAAAATAAGTTTCACATGATCCATTGAATTTTATCCCATATTTATATGTGGATAGAAAAGAGAAGTTAAACACTATCCAAATTATTAAAAACAAAATATCAGAAATATGGTTAGACTTACACTGCATCTATAATTAACCATAAAGCTGTAATAAGGCCACTGGGAACATTTACATTGAAAAAAGTGTTTGCATTCTCTTTCCACTAAATTTACTCAGTATTGAGTTAGCATGTATAAACATTATTCTGACAGGAAAAAAGAACAGATTGTTCAATGGGAGAGTGTGTGGAGCTACATGACGTGTAGTAGTAATTTTGAAACCTTATAAAGGTGAGAGGATATTGATAATCTAACAGAATGCTCCGCAGAACTAGAAATATTTCTTTTTTAATGTAAATATGTAAATATTTTCTGCGATCTCGACGTTCATAGAGGAACCAAGGTGCCCTTCACACTGTTGTTTCATATTTTCCTCATATATGCGATAAACATAAAGGGCTTGCTGAATAGACTCTTAATAAACCATGGCTCTTTTTATCATTAATGCCACAATGATGATTACTATTTATTATTACTTTATTTGTACCAAGAGGTACATTATAATAATTGTCTTTGGACATGTCTTGTCATCTGGGAATGATAGTTTTACCTCTCGTAGGAACCGTTGTGACTATTGCTCTCAGGAAATAGCACCCACATCCCCGTGGGCCTGGAGGAAGGCTGGAAAGAGAACCATGTGACTGCTTCAGTCCTGGGACCCTCCCACCTTTCTTCCAGTTGACATGCTTTGGGCAGAGTTCATGTTCTACCTCTTCAACCACAAAACCGTGCCGGGAATGCATGCGACACTTTCTTAACTAAGAACCTATTGTACACTCTCTGCAAGTGCAAGAAAAGATCCCTAAAATCATTTCCGTCTTAGGCCATCTTTTCCCAAAAACAAAATATTTTCCCAATCAAGTGTTCAGTGAAACAACAAGAGCTGTTTCTTTGTTTAATTCTGTTCTCTGGGATGGAACTGTTTAGACACTGACTTGGTGACCTCATTTGAGCATCCATGGGCGCCAGCTTTGTTGATTTGAACAGGAAGGGTAGAGTCACACACACACAGACCATTAGAATACTCGCAGTACAGTTTTAGTAAAATTTTTTTTTATTTGAGTTAAGTTTAAAACTCAAGAGTCAGAAAATTCACATGTTCAAGTTTTCTGGTGAGGATAACATTTCCAAACTTGATGGAAACCAGAAAACATCAGACGATTTGCACACTGAATTTTTTTTTTTTTTTTTTTTTTTTTGACATTTCAACACCAAATTGCTTTTACGTTTCCCTCACAAATTCTGGGAGAAAAAGGAAGTGGGAATAATAGTAACGATGATGACGATCCATTTGGGCCATCTCATTAGTTTTCCTTGTTCGTTTGGGGAGCTACAGTGGCGTCTTACGCCTCCCACAAATACTTATTTAGTAAAAAGAAACAGAATATACTTTGCCTCAGACTCTCTGCATTGATATATTGAAATTGGAGGGAAGGGGGGAGAAAAGGGGCCCATAATGCTTCATTAGTTAATTGTGCAGAGCACAGCTCTTTAGGGGTAAACAAGTGAAGGACATTTGCTGAATGGCCCATCCTCGGCACACACATTATGGCCTAATGATGCTGGTAAATGGTAGGAGGCTCCTGGAGAGTCATCTGTCAAATTAGCACATTGAATTATTTATTGCCTCAGAGTAAAATTGTTGAAAGGTAGCAGCTGAGACATGGTTTTTATAAATCTAAAATTCAGGGGAAAAAACTAGAAAACTCACACAGCTGCTTTGAGAGTGCATTTGTTTTTTAACACTTGCGTTGATGAATGCAATAGTCCTTATTGGGTTAACAGATTATTTCTACTTTTAAATCTGATATTCAGTGTGTGTGCATGAAATCCTGAGTGTTCCATGCTGTTATCATGTAACGACCTCATGTAATAACCTCGAGTTAGTTATTTTAAGTTTTCGTGACTTGTTCCCACTACATCTCTATGTAAAACATAAGACAATACCAGTTTGTACTGGGCTCTGTGTGGACGGAATGGTTCCTGACTTCCAGTTCCTCCGGCTGTTCGTAGTTCTGACACAGCCCAGAGCTGCCTGAGCTAAAAGGTCTGTCTTCCAGAGACTTGGAGAAGGAGAGAAACCTGTGCTCAATTCTGAGAGACAAGACAATACATATAAGAACCATAAATTCGGAGAAATGTAAGCATTTGAAACCTGAGCAGGCTAACAAATTTGGGGCCTTTGTTTAGTATTGATGCAGTGGATGTGGGCAGAAATCATGTTTACTGTTAATAAATATTATATAGAGAAATCGACTCACTGACCAATGTCTTCCACTGACCAATGAAGACTCGTTGATATGGAGAAAAGAAAAAATAAAGGAAGACAGAAAGAAAACACCAATTATCTATGCTCCTATTACCTCTATATTTCTTATTTTTAAAATTCCTATCCTAAATTAAATAACTACTTGGGAAAGTTTGAAATTTTGGTGATAAAAAAAATCACTAATTCAAATGAGCAGAGCCACACTGTACATTATTTGATTTCAAAGTTGTGATTGAATGACCTTCGCAGAAATGCTAAATTGGAGTCACATTTTGCAATTGAAGATACATCTATGTAAGCTTTTTGTCAGAAACAGCTCCTATTCATTCTAGTGGTGTCTGGTGCCCCTGGAGCCTGGCACCTGGTACCTGGCACCTTCTGGGCTGGCCAAGCCCTCACTGGGAGAGGGATGGTAGAGAAGTCCTCACTGGGTCAGGGTGTGGAAGCTCGAGCGGGCTAGTGACGGGCAGAAGGGCACGAACACAGTTATTGTGGAGGAAAAGCAGTCAGGGAAGGAGAGTATATAAAAGGAAATTAGGCTAAAATCCAATTTGTGCACAGTGATGGAATGCCTTACGTCTTCTATTAAGAGGCTACTCTTTATTTTTATGAAAAAATAACTATTTCCTTTTGAATATTGATTGAAGACGTTAGCCACGTTAGACCCGACGTTCATAATCCAGGCAAGAAATGGGAAAGGCGTTTCCTAAGATAATAGGGGCAGCAATTGACATAAGGAGGTAAATTTAGCAGAAGAATCTTTAGGTAAATATCAAGTAATTTTATGTAGAGGAAAGAACTATATAAATTCTAAAAACTATATGCGTTCCGGGTTCATGATTATCACCCCCGTCACTCACACAACACTTGACATTGGACCGTTGGATGGGGTGGCAACAGAGAAACAGAGGGAGAAAAGGTGGGGGTCCTGGGCTCAGGAACCCCTGTCCCAGGAGGGCAGTGACACTGTATTAATCAAGGAAAACAGGTCATTGGGAGGGACCGAGTCTGATAATAAAGGTAACCAGGTTCCATTGCGGAAATTTTGATTTGGATGAGTAGGTAAGGTGTTCAAACAGAAATGTCCAGAAAGTTGATAAAAAGTGAAAATGTAGCCCAAAGAGGTGAGGGGAAGTTTACAGATGAAAATTAGAAATGACCTGCACGTAGGAGAGCAGGCGTGCGGATCGCTGATTAGTTATTTGGTGTGGTTTGGACAACACGGGCTGTTTGCCTGCCTATTTTACTTTGTTTTGAGAAGTGGACACCATAGTGGGTCATATTCTTTTTATTATATCAACAGTTTTCTCATCCAGATCTTGCTTTTCCTGCTGGTGTCATCGTTTCAACCCTTTTTGCTTCAGCTTTCCTGTCCCAAATTGGTTTTCGTTGCCTCTCCGCTTTTGTGTCTGTGCGTCTACCGTAGTCTTCATTAATTTCCTCTATTTCTTTTAACCCCTTCAAAGGGGCAGTGAGATGAGAAAAGATTTATTGTTTTGGGACCTTAAGCATGTTATTTGCATTTTATGTTTTAAAATTACAGGTAAATTGTCATTCCCAGTTTGTAGGTGTTGAAACTGCCCCTCAGCAGAGTTCAAGAACCTGCCCCAAAGCACACAGCTGGTGACCCCAGGCCTGTGTGACTCCAAAGCCTTGACTTCACCGTTTCGTCATTTCTGCGTCACACTGTCTGCTGCATAGACGCCTCTCAGCTATTTTCTATCCTCGAGCCTCATGACTGTCACTGCTCCCCTGCACCGAACCCCCCTCCAGATGCCCCTCTTCCCGTCGGGCGCCCCCCTCGGTCTCCCCCCCCCCCCCCGTGGGTGTAAATCTTACCATTGTCTCTTCTTACGCTGATCTACTGAGCACCGAGGTACCTGAACTTGCTAATATTTAAAACACTTCACATTTGGAGTTGAAAGGGCGTTAGAAGTCACCTGCAACCCACCCTTCATTCGCCAGTGCTCGAGGCAGAGCTGACGTCTCCTGCCTGCCACCAAAGGCCACACTGGCCGCTGCGTGGAGAAGCATCGCTGCATTTCCAGCCGCTTGTGCGGAGAAGCTGCCAACGCTCTGCCGCCAGATGCGCACTTTTCCCGCTGCCTTTTGCCCCTTGTTACCCACGTGCTTGTACTATGTAGGCTGCAGACAGTTTAAAGGATATTTCATAAAGATTAGAGCTGCTTCAAGCGGTCAGATGCATCTTTTAAAGTGTGCTTTCTAAAAAATAGTTATTTATTACAAAGCCACCCTGACAGCTGGATTTGATTGATGTGAGACACCCAGTTGATGGCTTGACATTTAAAAAACACACCAGAAATCTCCTCTTTCGCACCCCAAACAGCTTGTGAGAGGGACCCCGAAATGGAACAGTGGCACCAAATGTGGAAGCAGCTCACGTTTAGCTCTCCCTGGAGGGCGGCTAGAATAGTTGCACCTCTGTAAGCTTGTCTCTCAAAAAACGAGGGAAGGTTTTGCAGACAACCTGAGGTTTTATTGTGAAGGCAGAGAACTGGGAAGGACCCGTGTGTCCAGATGCGGGGACCCGAGCGAGCGGTGGCCGTGGTCCAGTAGGTGGCAGTCTTCCCCCAGGATGTGCGTGGAGCCCGCGTCCTGGCTCAGGTCGGGGATGGGCAGTCGCCTAAATTACCACCACGGATTCTGCCCCTGAAAGTTCAAATCACCAACAAAAGGGCAAACTTCTCCTGATTTACTGGGACGCTCGCTGCCGTGTGAGCGGACTGCACTTCAGCCACTCGGCCTAGCTTCACTAGGCTGGCGGAGGCCTTCTTTAGCCCCCAGATTAGTTTTCCCCGTCATTAGTAACGTAAGTAGAGCTATGTTCCTATAACACCCATGTTCCTCTCAAATGGCACTCGCTCTGTATCGTAGAAACTGCTCTTTGCCAAAGATCGACGTATGACCCTTCCCGTGGGGTAAATGCCACCTGGGAGTGTCATGACCCTGGCACTGTTTCAAGGCAGGACACAGGTGGTTCTGTGGGCCACACCTGACTCTGCACCGTATCTACCCCACCCAGTGAGGAACTTAAGGCTTTGGCTTGTGCAAAGTGACCAAGGTGTTTCTCAGGGGGAAATTTGAAAAATAGACTTTATGAGGCAAGACGAAAGCAACCAGGACGCCTTGCCTTGGTGAGAAAGTTTACGGGAATATTCACTGTGCAATGACACTGTATTTTTGCTGTAAAATTTCCTGGTGATGCAGTAATATGATTAGTACAGCTGTTGTGCCGGGATTTTAAGGCCATCCCCCCTAACCACGCCCAGGTAGTCTGCTGCAAGCTTCAGTCTTCTTGCCTTTGTTTTGTTTTAAAATAAAGCCATTACTTTATTTTACGTAGTTATTTGAATTCGGCACTTTGCCTCATAAATACGACTGAGGCGGTGGCATCACTCTAATTCATTAATATTTATCCCTCCTTGTCTATGTTGAGGGGCAATTGTGCCTTCATGTCCCCTTGATGTGAGCTGTGGGTGCGACTCACCTTAGCACAGGGATGCGCGTGAAAGTGACTTATGTCCCTTCCGAGCTGAAACGTGGAATTGGCCACGTGAGCGTTTCCAGACTGGCTTCTCCATTGGCCTGTCGTTAGTGATGTCAAAGCAGAAGGAAGCCCCTAGCTCACCACAGCAGGCGCGCAGCGTGATCTTCATCGTCAAGGAACGTCATTGTCATAGTCCAGTGAAATCCTGGATTTGTCCGGTAGCTTGGCGTCGCTTAACCAATCTGACTTACGCCATCAAAGGGACTTAAATTTAGCGATGGGGAGTAGACAATGTTATAGCTAATCCTGTGTTCTGTTTAACTCTCCTCTTCTTGGACAGAAAAAAATATTCACAGACCTACACAGACAGCATATCCTGTGGAAGGAAACGCTTGGGCACTCAGACTCGCAAGCTACCTAAATAATCTTTTCCTAATTTGTGGGGGGCAATTGCTCCTCCATTCTCCCTCCCAGGTGGGTGAAAGCTGGACCCTTCTCTAATCCAGCAACAATCATATTTTCTCCGTAGGTTTGAGGATTTTCCAGCAGATGATATTCCAGGGCAATATTAGAAATCAGAGGGTTGACTGATAAGATGGAAAAATTAAAACTCAGGACTAAGTTAGGCAGCAGATGATTATAACTAGTACATAGCTAATACAAGTGCTTGTCTGCTATTTAACAAGCTTCCCCTCTACAGCAGGAGTTTTCAGATACTTCAATACGTGTTGTGTATTTCCTTCCAAAAATGGGATATGGCACTACAGGCAATGTCAAGGCCTAATAATTTCCATGAAATGTTATCTCTCTCTGACTTGCGTTTAAACAAAAGGATGTTTCCTTTTTAAAAATAGTCATACATTTCATCATTACAGAGAAAACTTCCTTTACAATCATTTCATTTTAGAAGCATGCTTCTGAATAAATCATAGGGGAAAAAAGTAAATTACTTTTTGTTTTTTAAATAAATTCATGGTAGCCCCAAAGATGATAACTCTCGGTCACTCTCATTCTGATTGGGAGAAGGGGGAATGGAGCTTAGAACCTGGGAAATGGTACACTGTCCTGGATTGTACCTTTGCTGGGTGCTGAGTATCTAAAATCCATTGATGAATCTCAGAGGGAAGTGGGGGTGGGGGGTGGGGGAGATTAACCTGAGAACTTAAATGCATAAATGCATGACCCACGGACACAGTCAGTAGTGTGGTGAAAGCCTGGAGCGGGGGTGGGTGCAGGGTAGAAGAGGTCAATGGGGGAAAAAAGGGGGACATCTGTAATACTTTCAACAATAAAGATAAATTTTAAAAAATAAAGTCCGTCCTCTGCTCATCAGGACATGGGTCAAAGTTGAAACCTGCCTGCTAGAGCATTGCTTCCCTCCTGATTTCTATGTCTGGTTAATAGTCAATGGCCTGATTCACTCATTTACTCAACAGCTGTCCATTACATACCCGATGTAGGATGTAGGCCAGACCACGTGAAGCACCAGAGATGCAACTTTAAAAGATACGTGAACTTGACTCTGAAAATGGTCATTGTTTATCAGAGAATATACGTGATTTCACTGTACTATACATGTTGAAAATAAAGTGGTGTCTTCAAATGCTTTGGATGCCAAGGCAATAAAGCAGCCAATGGCATTCTCAAGAATGGTCAGAAGCACAAGGTTAGCAGAGTCTGTGCGATATTTGGAGAAGTGTATGTGATCCGCTGAGGTTCAAATGGCCCAGGGAAGTTTGGGATACAGGACTTACATAAGGACATTTCTTGATAAATACAACTCTATAACCTTGCTTAAGAAGAACTGCTTCAGGCAATTAAAGATAAAAAAATAACTAAGGATCTTTTAAACTCACCAAGTAATATGTCCTGCAAATATTGACCCAAATTGTCCAAAGAAGAGGCAGATTGGAATAGTAAGGAGAAAAGCAGGGGCCACAGTGGAGGTGAGGGAGGGAAATAAACATGTATGGTTGATGTGGATTTTCTAGACACTTTGGTGGTATTTTGCACATATTATCACAATTCCTATTTATAACCAGCCGATCAAGTAAGCCTTATAATTCTCATTTTCTGGGCACACTCAAAGGCTCTTGGACAATCATTTATCTTAGACTGTGAGCCCTGCCCTTTTTCAGAAAATAAATGTTATAAATCTTAACTAGATGTTGGTGTTACTTATGATACAGTTATAATTTAGTTTTAGTTTTCCATTTATTCTAAACCTTGCTGTAACTGGGATATTGAATTATCTCAAAGAAAAGAAGTTAGCACTATATTTTATTTAAAAAAATAAAATATATTTTTATGGAAATAATAAGTATATACAGGGTGGGGCAAAAGTAGGTTTATAGTTATTCATATGGAAAATAATACAATAATTAATAAATAATAATATAAAAATAAACTCTGTTTCGTGTATTCTCAACTGTAAACCTACTTTTGCCCCGCCCTGTGTGTGTATAAACATATATTTAGTTAACCATGTCTAAGGAAATACTTGTGGCCCTAAATGAACCTAAATCTAAACTTCAGGGGCAGGATAGAGGTCACCTTCCTTTTTTTTTTCTTGGCTAGAATTCCTTTCTGCATAAGAATTTCTTTCTTTTTTAAATTTTTTAAATTCTTTTTTTATTTTTCGCCCAACTGGGCTTGGCTCAGCGGTTGAGCATCGACCTAGGATCCAGGAGATCGGGGTTCGATTCCCGGCCAGGGCACATGCCCGGGTTGCGGGCTCGATCCCCAATGACTCTCTCATCATTGGTGTTTCTATCTCTCTCCCTCTGCTGCCCTCTCTCTGAAATCAATAAAGATATATATATATATAAAAATAAAAAATAAAAATAATAAATTCTTTTTTTATTTTTGTTTAAAATATCACAGATGTCCCTTTTTCTCCCCAGTGACCCCTTCCACACTCCTCCCCAGTCCCTCTCCCCACCATTGTCCGTGTCCTTGGTTGTGCATATAAGTTCTTTGGTTACTCTCTCCCCCTCCACCCGCCCGCCTCCTCCATCCCCCTGAGATTTGTCAGTCTTATCCCTGCTTCCATGTCATTGAATCTATTCTGTTCATCAGTTTATTAGTTCTTTAGATTCCACGTATAAGCGAGATCATGTGATGTCTGTGAGGTTACCTTCTTAGATGGGCCCAGTTGAGTCAGGCCGAGGAAAGCACAGTGCGACCTATTCAAGATCTCCGGGAGCAATATCGCACAGTCTGCTCTAGGGCCTGTACTCCTCCAGGCCGGTGTGCAAGCATATTCTAATTTAATTCAAAATTAAATTATTTTGAATGAAGGATTTAAATTTGCATTTATTAGCAATACTGTAAGGATTTGGGTGCAATGAGTGTTATTCATTATAAACTGTTTCTTTGGCTGTATTTGTGATATTTTGCAGGCGTGGCTCAGTGGTTGAGCGTCAACCTAGAACCAGGTGATCGGCGTTCGATTCCTGGTCAGGGCACATGCCCGGGTTGCAGGCTCGATCAATGACTCTCTCATCATTGATGTTTCTGTCTGTCTCTCTCTCTTTCCTTTCCTCTCTCTGAAGTCAATAAAGATATATTTTAAAAAAAAGAAAAAAAAAAACATTTCCTCATCATTAAAATCTGATAAAAATATAATCAATGCCATGAAGTTGAGAATTTTCAGCTGCTATAGCAAATTTAACTTCTGCTTATAATTTAAAATCAAGCCTAGACGAGTTTCAGCGTGGTCTGTAGAAATGGGTAGCTTTGTGATCCCACTATAACATCTGCTACCTTAGCCTGATGAACCATAAGAGCGTAATGAGGGAGACGTGATTTTCACTGTCAGAGGCAATTCTCTGCCATCGTTCAATACATATGTACTGAATTGTTATTACACACCAAACCCAAGGAGACCTAAATTCACATCTACCAATCCCTTATCGAACGAAGGTTTGCCCACAAGAATTTGAGCCTGGGTAGACAAGAAATATGTGTAATAAACATATATCTGAGATTGTAAATTGGCAGCCCATAGGCTACAGGGAGGATTGCAGACTCTGGGGCTCATAAGGTTTTAAAATATTTGAATTAACATTTGAAAATTGATAAATTTACATAATAATTTGACTTTCTGGCTTTTTTTGATATACTAAAGGCAGCCACAAATATGTGGAGCTGGCCATGCACTCTACAGTTTTCCACAATTTGTAGTATTTGCCAACAACCAAAATGATTGTATTCATTTATGGCACAGGCCTGGCCCCACAAGGTACTTGGGCTTTAGATTCTTGTCTTACAGAGCTTCTTTCACTAAAGACAGAATGAATTACGCCTGTCTCTGGGTTTCTCTCTCTCGTACATCCACCTGCGGTAGGTAACTTTTTTTTCTCTTCTATCACAATTCTTGTTCGAATACCCCCAGGTCTGAGGCATTCTATCTGTTAACAGGGTAGTCAGGCCAGATCACATCTTATTTTATAATTAAAATGAGTTGAAAGTATTATCTATAAATTAACTGAACATATGCTAGAAATAAAATTAACATTTAGGTAATTAAAATGTCCCATGAATCAAAACTGCTTTGCTAGTCAAGAGTTTAGTGTTAACGCTTTATCGCCACGTTCTTCGGGTAAAGAGGTGCATATAGAATTAGTTGGACACTGCCTAACTAAAGTTGTTAAATTGTGTGTCATTTCTTTCTAGAAATTAACCGCTGATGACAGGGGCATAGTCTGCTGCTCATGTGTGACAATGTCAAGGACAGTGGGAGGTGGGGTTTCCCCTGAGACCCTACCCACAGCAGCATCTTACACCTACGCCTCTACACGTGAAGCTTCATTTCTAGGTTTTTGCCTCAAGCACGGCTTTTTCTCACGCCAAAGGTTAAACGTATAGGTAGGTTGTTCGAATGACTGCTGACCAACCGCAGAGACACTCAGCGACAGACTCGGAAAGGGGGCCTTGTTCTGGACGCAGCTATCACCGCCACAGACGTCTGTGCACAGGCAGAGCCGTGACGAGCAGGGCAGCTAGAGACAGGGGACACGCTCAAGAAGAAGAAAGGCAGGCATCAGGACACAGATGACAAGCCGGACGTCAGGGCAGGCAAGGACAGTGGTGCGGACCAGCAGCGAGAAAGGGAACGGTGACAGGGATGGGAGGGACAGTTCAGGGCGTGGAGCCCAGACTGCGCATCCTGTGCGAAGGGCGGGAGCGGCCAAGGGGGCACCCAAAAGGCATTGTGGGCCCCAGCGTTCAGGTCACAGGGAGCACCACGTCCAGGTTTACAAAGGCGGGGGTGGGTCCCGGGAAGGCGTATACGGAAAGGGCCTCCTCAGTCAGGCTCAACTGGAAGCCGCCGAGCGGCCTTGGAAGGCCCGCCCCGGACTTCCAGGCCGACCCCACGGATTTTATTTTCCCAAAAGGCAAACGGTCACTTCCACCTGAGATTTCACGGTTGGCCTTTCAGACACCAGAGCAGGGACAGCGAGGTCTCCAGCACATTCGACGGTCGTCGTGCGATGAATACAGTGTGTGCTAGGCGGGCAGGGCCGTTTCGGTCGATCGTTGGTGTCTACCACGAGCTTTGGGCTGTGTCACCAGACACGCATCTGCTGTCCCGACACAGAGCTGTCTTCTTCCTCTTTAAAAAAGTGGCTCCAGACTAAAGAAAGTGGATGTTTGGCCTTTCAGGAGAAGCGCGACAAACAGGCTACTCTTGAAGGGTAGCCTGTGAGCGGATTCTTGCCGGGAGCCTAGGGATGGGTCTTCCTGCCGAGAGGGTCTGGGGGCCCGGAGACAACCAGGAATGAACCCCTTTGGTGGACAGTAGGGCAGACGGGGGGAAACCCGGGCTCAGGAATGTTCCCCCCCCTCCGGCTTGCACCTGTCGCTCACGGTACAGGAAGAAGCAGTGACTCGGTCACTGTAGGTCTCCAGCTCTGAAGGTTTTACCAGTTGTGGGCAGTTCTCTTTTGATAGAGGGTGACATTTTATGAGGAGAAATGCTTACATGAAAAACCTTTAAATTTAACATAAAACCTAATTCTTTTGCTCCTATTGAAGCTTGGAAAACTGGATCCTTATGAGAGTGAATTTCTACAAAGAGATAAACATTTTAAAAATAAGCATGAATGGAATCCGGGATAAAACGCATCCATTTGCACAGGAAAATAGCTTTTACGGAAGAAAATGGCACAAATTCATCACAGGGGGAAAAATGTCATTTCAAAGCCTATTTCAGAGATCAAAATGTAAAATTTTTAATACAACAGATTAGCTTTTTAGCTACTCTAAAATCTACAACTTTTTAAAGCCAAGGGGTGTATTTTTTCCCCCCAATCTTTTTGAAAAACATCAGCAATTAATTACCCCCATTAATAGAGAAATTGTCAAAACTACTTTTAAACGGCCTGGGCTGGAACATCACATAAAATGGGTTTTCCAAATCGTCACGTGCCGAACGCTGCGCTGAGGAACAATTAATGAAGCCTTTTCATTAATCTTCGTATATATCTGAGTACTAAACGCCAATTACTAACTTTTTGAAATACGCTCTTATGCCGACCGAGGCGGCCGGTTTTTTGTCTCGCTCGTGTTAAATGCGCCGCAACATGCCGTGACATACAGCTAATAAAGGGGCATCTGTCGCAGGGGACTAAGCACCAAAATCAACAATTTGCACAGTGAACAAGGTTTATATTGTGTCGACTCATGTTGCCTTGTAGGGAACAATGGGATGAACACTCCCTCATGGCCTCCCCGAAGTACTGGCCATGTGGCCTTAGAAAAAGAAATCCCCTCTCATCCCCCCTTTTCCCAGGGGCGCTTTGTGAGTTCACAGCAAGGGTTTGACTTCATGCCCCGGTCTCTGTCTGGGAGGAAGTCCAGTTCAATTCAATTTGCATCTCTCTGCCTTTTAGTAATGAAACAGCATCCATCTGAGCAGGCCCCCTGATAATGCAGAGCAGATGGGCAGAGTTTCGTCTAATTAGATTGTGGGCGGCCTGCTCGCGACAGTAAATGTGCCTCTATTTGCTTATTTCACACTTGTTTCGGCGACAACAGCTTAGTAGAGACGAGATAGAAATGAATATGGGGGAGAGCCTCACTAAAGAGCTACTTAGTACAAATCAATAATTTTAATTCAATTACTATGTGGCATCACCTATTGAGTGAGTTGCTTGCTGGCTCTTTGATCTCAAAAGAATAGAAATTTTTCTTTACGAAAGTTATTCTTTTTCTTTCCTTTTCTTCTTTCATTATCTCTTCTTTTGTTCAGAGATTATTGGTAAAGAACCAGGGTCTATCGTACAGATTATTTTTAAAATTCAAGTATATGATGTTTTTAAATTTATTACTGGGAGAGCCACCCTATTCTCTGCGCAAGAGACGCCCGCACAGGTTATGAATGTGCCCGCAGGCTCTCCCCCTCACCCGCACCCGCCATTCTCACTCCCGGTACTTTCCTTGGGTTTAATTTGTTCACTCTCTGCTCAGCTAGAGAATCACCGGCAAGCAATCGAGCTCAAGCCATTTCTGTAGGTACTTTTTCAAAGAGAGGATTTTCCAGACTCTCGGTCTTGACCTTTTTCCTCTAACTTTGCAGCTGCCTTATTTTTCCTAAACTTTTCATACACACAAAGTCTGGGGACCGAGACTGAGAGATTCTGGAAACAGTGAGGGAGATAAAAGCTTGTGTCTGAGGGGTCACACTTTTATTTTTATCCCAATTATTTCTCCTTGACTCCCCGTCTTCCTACCCAAGGAATTCCTCCCTCTACCCCATCAATCGAATACGTAATAATATAAAACTTAAGTCCATGTCTTGCAGGTAGGAAATTAAAGACGGCATCCCTTGTACCACATAGTAAAAGTCTATCACTTAAAATGACTTCATGCTTTCAATCAAAGCAGTGATGTGTAAAGGCCTTAGGAGGGGATTGGGAGAAAACCTGAGCGGAATCTCGCCACAGAGACGGTGAATATTTGATGTGCTTACAAAGAAAAGACAATATCGGGGAAGCCAGAGATTTCATCTGGATTGTGGCTAGTGGATCGTAAGGGTGCCCCCTATTTCCTGACTGCCTGGGGCCTGGGGCCCGAGCCTCATCTTCGGAGCTGCTGCTTTGTGACTATGGTCAGGCCCCCGGAGCAGACGTCATCAACCAGATACTGGCTCTCAAGGGCTCAGCCTGTCTCTCCTCCTCCTGGGCTGTTTTCACAGAGAACTGCAAGCAATGGGCTCAGTCTCAGCAACAGCCAGGGAAACGCCATCCACACTACGACAGTGTGAGAGGCTGGTTTGGGAGGTGAACTAGCCCGCGTCTAAGCCAAAAGGTGCAAAGCCCCAAAAGGATTAAACGGTGCAGGCGGCCCTGGGGAGGGCGGACTGGTCATACGCTCACCGCGGGAGCAGGGACGAGCGGAGGCTAATTGCCTTCTCCCCACCCAGCCGAACAGGAAGGGAAGCCACGGCTCTGATTTTCCCCCCCCAAAGAGTGTATTTCAAGACACACCAACATGAATTTATTGGCTGCCCCTCCTCCCCTCGAGACCTGCTTCTCTTCTGGTCTTTCATATCTCAGCAAACGACACATCTATTTATGTCACACACACCAGAAGCCTCGCAGTCCCCCTTGATAGCTTCCACTCCCTCTCACTTTCTCCCCCGATCCCATCAATTATTTCTCGGTGCACAGCCTCCTAAATAGTGCCGGGGCCTGTTCCTTTCCCTCCGTGTCCTCTGCCGGCCCCAGAGAAGGTCCTCTTAAAAGCCTAGCCAGCCTCCTCACCCTTCCACCCCAAATCCCACCACCAACTGAGTATTTCTAGAATGTAAATATAATCCCGGTTTCTTTCCTGCTTTACAGCATTCTCTGGCTCCCTATTACCAATGGAATAGGGAGTGTCCTGGATAGTTCCTGTCTCAAATCTTCTGCAGATAAAAGCAACACCCTTCCGTTTATTGTGACGAGAAACTGGTCACCTAGTACCCAGCCGGAGACACTTCTGTCCACAGATGTTTCCACTTTCTCAAAGATTTATTGTAGCCTCTAGTTCCTTCACATATGTAACTAAACTCCCTGTTCTGATTAAAACTGAAACCTGGCCCTAACTGGGTTGCTCAGTGGTTAGAGCATCAGCCCTCAGACTGAAGGGTCTCGGGTTCGACTCCCATCAAGGGCACGTATCTGGGTTGCAGGCTCGATCCCGGGCCCTGGTCTGGGCGAGTGCAGGAGGCAACCAATCCATATGTCTCTCTCACATCGATGTTTCTCTCTCTCTCCCCCCACACCCGAAAAAGCAACAGAAAAAATGCCTTCAGGTAAGAATTAAAAAAAACTAAAAAAAAACAAAAACTGGAATCTGACGGCTAGATTATCACCATCTTCTCCCTCCGCAGTGCCTGAGGCTCCAAGTCCCCCGCAGTTCGCAGTCCTCAGATGCTCCCAGGGCTTGGGCTCCCCATGGTTTCGCCCACCGCTCTCTGACCTTTAATGCCCTTTGCAGACTTTCCAGCCTGCCGAGCTCCTAGTAATTTTTTTAACCCGCGCCTCACATAGACCCCCCCTCTGACACCCTTTCCTGGCTCACCCCCACCAGCTTTCTCTTGCTCCCCGATTCGTGCTTATCTCATTTTGTTCCAATTGTTGACAAGAACAGAGAACTTCTCAGAGAGTCTGAGCCCCTGAACACTGGAGACCATGGTGTTTTCTTCACCGAAGTCTTCCTGCCTCACTGCAAGGGGTAACGAAAAAATCAGCAAGTGTTTGTTGAATCATAAGTGTCAGCGCCTCCTGTCCCGCCATCCGTCCCTTTGTAAATGAGGCCATCGTTTCATTAGTCACCCAGCAGAGAAGCCAGCAGCTGCCTCCTGGGCAAGCAGGGCCCCTCACCCGGGTCATCTCTCTCTCTCGTCAAACATTCTTCCCGGTGCCAAGGCCTCCACAGTCCATTGCCACGTTTCTGAATCAGCTACGTTTAATGGCTCCCTCAAACTTGCACTCAAGTCTGACCTTTGTTTCCATCTGACCGTCCCCGGTTTGGGGGAGGATCACCTGTAATCAGCCCTGACTGCCTCGGATATGGGGGAAGGACCCCCTGTAAGTCAGCCCTGACTGCCCCCAATTTGGGGGAGGATCACCTGTAAGTCAGCCCTGACTGGCCCTGGTTTGGGGAAGGACCCCCTGTAAGCCACATCAAACAACCACCCCAGGCACTGGACTTTTACTGGTGCTGAGGCTCCCACAGATTTGTCCATCCTGTCTGACTTCCTCCCTTGATGGGTTAAACACCTTTAAACCTGGTTGGTCTTGTATCAGTTTTATCCCGAGGTATCCCCAGTGCCGTCCTTTGCCCCGCCATGGAATATATTTCCCTACAGTGCTCTCTCGTCCTTACTTACAATCTGTAAGCAGAAGTTAGCATCTCTAGGTCAACATTTCTTTGTCTTCTCTGAAATATAAGCAGGGATGGTTTACAACTTAATTTTCTACTGTTCTATGTGTAAATCATTATAAATACCAATATATTCAGGACCAGTGAAATTCCAGAAGATGCAGTAGACAGCTTCGGACATCAGGGAAGGGTTTGCTGTGCAGGCTCCCCACTGAAGCCAATAAGAGAAAATGGTGCCCTTCAGTCAGTTTTCTTGGGTGTACCCCATGTATGTCCTGTCTCAGGCATTCCACAGGGAAAATGCACGCCCTTCATTTCATTGGGAGGGAAGGTGACCGGCTAATACACGGCCCGAAATACTTCCGTCCATAGATGGTTTTCTACTTACTCAAGGTCGTACTGTGGCCTGAAGCTCCTTTCCATATTTAACTAAACCCCCAATTCTGATTAAGACTAAACTTCTCAATGTGGACGAGTCACTTTGCTTTTCTGTAAAGAATAAAGGCTTTGTTAAAATTATTAGCAACACCTCAAGAAGAGATCATAATTGATGTTTGATACTATTTTAAACTAAAATTTGAAATTTCTCTTCCTGTACTTTTAAATATATAGATTTCATTTTACTTGGCACATAATGCTAGAAACCAGGAGACCTTTTCTTTCTGTCAGAGGGAAGTTCTTGATTCAATGAAAGAGCTTCTCGCAGTCACTCCCGGCCTCCCAGCCCACACCTGTGGCTCTCCCCATGTCACCTCAGCCACCAGGTATCCCTCATAGAAACTGATGCGCAGTGTGGGTAGCCGCTTTTCCGCTTCCAGCTTTTTTGAATTAGATAAATAACATCACTCCCAAATCAATTTGACTCCTTAACATCAACAAATAAACGCTGAACTCCTTAGCCTACCCGTTGAAGCCCTCCGATATTTCCTTTACCCTGCATTTCCTCTTTGCCTCCTACCTCCCACTTATATATAAATTTAAACTATTTACCGCCATCCTAGACTACAATCAATAAGATCACTGAGCCTTTTCCAAAATTATCTGGTTCCTTCTCTTCTTTTCGCTCTTTGGTTCCTTCCATGCACTCACTTTAGCCAGAGGGCTTCCTGTGTCTTTTTTAAAAATTGAGATATAATTCACATACCATAAAATTCATCCTTTTAAATGTGCAATTCACTGGTTCTTTGTAAATTCACAAAGCTGTGCAATTATGTGTTTCTCTCACCTGAAAAAGAAACCCTGGGCCCAGTCGCAGTAACTCCCTACTTTCTTCTTGCCCTGGTCCCTAGAAACCACACTTCGGTTCCTATGGATTTGCCTCTTCTGGAAACTTTATGTAAATGGGATCATACATGACATGGCCTTTGTGGCTGGTTTCTCTCACTGAGAACGTTCTCAAAGTTCATCTACACTGTAGCATGTAAAAGTACTCCGCTCCTGTTTATGGCTGAATAATATTCCATTATATGGATATACCATATTTTACTTATCTATTCACCATCTAATTGACATTTGGGTTGTTTCTGCTTTTGGATACTGTGAACAATGCTAGCATAAAACATTTGTATAAAAGTTTTCGTGTAGACATTTTTTTAGTTCTCTTGGCTATAGACTTAGGAGTGGAATGCTGGGTCCTACATTAACTCTATTTTTAACTTTTCAATGAACTTACAAGCTGTTTTCCAAAGTGGCTACCTCATTTTATACTCTACCAGCAATTTCTCCACACCCTTGCCGGAACTATTTATTGTTTGCTTTTTTATTTTAGCCGTCCGAGTAGGTAATAAGTGGAATCTCATTGTGGTTTTTATTTGCATTTCTCAGATGGCTAAGATGTTGAGCATCTGTATCTTTTCATGTGTTTTTTGGCCATATGTGTAGCTTCATTAGAGATACCAGTGCCTTATTAGATATGCGATTTGTAAATATCTTGTCCATTTCTGTGGGTTTTGGGGTTTTTTTCACTTTCTTGGTGGTGTTTTTGGAACACAAAACCCCTCCTACTTCTAAAATTCTGCTCATCCTTCAAGATTGTTTTTAAATGCCATGTTTCTTGATAGTCTTTTTAGCGCTCTCAAATTCATGCCGTCCCTTTATTTTATTTTTTCTGGGCAGAGCAATTGGTTAATATCTGATATTCTACTTATAAAGTATTACCTTCTGGAAGTGCCCATTCTCTCTGCATTTGGATCCTCAGGATCAGTGACTGTGTTTTTGTAGAGTCTGCGTTCTCCACGGTATCTTTGTGTGCAGCAAGAGACCCCTAACACACTGCTCATTTATTAAAGAAGCAGAACCAGTAGTGTTAAGCTGGGTTGTCTCCATATGGTGGTGTAAGCGTAGGTGGTACTGGGGAGCGTGTTTGCAATGACCTCTCCAGATAAATGAACTCTGATGGGCTCTGCCCCCCCCCCCCCCCAGGGTGGGAATGTCAAGGTGAGACAATTATACTTGGATACCCATAAGCAAAAATACCAAAAGGAATTGTATTACCTGACATTATTTACCATATTTCTCAGCTAGACGTTTTTAAAGTAAACACAATTAGCAATATTCTGTTTTTCAGCATATGACACTAACTGTTTGGGGCATGTTTCTAATCATATGTTCCTATCATTGCATTTTTAAAATGTTCACAACTAGAAGTGTGCTTTTATAAGTGTGTGTTTTGAAAACCACAAGTTCTTGATCACTCACTTCTCAGGGCTAAATCACCATTGGTCTTCTTTCCCTCATGACTAGGTAATACTGTACTAATGAAAAACAGGGCCTCTTCTTTTATAATAGCCTTGGGGTCAATTATCAATTTATCATCATGTCCCGCAGATTTAAAATAAAATATGCTGTGCAGTGTAACCATTGTACCAAATTGACATTAAGTAGATTCTCTGAGTTTGGACTTAATAAAAAATACAAAGAGTGCTGCCTAAAAGGTTTCTCCAACTATAAATCCTATTAGGCAGCTCTTCATACAAGACAGTAGGAAACTGAACAACTAAATTAGAGAGATTTTTTTCACTGCTGCTTTTTGTCTCATACATGTGAACAGTCATCGGAGGACAGTTCACTAATTCACAGAAACAGCATTTCATATCTCTATAATAATAAATCAGAAGCTGCTTACATGTTTGCTTACGTCAATCTTTTTATGAATCTTAAATATTTACATCCAATGTCAACCTACTTACATAAGATATTCTCTTGACTCTAAGGGACATATTCACGAAATACAAGGATCAAGAGTTTCTTATGTCAAAAATACTCAAAATCCTTCGCATCTGCCAGTGAGTCCAAGTGCTCCCAAGTCAGATCACCCCGAGGCTCCTCTCCCGGAAGTCAGCGAGGTGACATAAGTTTTATAATTTAACTCTTATTGAAAATGCCTCTAATTCCCAAACAGGTGTGTTACTCCCCATGCTGAGACTCGGGTCTGTTTATGTGAGATTAAGGCCAGCATACCCTGCCCCTGTGTGTGTTACACACACAACTTACAGCCGCAAACTCGGGGGAAATGTTCAGGCGGCCGCAGAGGGGGAGGGGGATGCACACGTGCGGGCCTGAGGTTGCTCCCAACTCCCCAGGACAGTCCGTCTGCCTGCTGGGCCTCAGCCAGTGAGGACAGGGAATTCCAGGCACTGTGCTCTCGGTCCCCCGGCCCCGCTCATCCCCATGACCAGTACTCGCTGGCCGCCTGTGGCTGCGCTGGTCACTGGATTAGGCAGCAGTCACGGAGCATGTCCGTCTGCAGGGCAGTTCCAGTGGACAGCGTTCGAGAGCGCGGGAAGGACGCCCCGCACCGAGGGCCCAGGACAGGGTCAGTGGGCTCACTTTGGGGGAGAGACTTCGTCTGGGACCGGAATTGTTAATTCTGCTAATGTTATATTCTCATCTGCACCTTACAGTTAGTATTCTTTGCTGAGATGAGAAGAAATGGAATATAAAAAGAAATAAAATAGAGGAACATGAGTGAAGGGCCAGACATGGAAACCCAGTGTATCAGGGCTCCCAAAGGGGCTTGACGCTTAGCTCAGAAGTTCTTTTTCTTTTTTTTTTTAAAGAAAGGATAAATTAAATCCACAGAGCCCCCAAAAGATCCAATATGGAAATAAAATCTATATTGGGAAAAATTCTGTCTTAGTTTTAATTGGCTGCCAGAGCACATTCTTATTTATAAATCGTTCACATTAAATTTAAATGGTAAAATTAAAGCATAAGAAAATTATATGTATATGCGTATGTGTGTGTAGATATATATAATCTCCACATCTGTGTCATAGGAATATAAATAAAACAATATCAGGTTTTCATACTGATCTCTTATTTAATTGGAAGCACCTGAAAAGATTTGAACATAATTTCCTTTTAGATCCTTTCTGGAATTTAATTTCCAATAAGCCAGCACATATGCATATTAGTATTGGAGTAAAATACGCCATACATGTCATTTCCAGGAAAAAAAAAAATTCTTATTTCAGAAAACTACTTTTGGAAATCCATATATCACAACAAGCATCTTAGATTACTTGTGAGGAATTGTCTAGGAAACTGGTTTAAAGTAAACTTTCTTTTACGTGAACTACGCGGGCGGTGCCCTGCCCCTCCCTCTGCAGGAGCAGCTGAGGTGGGAACTAGGCTTGGCTGTACCCATCTGTGCTTTAAAGTCTTTTTCACCATTTATGTTTAAGTGTGTCTTCTAAAAATAATCGTGACACCGGCTGGCTGCCCTGGGGAGGGAAGCGTTACTCTTCAGGGAGGGCAGCTCCCTTTCCAGGACACAGTCCCCACCACCCACCCTCAGCGGGGTCCACACTTCGGGTGCCGCCTGCGAGCGCCCCAGCGGGTCGCCCAGACGGCGGGTTTTCAGCGGCACCTTCTGCCGAGCGGCTCAGCGCTGGCTCGCCCAGCTCCCGCTGCACGTTGATGAATGTACTTCGGACGGGGCTGGGACACAGCCAGTACAGTTCTCTAAACGGTGACAAATGACCACCTTTGTGTGAAACGGGGGAGGGAGGAGGCCACCCTTTGACAAGGCAGAAAATGAAATGATTACTATTGGATTCTATTGACTCGTCTGGTTGGAACAGTTGTGCCTCTTCCTGGGGGTTAATTGGACTTGAACCCAAGAAATTAAGAGGTCAGCTGGGGTCACGGCGACAGCAGGCCCACTTTTAACTTGCTGCTAATAACATCTGGCAGCAGGAGGACGACTCTGGGAATTTCGGTCTGGGTGCAGTTCAATTTCTTTAAGAGGCGTGGTTTTCTTACAAATTGTTAGACGGACCTTAACTTTGTGCTGCAGACAAAAATGCAACGTGTGTCCAGCTCCTACCAGACACTCCTGTGTAACTGGGAATGTTCTTGAAATAAGACACGTTAGAGTACATCTTGTATTGAGGCATATAGAGATAAAGGTATAAATATAAATATATATCAAGGACAGATGGATAGACGATAGATAAACCATCTATCTAATCTCAGAATAATTTTATTTTATTGAAGACTCTCCATCGAAAAATTATGAAATTTGGGTTTAAAAAGGAAAGATTCAGAAATGCTTGACGATGGCATTCCAATGGATTTACTGGGGTTTTTCTTTTTAGACAACCCTGAATGCTAAACCATAGAAAATATCAAGAACACAGAGAGGAGTATTTGACATTGTCTACAACAAGGGTGTGTCCTAACGTGTAAACTCTGTTTCACACGTGTCTGTAAGCTTCACACACCTAGATTGGAAAGTGTAGTAAAATCATTAAATTGTTACCGCTTCCGGAGGAGCTATCCCAGTTCCGTCACCCAGGGCTCACTTCATCGTCGCCATTCCTTTCTTGGGTGCTTTACACTTCAGGGTCCTTGGCCTGAACTGCCCCTGGCACTGCCCCCCACAGGAACCCGAGTACAACGAGCCACAGGGAGGCTGGGATGGGGTGGGTGGCATGGACCCGTCGGGGGACAGGGCCCACCCCCCGTGAGTGGCCCTGCGCCCGCAGCTGTGTGGCCCGGCCCCGGGATCGGCCGGCGGCCTGGGAGCCCGGGGAGCGGCTCTCCAGCCTCCCCTTATGGCAGCTGGTCTCTGCCCACCCAGAACCTGGGCCGTGTTCCCGGGAGACTCCGGCCCGTCAGAGAAATGCTTCTGCTGCTGCTTGGCCTGAGGGATGAACTCTATTTGCTGCAGCTTCCCGGGAAGAGGCTCCCGCCGTCCAGCTGTAGGGACTCTGCCCATGCGAGGAGCCTGGGGTACTGACCCGATCCCTTTAACCACCTTGCCATGAAACCTCCTTACTAGTAACTCAGTTAATTAGAAAATCCCTGAGACAATCAGAGGAAATACGCCCAGTTTGGATATCGTCTGTGGAGAAGAAACTGCTCTGGCCTGGAGATCGGAAAGCTCCTGTCCTCTGCCACTTACTAAAGATGACCCGAGATGAGTCATTCAGCTATACCCAGGCCATCAGCCTCACCTGCAGAATGAGGGTGTTGGTTTCGCCGATCACTGAAAGCCCTGACAGATTTGGAAAATTGGAGGGTCTACGGCAGGGGTCTCAACCTCGGCTACACCTGAGAAGCACCTGGGGAGCTTAAAATCACATCGGTCTCTGGGTGGACCTGGGCACCCGTGTGCCTTAACGGTGCCCCAGGTGAGTCCAGCTGCAGGCAGGGCTGCGACCCACAGCTCTGCGACATCACCACGTCCAGGCCACTCCTGTCATTATAACACCCTGGCACCTGCCGAACACTTCGGGCATGCCTGAGCTTGTCATTAACTATCTAAATTATGCTGTTATTGCTACCTGCTGGGGACTGGGTATTAGCTCTACTTCACCCCATTTTACAGATGAGGTTTATATGGGCAAAGTAAATTAGTCAAGGACACCCAGCTAGAGGGGGGGGAGAGCCAGCAGGGTTTGAGCCTGAATTGGATCCCAGAGCCTGTGCCCCTGACCACTGTGATTCCAGCCCAGGAGCAGCTCTGACTTCTCCAAGTCAGTCAGTATTTCAGCTGCAACTCCCAAAGGGGAGTAAGTGCCAGTGTGGATGCCTAGTCTGTGACGTGAGTCCCTGTTGATGCCCCACGGACAGTCTGCATCCTGGACTTAAACCCCCCACCTTCACAGCCCTCTGTTTGGGCAAGAGTGAGATTTTTCTAGAACAACTAAAATCCAGGATTAAGATGCTGTCCTGCCCTGGCCAGTGTGCTAAGTGGTTAGAGCATGGGCCTGAGCATCTAAGGGTCCAGGGTTCGATTCCCAGTCATGGCACATGTGGGAGGCAACCCCTCGATATGTCTCTTTCACCTCAATGTCTCCCTCTCTCTCTCCCACTCTCTCTAAAAATCAGTGGAAGAAATGTCCCCTGGTGAGGGTAAACGCACAAAAAGGTGCTGTTCTATGAAGGGGATGCTGTCCTGGGCAACTCTTTGGAGTCTTCAGTCGCAGGGCTGAGGGTTCCTAGTGATGCCAGGATCCTGATTCAAGCTGCTCTCCGATGACAGACAATACTGAAGCTTCTAAAGAAATTTCTGTTTCTCGTTTAAAGGAGAGGAGTCAGGGTGACCCTTCACTAATCATAAACAAGCAGCACCTCTTCCTCATGCCCACTAAGATACCACCTTTTAAAATTCATTATATAATTAGATAAAAGCACATACAGAGAGGAGCACACCTTGCATTTCGAGTTCCAGAGGTCCCGTGAATGCACCACATTCATGGAAACAGATTATGTTGAAGGAAACGGTTTCAGAATATGCTGAATAAAGTATAATTAAATCAGGCCACACTTTTGAGTAAGGCCATGTTGCTCTTCCAGAAGCTGTTGGGAACTTTTAAAACATGTCTTTCATGATTTCTGCTGAACCAGAAAAATCATGTCAAGAGGAAACAAACCTAAACCCTTTCTCTAGGGCTTCCTCCGTAGGCCTCTTGCGGCAGGAATGCTTGGAAATTCTCGCTGGCAGTTAAAGCTCGCCAGTCCCCCAGCTGTGTTGCTGTTCTCGGTGCCAGGCGGGCAGCCCGACGGCCTCCCCAAATCCTGACGCCCTTCGGAGAGAACTGAGCGGCCGCCGTCCCTCAGCCTGGACGGGCTTCGGGATAAAAGCACCCGGCATATTTGAAGTCAGGCCCAGGTGGGGACGGATGGCTGCGGGCGCCCGGCATCGGGGCGGAGCCCTCGAGAAGGAAAGGGAAGGTAAACTCCTCTCCTTTGAACCGTAATGCCTGGAATTCCTACCGCGCCTGTCGGCGGAGCACCGACATGTATTTTACCACGAGGCCTGACGGGGGGAAGACGGCAGGCGGCGGCTGCCGAATCACATATGTATTTTAACCTCAATCTTTCTTTAATACAGTTTTCCAAAATAGCATTAGTGCTCTGGGGCGTAGAATCATGCTTTAAGCAAGAGAAGGAGCTTATTCATTTCACAAGGTTTGGTTACTAGATACCTCCTGGGGGCCCAGCCCCGGGCCAGGCCCTGGGATCATTGCAAAGCGACGGTGTGTTATTCCACGTTGTGCAGCTTCGGTCTGGCTGACCAAAACCTGGGTATTGCTGCTTTGGCCACGTTTGAAAACAGTCTGTTTGGTCTCTGTATCAATAAAAAATAGACTTTCAGGCTTTGTATATTTATAGTATTTTTCTGAGAATTCACAGTGTTTTATATTTTCCTGTCATCGTGACATTGAAACCCTCTAAAATGAGGAGGTCCTGCCCATAATATTTGTATATTTAAGTTGGGAAATTTAATAATATTGCTTTGTTGTTCTTGAAAAAGCCAGTGCAACAGAAAAAATGCCATTTATATGGCTAATGTTTAGAGAAGAGAGACCAAACAATGGGACAATGGGAGCTTTCTTTCCCTTCTGTTTTCTTGCCTTTCCCCGCGCCCTGCCATCAGCTGAGTACTTGGAACGCAAGTTCAGGACTATGACTCAGAGGGCACTGGGAAGACAAGAATTTGGGTGTCTCAGGGCACCCGCAGAGTGAGAGTGAGCGAGGTCGAGGGGAGGGGGAGGGCGAGGGCTGTTAGGCTCCAGAACTGGGAGAAATTTCCAATGTTTTTGCCGCAGGCTGCGGTCTCTTGTGACCCGTGCGGGAAATGCTGGGTGTGGGCAGGTGGGTGAAAAATGGCAGTTGGCAGGCGCCCAGCTGGCTGTTGGGAGCAGGAGCGTCTAGGGTGAGGCTGAGAGGTTTGCGGGCGCTCTGGGTGCTCCCTGGGACCCTCGTGTCTTCAGTGGAAGCTGCTGCACTTTCCTGCACGCACTGTGCACCTTCTGTTGGCTCCTGGCAGCCAGGAAGGGAGGGATTTCATGGCTGCATAGACACGGGGCCAACCCAGGTGGCAGATACCAAGACGACCTGGCGCAGTGGGTGCCCGGGGACACAGGCTCTGGGGAGGGGGTGACACTGGAACAGTTTGGGGGAAAGACTTAGACTTTAGGCAACATTATCTAGATTAAAAGGGTCAATGCTATTAGGATCCTCAGGGATTATCGCTAATTTAATCCCTTAATTTAAAAAAAGTGAAAGAATTGGGGCCTTGAGGAGCCAGGGCTGGGGTTTTCTTGAACGGTGGTCTTGACCAGCTGAAAAATGGCAATGAGGTCGTGGAACTGCAGTCCAGAGCTTGTTTGTCTGTGTTTGTGTGTTTATTATGATACTGCTGCTCATTTGCTTTTGACCATATAAATATATTTTTATTTTTCAACCCTTAGCCCTTGTTAAGCTTCCTATTCTTACTGGTCTTAATTTGATCTGAAAATTCTTACAGTCATTAAACCCGATGTTTGAAAAGCAAAATGAGATCATTGGATATGAAAGTGTCATCTTTCCTCTAAGGAGAGAAATTGGGTTACTCTAAAATCAGAGCCTGGGCAGGCTGGGGACAGGCCCTCTGCTCCGCCCGGGCACCTGTCGGCTTCGTGGACTTTTATCAGGACACCACACGCCCCCCGAGTGGGAACATCCAACCGAGGGGCGGACACGCGGAGGCGCTCGGGCTCTGCAGAGAAACAGCCTCCGTTAAAGCCCCGGCTGCTGCGTTAAGTAGATGCTTATCTGGGAACACATTCCTGAGCATCCCTGTGCCTCAGTTTCCCCCCTGAAGTTGGGCCAGAGCCCTTTTGAGAGGTCGTTGCAGAGGACACGGGAGGTGAAACAGACAGCGTATGGTTGCCCAAATCCCGCGCACGAAATGCTTGTCTGTGCAAGTGGCTCAACAATAAGTGGGGACAACGGACGCCATCGCCGCAGGCTGGTCCCCCGGGTGAAGGGAGGGGACTCAGGGAGCCAGCAGTAGTTCCCTTCCATCTCTTTTATTCATTTTTTTTAATATATCTTTTTAAAAAATATATCTTTATTGCTTTCAGAGAGAGGAAGGGAGAGGGAGAGGAACATCATGATGAGAGTCACTGGTCCGCTGCCTCCTGCACGCCCTCCGCTGGGTCAGCCCGCAACTCAGGCCTGTGCCTGACCCGGAATCCAACTGGAATCTCCTGGTTGAGGGGTTGAGGCTCACCCACTGAGCCACACTGGCTGGGCCCCTTTGGTTTCTTTTAAAACCTATCCTAGGTAGACTTCATTTTGTGAAGTGAAAGGGAGCTTTTTTTTTTTTATTACATTCACAATTATATGAGGACTGGGGTTTCTTTATGTTACTAGAAAACCCCAGGTACGGGAGATAAACAAGGCTAGGGTAACCCATATACATTTATTTTGTCAAGTGGGCTCCCAGTCAGTCCTTCAAGCTGTTTACCTCAGTGAAGCACGGGCTTATAATTGATCGGATGTTCTGTCCGGGGGATTGTGCTAATGTTAACACAGCTCCGCGGGTCTGGCACATGAAAGTGTGGCCCCGAAGGGTGAAGGCAGTTACTGAAAGGAAAGAAGAGAAGGGCTTTTAAACTCTCCAGTTTCTAGAACACGTGAGATCATATTGGACGCGGTGCAGACACTGCTTTGCCCTGAACAGTGGGGCAATTCAAAGGCCCTTATATTTTTGCATCACAAGTACCAAAGAAAATATTTACATTTTAATCCATTGCATTTCTAAGCTTTTTAGTGGACATTTGGAATATAGCAATTTTTGTCTCAACCTGAGTTAATGTAGAGACAAAACGTCTTAAAGGTAAACATTTATTTCAATAAATGTTTTTATTTCATCAGCGATTTAAACAAGAATATCCACAAGTGAGTGGAAAGGTAAACCAACCTGTAAAAACTGAAATAGTAAGAAAATAGAATCATAGCAAAAGTGTTTTGTTTTATATATTAATTGATGCTTAAGAGCAAGTTAATTCTTGACTGGCTTTTAGATAGATACTCAGAAATGTCTTTCCTTGTGCAAGACTTAGCATTTGATAAGGATTCTGAAATTCTGGATATAGTTTTTAATTGAGTGCAATAAAGAGATTTTAAAGTGCCCTAAATGTTTAGTTTAAGTAAAAATATTAATTTTTGGCAGTTTAATTGTAAAACTAGAGTGAATTCTAGGACACAAAATATCTGTAGCAATCTAACTAAAAATATATAATATTCTTATGTATTATTTCTTTTTCTCTTAGTATAAGAATGTCTTCCTAAGTAACATTTTGGAAAATAATGCTGCAATGTTTATTCCAATTGCACTGCAGTGAAAACTAAAACGTGTTACCTACTTAATATCAGAAGATGTGTATCTTGTTTCTTCAATATTACTCTAGTTGCATTAGCCAAGAAATTAAGAACATTTTAGGAAAGTGTAAAATGTACTACTGTTTTGGGGCACTTTATGAATTACAAAAACAACACATGACCAATAAAGTAAAATGAGGAATTAGCTTGAGGTCAGATATACTCCAAGAAACAACATAGAGTTTGGATTGAGAATAATAAAGAACATTCATACCTGCTTAACAAAATTATGGTCCTCAAAGGACAGCATGCGCAGCGGTGGTCCTGTAAGATGATGGGGCTGAAAGCTCCCCATCACCCGGTGACGTCGCAGCTGCGCGAACGCCGTAGCTCGGTGGCCGCTCACGTGTGTGGCGCTGGTGTAAACGGGCCTGCTGCGCCGCCGGTCAGAAAAGCACAGCCACAGAGTCACAGATGGTCCATAATTCTGATAATGATAATAAAGCACTGTCTTACTGCTTTATGCATTTACTTACTATTTTAGAGTGTGCTTTATACTTACTAAAAACGACGCGGTGTTCTGTAGACCGTTACGTAGCCACGGCATGCCAGCGACAGCCTCATCCGTCTCGGGCTACGGGTCTCTCGATGGCATCATTTGCTCTTGTGCTTGGTTTAATTGTACTTGGCTTCATCTCACGTTGTTTTGCACAGTAACGTGCTGTACAGAGTTGTCGTCTAGGGGCAATAGGCTAAACCACAAGCCTAGGTGGAGGGTAAGTGCCTCTGTGATGTTTGCACAACAACAAACTCGCCCAAGGACACACTTCTCAGAGCTTATCCCTGTTGCTAAGCGGCACGTGACTGTAGTTTTCTATCGTATCAAGTCCCAAAGTCACTGAGGACTCATGGTTATTCTAATAGACAAAATATTGCTAATAGCTAACTAACCAGCTACTGAACTAGCTAACTAACTAACTAACTAAATCTAGGATGGGTTAGGTGACAGGGTAGAAATAGGCATAAAAGTGAAGTTTGCACCACTGCTCCAGGAATGTACATTAGCCCCTTCCGTCAAAGTCCTTCGAGGCGGCTCAGCCTACCCTGTCAGGACAGAAGAGGCGAGTTCCTCCCATGAACATGAGAGGAGCCAATGTGGTTTTCAGAGGGAGGCTTTAGCTCGGGAGAAAATAAACTGAATTCTTTTATTGAAATTGTTACTGACACCGATGGCGATATGGTGGTTGAAGTTCAGAAGAGAATCTCTCCGTTGACCATCTGACCTGGGGTTTTAAATGGTCTTTGAGCAGCAGAAGTTCCCCCCAGTAGCTATGAGTTGTTTCGGGCCCCCGAGCCCGGAGCAGAGTCCTCTCTAAGCCCGTCCCCGCCTGAGCAGAAGCCCCTGTCCTCGCTGTGCCGCCGCGGGGATACAAAGGCAAAGATACCAGGGCTGGCCCGGCTGGGTGGGTGGCTGGGTGGGTGGCGCATCACCCGCCCCTACACCAAAGGTCGCAGGTTGGATTTCAGGCCAGGGCTCATGTCTAGGTTGCTGGTTCAATCCCCGGTCAAGGCGCATATGAGAGGCAACCAATCGATGCTTCTCTCTCACATCCGTGTTTCTCGCTCTCTTTCTCTAAAATCAATAAAAGCATATCCTCGGCTGAGGGTAAAAAAATAAAAGGCTGACACTTGTTCCTTCGTTTCAGCTCCAGATCTTGCTTCCGAGCCCTCGGCAGCCAGCCGCCTGCTTCTTCAGCATTCGCCTTCCTTTTTATATGCCAAGGGACTCCATACCCTTGCTGTGATTTTCCTTTTGGCCAAGAGTCAGATTTTTTCTTTTTTGCTAGAAACTAAATACCAAGAGTCAACAGTGTAGTTAACCTAATTCTGCTCAATCCTTTAACATCCCAGACCAATCCTCTACAGCAGTCAGTTCAGACAGGGCCAGGCCCGGAGGTGAGCTCGGCAGGGGGGCGATCGAGCAGCGCCTGGCTTCGGGTACCTGTGAGGTCACCACATCCGTGCCGACGTGGCTCTGCCTGGTACATACGGAATCTTTGTCACATGTCAGGCATGGAGGACACCCTTTAATCCTCACAAAAATCTTACAAAGCAGGTCCTATCATAATGGCCGTTACACACATTAAAACATTGATAGTTAGAGAGGGAAATGTTTTGCCAGGTGTCAGGGCCAGCAAGCGGCAGAGCTCAGTGACATGGTCACCGGAGGGAGGGCCTGCAGAAAGAAAAACAGTGCGGTGAGATGCTTGGATCAAGCTTTCTCCAGAATTTTCCCCTGCGGTGTTAGAAGGGGGACCCTTGTCTCCTACTCCGGCGGTTTCTTTCCCTGAAGAAATATATTTCCCCCTTAACATCCAGGTTACCTGGCCAGTCCTGACAGCCGTTGATCCAAACATCTCAAGCTCGTAGGTCCCGTCCATCGAAATCTCCGAGTGGAGGAATTACTGTCTCACGCCCTCACTCTTCCCTGGGCAGGCAGCTGCTCAAAGGGCGGATTTCAGCTTCTCGGCGCATCTGGCCTTTGGTCTGCATCACAGTGTGCATTCCGACTTTTATCAGCAATCAAGAAATTATTTGGGCAGTCCATTCCGCAGACTCACAGCCTTATTTTTAGCAGGTTCTGAACACTGCCATGAACATCGGAGCGTGTATCTTCTTTCCAATTAGTGCTTCGGCTTTCTTAGGATATATTCCTAGAAGTGGGATCACTGGGTAAAAAGGCAGCTCCATTTTTAATGTTTTGAGGACCCTCCACACTGTTTCCCACAGTGGCTGCCCCAGTCTGCATTCCCCCCAGCAGGGCACTAGGTGCCCCTTCCCCACCCTCGCCAGCGCTTGTCCTTTGTTGACCTGTTGATGGACCATCCTGACAGGTGTGAGGTGATGTCTCACTGTGGCTTTCATCTGCATCTCTGATGGTTAGTGGCATTGAGCATCTTTTCATGTGCCATCTGCATGTCCTCTTTGGAGAAGTGTCTGTCTATTTAGGTCCTTTGCCCATTTTTTAAATTGAGTTGTTTGTTTCGTTGAATTGTATAAGTTCTTTATAAATTTTGGATACTAACCCCTATCAGGTATATCATTCAGAAATATTTTCTCCCATTCAGTGGGTTGTCTTTTCATTTTGTTGATGGTTTCCTTTGCTGTGCAAAATCCTTTTAGTTTGATGCAATCTCATTTATTTACTTTTTTCTTTTGTTTCCCTTGCTCAAGGAGACATATCAGAAAAAAAATATTGCTATGAAAAATGTCTGTGATTTAACTAGTTTCTAACAATAGAGAAATCCATGGGTTTTATGAGCCAGGCCACTTGCAGTGGAACAGGGATTTCCGGTGTAGTTTTCTCAAGGATTGGTCCCCATTTGATCCCATTTACTTGTCACTGCCCCCCCTTCCTCTGTGTCTCTCCCGTGTGTTCATTGGTTGCTTTCAGTTTTATATCCCACATATGAGTGAAATCATAGGGTTCTGGACTTCTTCTGTCGTTCAGCACGGTGTTCTCCGGCTCCGTCCATGCTGTCACAAACGGCAGGGCTCACTCCTTTCTTACGGCCGAGAGTGTTCCCTGAGCACCTGCCCCATGCCCTTTATCCAGGGCCCTGCAGAGGCCTTGACGCTGAACTATTGTTACGTAAGATGTTGCCGTTGAGGGAAGTTGGGCAAAGCTTCATGGGCTCTCCATACCATGCTTGCAACTTCCCACGAGAATATAACTATTTTAAAATTAAAAAGTAAAACATGTAAACAAAAAAGAAGATTGAGGCAATAGTCACTAGAGAACTAAAAATGTAGATTTTTAAATAATTATGTAGCAAAGCTATTTCTGCATAAAATATATAAGATCGATTTGATTATATGATTTTTAAACATCTGCATTTCCAAGCACACCATAAATAGATTTTCAAAAGCAAATACAAACTGTGAAAATCATTTATGGCAAAACTGACAGGTAAAGGGTTTTCCCAATAATATATAAAGAGCTTTCATTGTTAAAACAGAAAAAGCCAGAACTCCTGGGAAAAGTGGGTAATAATATGATGGCATAACTAACAAGAAACAGGAAATGACAAAAAAAATATAAAAGAAGTCTTTAACTCCTGCAATAATCAAATACAGATATTTAAAATCAGAAACTTTTTATATGAAATCAATGTGTGTGTACTCTTACCTAGTACCTAGTAGCCAGTATAAGTAGTTCTAGTATTTAAATTATATTTTGAAACATGAATTTTATCTTAGCATATGTAATTAACTTATCCTTTAAAAACAACCATGTTTTATTTTTATTATTGCCTTTTAAAATCCTTATTCTAAATAAATATAAATTATCAAGTCATATAGATTCAATGTCACAGAAATATGTAGTATAGCAAGCAACCCATCTCCCAACAAAAACTACTCTTAAAAAGAAAGTTATGGCATTTTATCCCAGAAATAAAATATATCAAACTAAATATAAATGAATATAAATGAAAGTAAAATTCACCTACAATTCCTTTTCCTACCAAACATGGGTGTCAACCCTAAATTTCTGCTTTGTTCAGCTGCATTAATATTCTATGCATTTCTTCTATATCTTATCAAAGCAAAGCACCCAAACTCCAAAAGAAACACTCAGTCTCCTTCATAATAACATAATCATGATATTACAGTATAATTGTAACCATTACAATAGAAAATAGTAAGGAAAATACTCAAATCAATATTTGTCTCCTAGTAGCGTGAACATTTGTTATGCTTCTCTTGATTGTCCAATAAAAAGTTAATCTCAAAAAAAAGAAATTCAAACTCATTATGGATGTTATTGTTTCATATCATAGATTTTGTCTTTTAAAAACAGATTACATGCTGTGGAGACCGTAATGTAATCATGAATACGAACTAATATGGGAATTTTGGAAAGTATCATCTCAACAGGATATCTTCCATTAATTAGTTTCATGATGTTGGTAGTCACAAAATGGAAGGTTTAATTTAAAATATATCATCAATCAAAGATTGAACTTGGTGATTAACTTTATTTTCCATATTTTCATGGGAAATAAAAATATCCTATATCTGCCTTTAGATGAAGAGGCTCTAACATTTACTCTAAATTTACAGTAGCCCTAGTAGACTGAAGTTGTAGGTTTTGTAACATGTAAAAATTACAATATTTAAATAGCACCAATTTTCCTTTGTCTTTTAATAGCAAAAAATACTTTATTTGTAGTTTTAATACTTAATATTTTGGTTGTGACTTTCATTAAAAGAAGCATATGTTTACTGATTTGAAAAGTGTAAAGTCAAAGATTCAGAAATATTAACCAGGATGCAAGGGAAGGGAACCAGGGGTGTTCATGGTTATTATCATTAGCATTTAATTCTTTAAACATGTGTCTCATGCATTTTACATGATTCTTTTTTCTGTGGTTCTAGCATCGCAGTATCGAGTAGAAAACCAGAATTTAGCATAATGGATGCTCTAGAAATGTTTCTAAAAAAACAAAAAAGAAACTTTTAATAGAATGAAGGTCACTCATGTCTCTGTTATCTCAGTGAAACCATCACATCCAAACAGCTGCTGTGACAGAGTCCACATCAGTAGGAAAAGACGTGTCCTATTTTCCTTGAGATTGTTTGCAAATAAGACAATGATGACATTGTCTTAAGTGGCTTTTTCAGGGAGCTTAGTCTGATTCTTCCCATTTGTTTTGTTTTGCTTTTATTTTACTGTATTTTTAAGGGTTAGGGAAAAGCTGTTATTGCTCAAGATGACTGAGGAAGCCTCTGTGGGTCACGGAAGAAACGTGACCCTGTGGTTCTAAAACAAAGTTGAGGCAAGAAACACCCGATAGGAGCAGAACCTGTGGTCTTGCCAACTGGAGAGTAGATGACATGTTGAGGAGCGTTGGGTTGTTTTTAACTCTTCAGTGATTACACAGCCAGTGACACATGGGCTGCTTGGAAGGTTTCTTCTTCTAGGAAATCATTAAATTATTCATTCAACCAACTTATTAGAAGTCAAGTTCTGTGCTAAACACTGTCCGTGCAACTATAAGTAGGATCTGGCCCCCATCTCTGTAGAAGGTCACAAAGGTAGGAGAGGCAGACAGCTAAACAAGTTTTTGTGATTCATTATGAGAAGTGATTTTTAAAAGGCAGGTCAAAAGAACAAGAGAGAAGCAAAGGACGGTGATAGATCTTTCTTTCAGGGGAAGGCTCAACAAAATCTAGTTTCAAAAAAAGTATAAGGAGATTTTTGCCCAGCAACGGAATACCTATCTTTGTTGAAAATCTGGAACAATTTTAAAATTATTCATTTAGCTTCTGTCTATTAAATATTTCTTATGTTCTAGATATTATATTTTTATTGCCTAGAAGTGATAAAAATATGACTAATAACTTAAAAAAAAAATTTCTACAAGACTTGATTTAGTGAAAATAAAAGAAGGTGACTGACTGAGTCTCTGAATTTGCCTCAGTCCCTTGGCTCCAAAGGGCATGAAGTGGGTGCTGTTTTAAGGTGGAAGATCTGAGGATGTCTCTGGAACCCACACTCATTTTCTTCAATAATCTGCATGATAAGAGAAAGGGCTCAACAGGTCTAGAAAACATGAATCTGACCCAGGAAAAGTAGCCTCATTATGCAGAGCCAGGTGAGGATTAGTCCCTGTCTGGGAGATACAAGGAAAGAGACATTAATTAAGAGCCTACAAGCGTATCGACACAGATGAGAAAGCACCAGAGCAAACATGGCAAGTACACTGCATTACCCAGGGATGTCGCCTCCTGCTTTAGCTCTAGGTCTCAGATTAACTCCCATGTGCTCAGCCACCTTCCTTTCTCTGTCATAATAATTAATCAAAATATCCAGTTATATCCAGAAGATGTCTGCATTTTCAGCCTCTATCTTTTCACTTAGAGATAAGCTTTGTGATTTTATTCCCCACTGGAAAAGCAGAAATGTTTTTCAGATTTTAATAATAATCCCGGTTGCTCAGGGGTCAGTCAGTTTCATCAAATTTAGCAGATTGAAGCCAGTGGTGGACAAATTTAAGATACCAAGTATTGCCCGGCCGGGCGTGGCTCAGTGGTTGAGCATCGACCTAGGATCCAGGCAATCGGGGTTCGATTTCCGGTCAGGGCACAGGCCCGGGTTGCGGGTTCGATCAATGACTCTCTCAACATTGATGTTTCTCTTTCTCTCGCCCTCTCCCTTCCTCTCTCTGAAATCAATAAAGATATATTAAAAAAAAAAAGAGAGAGAGACCAATTATTCCCAGATATGGTCACTATAAAAGGGTTGTTTTTCTCCTGTGTTTGTACAAAATTGGAGACCAAGCTGACCTCACCATAAAGACGTCCACCTCGTCTGACATTGGAAGAGCTGGTCTTGCCTTCGGTAACCTCGCTCTGTAATGTCCGTTCTCTTTAATGGGCGGGTAGCAAGGTTTTCTTCAAAATGGACCCATTTCATACACATAGAACATATATTACCACCTGTGCCCCTCTACTCTGTGAGCTACTTAACACTGCAAAGCAGTTTTACTTGTTAATCTTCAGAAACGCCCGCACAGTTCACCGCGCCTCCCGGGGTCCGTGCCTGCGAGGGGCCCCTTCTGCTTGAATCGGGCTGATGCTGCAGCGCAGCAGAGATGATTCCATAAAACACCAGGCCTGAGGGATCTCCGAGGGAAGGCGGGAGTCCAGGTCGGGGTGGGAAGGGATCGACCGCAGAACTTACACGCGTGTCTGCGTAACCTGTGGACGCAGACAACAGGGTGGTGAAGACCTGGGGGTGCGGGGTGGAGGGGGTCAGTGGGGGCGAAGGGGGGACATCTGTACTACTTTCAACAATAAAGATAAATTTTTTAAAAAAGACAACTTTTTTTAAAGATTTTATAAAAGGCTACATTGTGAAAAGCCCCGAAGCTGCGGCCTTCGTGTCGTGGGGTTGTCGCTCGGGTGCCAGTGGCTGTGTAAGAGGCTGGACTTCCACGATGCCACCGGCTTCGGGGAACACGGTACCGTGAGGAGAGGCCCGGTGGAAGGCACGGCCCCCAGCCCTAACTCTCCCAGCCGCCTGAGCTCGAGTGCAGGCGTGAGGGAAGGAAACGCCCCACGCGCGGAGCCACGGCCTTAAGCCAACACTTGGCCGTGTCTCCTTGAGAGACTCCAGGAGCCGAGGCGCTGAATCCAGGGAACCCGCAGGATTTTGAGACGTAAGAGTAAATTGTTTGCTAAGCCACTGAGTTTGGGGATCCTGGGACTTGATCATGTGGCAACAATAACTGGAATATTTGTTCACTGGAAACTCTGGTCTCTTGTCTTTACTGGAACATATGTCACCGTCACTTCATGAAAAGGTTAAGTATAGAGGACTGATTTTTACTTGAATCACAATTTTAAGGGAAAAATTTTTATGCGCATGTATAAGCGAGAACTTTCTGCCTTTCAAATAGTTGCAGTTCCCATTTGATGAGCACTTTATTACTGGCAGGAACACTCGCAGAAATGATTTCAAAAATTGCTCTCTCTTATTTCCAAAGAGATCAAAATGCGGAGTCATGCACGTCACAGACGCGGGCCTCGGCCCGACTGACTTTGCGCTCACGATCCGGGCACCGCTTCCCGCTGACGGAGCAGCAAACCCGCCTGGGAGCGCCCGCTCGCTCGTCAGGCCGCTGGCGTCCTGTGGCTCCTGAATAAAAGACCCCGACGCCCGATCCGAGTGGCAGCGATACCGGCTGCGGGCAGAGCTGGGAGCCGAGCGGTACGCAGGCTGAGCGGTTCCCTGACCACACGGAGCTGGCCGGTGACGGGAGATGCCATCACCAGCGCTTTCCAAACGTTCTGTGTGCCGGCCTCTTATTTTCTAAATAAGCTTTTTCACGGTGCCCCTGGACAGAAAGAGAGAAAGAAAGAACATTCTAGTTAGTAAGTAGTGAGGTGGAAAGAATTTAATAAGTGTTTTCGTTGTAACAACTTAGAGCATCTCAATAACGCACATACATTTAAAGAAAAAGCAACATGCTACGTCCTTCAATAACCGTGATCACTTAGTGATGAGCCGCGCACAGCTGTTGGACGCTGCACATGCCCCTAAACGCCGGAACCAAACTGGACATTCCACGCTGTTTGGACATCGCCATTCATTGACTCGTATGTAGTGCTTTCTTTTCATTACAGTGACCGCTGAAAACTCGGCTTCGTAAGGATATGGGGACATCGTATCTACCAGCACCATCTCATACCGAAGCCGTGAACTTTCTTCGGTTCGTAGTTCATGTACTTCTAACAAGTGTCAAGTACCACTGGGCTTCTTTCAAACCTTTCAAATTTAAAACCTGTCACTATCCTACAGCTCCCCTGAGGGTGCACTGCAGAGCTCCAGGGAGCCAGGGTGTGCACTTTGGGGCCTAAAGCAAAATCAAAAAAATACCAAAAAATATTGCTGGGCTGTAGTGTGGGAGCTGGGTGAGTGGCTGCCTGGATTCCCCTCCCAGGTTCAGCCCGGGTCAGCTGCTAGGTTCGAGCTCGGTGTAAAGCTGTTTCATCAAAATAACACCCTAGCCAAGTTCATCAGCACTCCGCCGGATGTGAGGACGGAAGCTGCCACGTCATGGCCGGGCCCGTGGAGAAGAGGCCGTGGCAAAGACTTCCGGGCATCCCCCAAGACCCGAGAAACGCGGACTTCAGTCCGACAACCACCAGGAACTGGAGCCTCAAAACCAGGGAGCTTGGGAGAGGCCTCAGAACGTCACGTGAGACGCGCTCTCAGCCGCTGCCTTGATCTGTCTTGTGAGACTGAGCAGAGGACACACTCGCCCATACCTGGGCCCTGACCTGTGGATCTGAGAGAGAATTATGGGTGCTGTCCTAAGACACTACATTTGTGGTAGATTGTTAAGCTGCTGTAGAAAACGAATACAAGATAGAGGTTCATTTCTCTTCCATGTAAAAGCGGCTCGGAGATGAGTAGTCCGCAGCCTCCGTCTGTCGGAGCCACCCAGCCGGGCAGCTTTTCTCCTTGCTTTGCCACCCTCACGATGTCGTGCCATGATGCAAAGTGGTGGCGAAAATCCAGCCATCCTGCCGACCAGTGGACAGAAGGAAGAGAGAGGGGTGTCCTTCCTCTGGAAGAAGCCCAGGAGCCCGGGACACCTGCCGTCTAACTTCTTGGCCGTTGCTCAGCTGCACATCCCTTAGCTGCATGTGTGGGTGGGTCAGGAAGGATTTGGACAATCTGGAGAAAAAGAAAGCTCACCTGTCCCTGGACTATCTTTTAAATGAAAACTATCTTAAAGGTGTAGATTACAACAAACTTGTGGTTATTCCATCTTATTGTTGGAGAAACAGACTTTGAACATGGACTCATAGGCTGAAAACTGTGATGGGCGTTACGATTCCGACCCGGGGAGTCCCTGTAAGTGGAATCAGTCTGACGAGAGGTTCACGAATGATACAGACTCCTCCAGTCCCGTGTAACGGTTCCGTGACTCCCCCTCACTGGCTCTATAAGGGGAAGTAACGTGTAGCCCAGTGACCAGTGTTGGAGTAACTGTGAACCAACCTCGACTCTCTCTTCACCAAGACATAAGCTTAAATGAGCGAGGCCTGTGGTTGTGTTTAGAAGGGGGGTGTTACGTTCTGAGGGGACGTGCAGAATAGGAATGGGTCCTGTGTATTTTGGATCAATGTGTGTGTGAGGTGCGATTATTTCTGTTGGATATATATGTGTGTGTGTACATAGAGTTGTGTGCGTATATATATAACACATGCATACTTACATATAACACCCACATACTTTATAGACTTCTATGTATCTACACGTTTAGTACATACATTCACATTTCAAAAATACTATCAGTAACAAAGTTATTTATAGCAAAGGCAAATAGAAACTTCAGGAAATTTATATCCACTGACATTCTCATTCAATCATTGTCATCAGTTTGTGCTTGTGTGTGAGACATCTAGAAATTCAAGACCTCTGGCCAGGCAACACTAACACCAATAAAAGTAATGGTGAATTAGACATCAGAAGAAATGTTCGCCTTATAATGTAAAGTAGCTGTAAGTATGTGACATTGGTAATTCCATTAAGATATTTTTTAAACAGAATTTGCCTAAATTATGGGAAATTGAGACTGAAGCGTCACACTCACTTTTTTTTTTTTTTCATTTTTTAATCATGCTTCCCTTTGTTACATTGGACGTGGCAGCAGAAATTAATCATTTAGAATTTGTAAATTTCACGACCATAATTTGTTAATAACTTCCTTCCTTGATGACTATCATTTTCAGCTCTTCAAACAGCAGTTTTACAGAGAGTCCTTTCTGTGCAAGAAAAAGATATTCCTGAATTAGAAATAATTGAGCCCTATTACCGGGTGCGTGGGCCAGGGAGTAAGAGACAGCGAGTCGTGAGCCTTAATTACCTGTATAGTTCGTTTCCCTCATCCCAGCCTGGCTGCCCCTTACTTGCAAAACTGAGAAGTCCTCTTAGAAATTAGAGTTCTCCTTGAAGGAACCGTGACATTCGAGACGACGCTTCGGCGCACTGGCGGGTAAGCTGTTCTCGCTGTCACCTCTCCCTGGGAGCTGAGCAGTGCTCCGTCGGGGACGGAGATGGACAGAGCAGATGACAGGCGGTCAGGGGACTCTCCTCTCGCACTCGGGGGCTCCCACCATCGCCATCCGCCATCAGATCGTTAGCCTGTCAGCCCCGTCTGTCACTGGGCCCCGAGCATGGGCCATGGATGTCCCCTAACAGCACCCAGTCACTGGGTTGTGCAGCCTGAGCGGAGCAGCCGACAGCAGCTTCACACCAGGGCTCGTGGCCCAGCGTCCCGTCGCTGGGCCGTGACCCGGTCAGCAGGCGCGGCGGAGGCCGGGGGGACGGCCCAGGCGGACGTGACTGCTGCTGCTCTTCCCTCGAGCGAGCGCTCAAGACAGCGGCTTCTCTTACTCCAGCAGGGCAGGCGCAAGCGCAGGGAGGCCACCCTGGCTCGGGACACCAGTCGAGGCAGTTCCCTTATGCAGTGATGAGATGCAGCCACTAGATGACACCAAGAGATAGTTTCTATATGTCTGGCTACTCTCCCACCGGCACCGCTCCAGGCGACACTCCTGGGCAGGGCTTCGTGGAGATCACGGCGTAGGCCAAGTGAGAGATCTGCGTGTGGGGAATGGCCTTGCTTCAGTAGCATCGGCTACCACCTAACCCGGGAGACAAAGCAAAACCAACCACACAAGGAAAAAACTACTGGACGCGGGGGTCATTGGAACAGCCAGCCTTGAACATCCCGACTGTCGTGTCCTGCCGTGTACCACGAGTAAGGTTTTCCAGAGCAGTCGTTAGTGGGGATTTGGAAAGCTTCCGCCAGTGCGTCTATCACACAAACTCTCCAGTCTCGAAACTCGCCTGCAATACTTCTCTCTCGTCTGTGTTTTATAACCTGAATTTCAGCGACATGCACCTCTACAGGGTTGTAGACGGTTGGCCTGCTCCTATGTTCGTGTCAACAAGAGAGACACTGTAAATACGAATAAGCTTGAACTCTCAGAGGCCTGTTCGTATGTATTCCTTTAAAAAACAACCGACGTTTTATCTTGGACGTCGTGTGTGGATGGTTCGTTACCAGCTTAATGTAATTTGCATCCTGGGAACAGCCTTGAGCGTTACTGCAATAACCGTTGCTCTATGTGTAATAGAATACTGTTTTAGAAGCAGGGTATCTATATAAGAAGAGTTACATACAAATTTCAAAATCTACTCTCTGAATCGGTAAAAATCTCCTGAACTCAAAGGCCATAAGGAAATAGTTATTATTAAATGCATATTCTAGTAAGTGTTGCTTAAAACTGTCACTCTGAAAAATATGATGATGACTTTGTTAATTTTCGTTAGCATTGGTAGGTGGCAAATTAAGTTCCATATTTTTAAAAAGATACTTTTTAATCAGAAAAAGACTATATGTTGATTATATAACGGAGAAAATAAATGTTCTTGATCCTCAAGGCAAGTTTTGAGACACGGTTATTTCGAAGACGTGTGTAGAAATGAGCAGAACACAAAGTCATAGTCCAGTGTCGATCACTAACTTAGTTAAACAAGTGCAGACCGTCAATGTGAAAACCCACAAGGCAAGGAAACGCAAATACAGCCTCACCCTGGAATGACTTTTTTTTTTTTAAAGATACTATTTTGGTTGTTCAATAAATTCTTTATGTTTCCTTTATAAATTTGGACCATTGCATATTTAATTTCCCCCAGTTTCATGGGGTTCTCTGAAATTACAGCAAGGTTTTATTATTTAAATAGCACTCATGTTTTGAAATCAATATGCGGAGGCATTTCACATGGAGTATATTTTAAAATGTTGGCTAATTTGCATAAGAAGCATTGGTATCTATTTATATAGATTTTTGTATCTTTTTTCTTATTTATTTAAGTGGAAAACCTTAGGATGGACCCACTTAAGAACTTGGTTTGTTTCCAAGACGAAGAATGTTAATTATGAATTATGCATGATTTTCATTAGAATTTCTGAAATGCCACAAGATTCTAGGAAATGAGTCACCCAAAAATATTTTGCTTTCCGAAGAAAATTTTGATGCTAAGATATTAGCAGTTTCATTTTGTTGGAATGTGGAGGTGGGAGAAAGGTCTTACAGTTTTATACCAACGACTTATTTACGTGGTTCTATTGACTTCTACCTTCTCTGTTGAGTTGAGGATGTAACTTTCCATTTCTGAGAAAAATGTGGATTTCAAGTCCAGAAAGTCAAACACACACACAGGCACCTTGCTATAAAATACCCTGGATGCATTATGAAGAGCATGTGGTCCCACACAATTTCGTAACATCTTGATGTGTTAACTCTCCTTTGTGTTCAGGATCACGGAATAGCAGGTGTTACCTTCTGAATCCCATTAATAGCGGTTATATGGAGACACGGCCACAAAGAGAAAAAGCAGCCGGGGATGCTGCAGCGCACAGCCAACCTGAGTACTTTAAAGATAAAATATGGAGCTTAATTGGAAATTTCTGGTTTTCATCATTTATTTTCCTAGGCCCTGAGCTTGTTAGTCACTTAAGTGGAGATATTTTATCATTTGATTATATTTATGGAAAACTTTGAATTATTCACTATCTGAGTTTTTGAAGGAGACCTCATGAAGCAGCTTAAAAATAATAATCTGCTGGTTTATTTTTCTTTCTTTTAATTTCTTTTTGGATGGAGATATTCTCTTTATTTTTCCCCCTCCATTTACAGGTGCAGAATTAAAGCTCACATTTGCTCACTATATTATTGATGCACTTAAGTGGAGTGTTCCCAAGCATGTAATTACCGCGTGGGCTTATGGCCCTGGAGTAGCCGGGACGGCGGTGCTGCATATCCATGATTTGAAGGACACACAGGGATGATTATAGAGGCAGGGCTCTGCATCCATTCGAGCCCTTTTGTGTTTAGCTGGTTGTCATGGCAAATAATTGGATAGAATTTAAGCCACTTTCTTCCAAGTGGGAAATTCATAATTTTACCCTTCACCTAATTTTGTAGATACTTTTAAAGAATCTTAAAGTTTCTACAGGAATGACGTAGAGCGGTGTGGGAAAAATGTTCACGCGCCGCGGACACCGCAGAATTAGAACTTCTCTTTGGGAAGATACATCAGTTTCCGTTGGCATCCATCTCCTTCCTTTTTCTATCACAAAGCCACAGAGTTTGGGCTCAGCCTCTTTGATAAAATAAGCCCCATGCAGTTGACTTTGACGGCTTCTGAGAGACGTGGAGAAACGGTAAAAAACTGAAATCTTACTCAGTTTTAGCGAAAAAGACACTCTGCCTAGGGTCGTATTTGGGAAAGGCTTAGGGCCTTCTCAGAACACGGCTGATGGAAGATTTTGTAAATACGAACGATGTAAGTTAATAGCGTAGTGGGGCTGCGTGAGACTGAGAGTCAGGGTTAACCAACCCAAAGGATAGGTAAGTCAAATAATAATGAATTTCCTTCATTACTTTCTATTTCAGTTGCATAATATTGAAACTCGTATTTATTATAGGTTATGTCCCTCTTTTAGATGTAAACTACAGTTATAAACCTTAGAAAATTTAGAATTGAAATATGTCGATTGTCATCCAGTTATTCCCCGAGAGTCTCAGTCATTCGATCTTCGTTTAATGAATGTCTATTTGATGCCAGGCCTCTATCAGCCACCTAGAGTTACGTGATAAGCAAATTTAAACAGACAAGTGAGAACACTCTGCCCTCAGGAAGCTTAGATTCTAAAGGGATGGTGACGCCCTGGCCAGTCTGGCTCAGTGGTTAGAGTGTCGGCCCGAGACTGAAGGGTCCTGGGTTCGATTCTGCCCAAGGGCATGTACCTCGGTTGCAGGGTCCATCCCTGGCCCCAGTCAGGAAGAGTGCAGGAGGCAGCCAATCGATGTCTCTCACATCGATGTTTCTCTCTCTCTCTCTCTTTCTCTCTCCCTCCACTCTCTGAAAAGCAATGGAAACAGTGTCCTCAGTGAGGATAAATAAATAAGTGGACATTAAAATATGGAAGCTGATGCCCGAGAGGACCGGAGCCACTTTCTCCGGGAGACTAGCTGTACCCCACTTAGAGTCCAAGTCTGCGTTCCCAGCGCCGTGGTTCTGTGGACGGAAAGGCCCCTCAGCCCGAGGCCCGCGCTGTTCCGTCGGCGGGCACATCCAGACCCACCGGGCCCGCCTGGCGGGGTGAGGGCTTCCTGTCCATGCTCAGAATCATTCACCTCGTAGTCAGGGAAAGAGGAGTTTTCATAGGAAATCGGGAAAGTTGTCAGCAAAGTGGAAGGAAGGCCTAACACTGAATGGAATTCTGATTCCATGTCTCACCGTCTACAGTACCGAGGGAAAGCCCTCCACTCGTCCTTAGATTCCATTGTGGGGTAGGAACCCTAAGCAAGCTCGGCCATGCTGTGATGTGTGAAAAAGAAATACCACCCCTCAAGGCAGAGCTGACATGGGATCCCGAAAGTCCCGTGTTAGCCCGAGGGTCACGCAGCAGACCAATGCTGCCCATGAGGTTCCAAAGGTCAGGCTTGCTCTGCAAACCCGGTGAGGGCAGGGGCCAGTGCGCTCACTGCGTGGCCTGGGCTAGTGGCCGCAGGAACCCTCTCCGTTCACCAACGTGCGAGTCAGCCGTGGTCGCTGGGAAGTAAGCTGGTCTCTGTTTCCTCATAGTAGCCTGGAGTTTCATCCCCCTGACGGAGGTATTGTGCGGGGGAAAAATGGGACATATCAGATGCGGGCCCTTTTGGAATCCACTAAAATAAAAGCAGAATATAATCCATTATTATAGCGTTAAAATTAAACCTTGTAAGAAAAGATAGAGCTATAAAACAGCTCACAAAGAAGTTCAGAAAAAGAAACAAAAGTGCCTGAGAAAGACAAATGAAATGTATTTCTAACACGAAGAAATAGAAACCACTCCAAAGTATTTTCTCTGCAAAGGTCTATAAATGAACACCAGGGGCTATCAATGCCCAACTGAACTTAGGCAAGTGTCACATTACTCTATACAAGTGACATTTTCTAATGGAGGACATTTATTCCCAGGACAGTTGAAGATAAATGCAGAAACTGAAATATACTTTCGCCTAGCATAATTACTGATAGTTTGGATTTAGGTGTATCATTTTGATGATTTCCATGTCTGAGGTCCCTTTCTCCTCTGTTCCTTACTGCTGCCTTCTTTGTGGTAAATAGATACTTCCTGACGCACCATTTAGTTTCCCTATCATTTATCTTACAATATTTTTAGTCATTTTTAGTGGTCTTCCTGGTGATTTGCAGTTATGGATGGCAATCTAGTTCTAATTATTACCAGCTTAACTTCAATATTATACAAAAAACCTTGCCTCTATATAGTCTCATTCCCTTCCCCTTCCTATATTGCCCTACCAATTGCAAGTTTATCTATTGTGTGCCCATAAACACAGTTTTTAATTATTGCTTTATACAGTTGTCTTTTAAATCAGATTGGAAGGGAAGAATTATAGAAAAGAAATATATGTATACTGTCTCTTTTATTTACCTATGTAATAACCTTTATCAGTGCTCTTTATTTCTTCACGTCGGTTCAAGTTAAAATGTTCTTTCACTTTAGACTGAACAACTCCCCTCAGTATTTCTAGTAGTGCAGGTTTTCTAGCAACAAATTCTCTATGTATTGGTTTTTGTTTTTTCAATACCTCAATGTCCTGTTTTTCCTCATTTCTGGAGTATAGTTTTGCTGGTATAAAATTTTTGGTTGACATTTTAATCATGCAATACTTTGTGTCATCCCCCTGCCTTCTGACCTCACTAGCTTCTAATGAGAAATTACTGTTAGTTTTATTGAGGATTCCTTGTAAGTTATGAGCTCCTTCTCACTTGTAGCTTTCAAGATTCTGTCTTTGGCTTTTAACCATTTCAGCATAATTTTGCCTCTTGGAAATGGCTCAGATACCTAGTATGAAGATCCACTGCAATATTTTATTTGCTTTTATTTTAACTTTCCCCTTTGGTGTGGTCCCTGAGGCTAGAAACTGTAATTCAGTCTAGTCAAGGTCCAAGCTTGGCCCAGTTGTGTTTTGCCTTAACACTTTTTAACTTTCATTTTAACTTTATTGGTATGGAACCTGAGGTGAGTGGCTACAACCTGGACCAGCCAGAATCCAAATTTGGTCCAACATCTTCTCTTTAATTTTAGGTATTAAAGATACCTATGGACTTCTTAATATAGCCAGTGAACCCACTCCTCAGGAACTCCAAATTCCATTGGTAACTTTTACTTCCATTAATCAATCAAAACTCAGCTACAGTTACATACCGTGGGTGACCCTGGGACCATTCAAAGGCCCCTCATCTCTACCCTATTAGACTTTCTCTTTCCAAACCATGTTTCAGTGAATCAGGATTATTCTAGGGAACTAACAATCCTAGTACCAACTACCCAGAGTTAGACAAACTGCTAAGTTTGAAGGCATAGTACTCCAGACCACCAAGTTCCCAAGACTCCTGACACCATCTGCAGGTTTGGGGCTTTCCAAAATCATCCTAAGTTTTAATAATTTTCTAGAAACCCTCACAGAACTCAGTAAAAGGTATTACACTTCCAATTTTGTTCTATTAGAAGGAGGTGATACAAATTAAAATCAACCAAGAGAGAAGATGTATAGAGTAGAGGCTGGGAGGGTTTCAAACATGCAGTTCTGTTGTTGCCCAAACACGTTATCTCCTGGCATTGATGTGTGAGAGTGCACATGAAGCACTGACAACCACGTCCAGCGACACTCATTATCCAGAATTTTCATCCCGGCTTCATTATATACACGTGACTGATTGAATGATTACTCACTTGGTTCAACCCAGTCTCCAGGTCAGCCAATGCCAGGTAACACAAGCCTTTCTCTCCGAATCCCTCAATTGGGTTTCTGGCGTGGCCAGCCTCACCCCAAGCTCTGGTGCGGCCAGTCTCTGCTCTAAACAGAGACACTCATGCAAATATGACATTCATCACCTCCCAGGCGGCCGGGGCAAAGGCCAGACTTCTCTTTGGACAAGGTCAGATGCTTTCCTACACGTCCTTGACAGATCGAAGAGCGGCAGTGCTCTGGGAAGGAGGTCTGAAGGGGTCCAGCCTTACCCTGCGCTCACTGGTGGCTGCCGTGCTGCTAGTTTCACTCTGATTACAGGCTGTTAATTTTCCAGGCTCCCCTTCCCTCCCCAAGCCGAAGTGGGCATGGAAATAGGTCAAGTTAAAATGCTACAAAGCTCACTGTCCTTACTGAAACTCAGGCCTTTATTTTTAATATGTAATTCCTGGGTTCCTGAAAGCCTTCAATTAATTTCCAGAAAGGGTCAATTCTGACAGTGTTGCCAGTTTTCATTGTTTCTATGGAGGAGAAACTTTTCTGAATTCTGTGCCTTACTGTTCCCTGATGCCCTTCCCTCTGTAAATAAAGTTTTGTTGGGACACAGCCATTCTCATCTGTCTGTCTGTCTCCTACATTCGCTTTACCACTGTAATGACAGGGTTGAGTAATTGCAACGGAGACCTTCTGGCCCTAAAACTCCTAAAATTTATATGATGTGGCCCTTTTTAGAAATTTTTGCCAACCTCTGCCCTAATGTATAAACATTACTCTCTCTCTCACTTTATGTAGAGTCCATAGTCCTGTACTCAAAATATATCATGTGCTTTTTAAAACCCTGAGGGATAATTTACTAATATATTATAAAATTTTGTTAAAAAAAGACCATCTGACCTATACAATTCTTTTCTATGCTGCTACGCCTCACTATTTTTAAATACACAATGGCTTATGACATCTATAAGGAGGGGAAGAAATAGTTAAAATAGAACCAAAATCAAGTCTCATGCTACAAAGCTGCATTAAAAATCTGGGCATTGGCTTTTTGCTTCCTTGTTGATTTTTTCATACACTATTTTGTTAGTGTTGTATCAAAAAGATGAGAGAGAATTTTCTCCACCTGTAGGAGGTTAATAGAGTTAAAATAAACATCTTAAATATAATCCTCTGCCTAATAGAAAGCTATATTTTATGTAAATCAATATGATCAATCATATTATTTACTTTTAAGAATGTAATATGTTGCTTGAGTAAAATTCTGAGAAAAGTGATTCACTTATTTAATCAGGGTTCCTTTAAATGCCCGCCAGTGCTCAATTTCAAGCTAAGTTTCAACGCACCAGTTTCCCAGCCACGGTGAACACACATATCTAGTGGACCTTTGGATTCTCTGAACTTCTGTGAATCTAATCTCCCTGATCAAGAAATACGCCATGCTTCATAAAAGAGTCGCAAATTAGAACATTTTAAGAGGTGAAAGTGAACTCCGGTGTTACGGGCCTGAATTACTGGACAAGATTTCACGAGCAAGAGCGAGCTGAGTCTGATTCCAAAGTTAACAGGGTCTGCAGCTTGCTTGCGTGACTGAGTTTTATACTTTATTGGACAGAGAGCAGGCATCCCCTTTTAAGTTCTGTTAGGGTCAGTTATCAACCTAAATAATTATCAACCAAGGTTTGGCATATATGACAAAATATACTATATGTTGCTTGTATTAATTTATTGTTTCATACTATGGGGAAAAATAGATCATTTAAAAATATGGCAGTAAGAAAAGGAAATTATTTACTCCCGTCTGAACTCTTCTATCAGAGTAACAGCATAGTTTGACAGTTTAGAAAATGGGATTTTCCTGGAAAAACCAAACTCAGGACATGAGAGTTCCCTGGGGAGTAAGGGATCCGAAGAGCATCTAGTTATCAAAAAGACTGTTAATATTATGATTACTTATATTGATGTAAATTTTTACATGTGTTTATTACCCTCTCTTCCTGTGGCCAAAATCTCTTGGCACACTTTGCATCGAGCCTCTCTAATGTAGGTGGGAGTAGGCCCCCGATATTTTGTATGTGATCTTCCGGGGACATCCACTGAGCCCTTTGCCTCGGAGTGCAGTGGAAATGTTTGTAACAACATTTTAATCAGCTACTGAGTTCCCCATCCTGTATTTATCTGGGCCTCAAAATTATCACCCCCTTTCCATAATTTGGACACACACGCTGTCAAATTCTGTGGTTTCCCAGCAAAATAAAATGAAATTGGGTTAGTTGGCACACCCCTGTTCTGGGCTATCCCCACCTTTGTTTGCCTCCAACAGTGGAGGTAATTATAAGTTCACTATATTTTATCACTTGACTTTATCTGTCAAAATGTTTTAAAAAGTATGCGCCTGCTGTTTGCAAGTCTCTCTGCATCCCAGTCAAGGCCTTTGTGCAGAAAGCGGTGCTTTTTCCCTGGCTGCCTGGGACAGAGGAGAGGGGAGGGACCAGCTGTGAGCTAACCGCGGGCTTCAATAACTCCCCCAGGAGGAGCCATGGGGAGTTTGTATTTTTGGCCATGAATCCAGGGCTTTCTTTTTAAGTTTCAGGGAGCGTCATGCAGTTGAGCGCTGATTGAATGGGGGCACTGGAGGCTCTGGGGATCAAGCTGTGACATTTTTCTGAGCCTGAAGGCTGCTCACAGTCATTACGGCACAGGCCTGGCTGACTGTGACTTCAGGGGACAGGAGAGAAGGAGTTGGCTCTTCCGAGTGTGGGTGGTCGAATAAACTCTTTTAGCAGCAGCAGTTGGTCTATTTAGCCTGAAAAAGAGACCGCCGGTAGCCCCCAAAGTGCTAAAAAAATTACAATCAATTTTAAAAATATATATTATATTACATAAAAGACTGTAAGAGCGAGTGCTGAGCATTGCTGCACAGAATTGCCAGCTGCTAAATGAAGCGGCCGCCTGCGGCCGAGCCGGGCTCGTCCTGTAGCCCAGAGAGCGGCCACCTCTCCCGGCGCTGCACCTTCTCTCAGGGGAGAGAAAAACCCCAACGAAACGAGAGACAGCAGCAGAAAGCGAAAAACACGAGGAAAGGCGGTGAAGACACCGCCTGTCGTCTCCATGCCTGTCCCTTGCCGTGGGTGGCGCAGGGTTTGCTAGTGGAGGGGCTGCTGAGGCTCATGCATCGGCGAAACCTTCCGTCGGGGATTAAGGAAACACTCGCATCTTGAGATTTATTAAGGACGGTTGGCAGTGCTGTTCTTTAGTGCTGGTGTTAACTCGGCTTCGAAGGACCGTCTCCAAGCCTTCAAAGCCATTGACTGTCCCTCTCCACTTAATTCGCCGCGTAGCTTAAGAATTCTTGGCTCCTGGAGTTTTCCGAGCTGCTGTTTTAGACCCGATGTGGCGAAAGGCCCTGCAGCCGGCAGGTTGAGTTGCGCGGCTGGTCTCCTGGTCAAGCCCCAGAAGTTCAAGAGCCAGGGGCGTGCGTGCGGGGCACACACGGGCGGGCCGGCTGCGGGCATCTCAGCCCCCGCGCAGAACGGAGCTCACCCCACAGCTGGCGGCTCCCGTGAGCCCCAGGGTGAGGGGATGGCCTCTCCAGGGTGACCGGTAAGGGAGGTCCCCTCCGGGGGCTCAGAGGCACATCCCACCCCACGGCCTTCGGGGTCTCACGGCCCCTTCAGAGGGCACAGGCCCCACGCGGACCGCGCCTCAGGCCGTGGCAGGGGGTCTCCTGGGCCCCGGCCCCCCGCAGCGGGCCTGGCAAACGGCGGCCTCGCGACTCCCCGCAGCGGGCTCTCTCCGCTCAGGACTCGCTCTCTGTCCTGTGGCCCCACATTCTCTGATTGCTCCCAGTTTCCGTAACCGGTGACCCGGCTTCAGCCCTCCGTGTCGCTGTCCGGGACCCTGGTCTGTAACTTCATCTCCGCTAAGGAATGACCTTCCGTCTGTAGACGGGGCACCGGCCTTCCCGGCTCTCAAGGGCGGTGACACCTGCAGGGAGCCTCGGCCCTGCCCTGCCCTCCCCTCCCAGGCTCCTCCAGCAAAGCTCCCTTTTCCCCGGTTCTGATTCTAGGAGCCAAGTTTCTTTCCTTCTCATTTTCTTCCCTGTGGAACCCCACAGAATGTTCCATCTTCCATCTGGCAGCCCTGTCTTTCCAGGCCTCTCTTCACTCCTGGGCTCAGTTCCCCAGGAGGAAAACACTAATTTCTTCAGCGTTTCCTTGAGTTTCTCTCACAATGTGAATCTCGGGACGAAAACCGTAGGTCTGATTATACTCTGGAAAATGAGATTACTCTTTCCTTTGGCCTGAACCCTGTGGTTCTACCTAAAATTGTATTGACTATTTCAGAAGGCAAATTATACCCAGGAACTGAAAGTGAATAAAATCATTGACCTGTTTTTATAGACCCTTCCATTAAGGTGATATCCACCTCCTTTTGTAACTTTACAGTGACCTTGAATTTTTTTAAACACATCTCTACAAATTTAATGTTGTTCATTGTGACCCCAGATTTAAAAATCCAGATTTTAAAATATTTTGAACACGTAGCCACTTATTCGACACATCGAGTATATCCCTAATAGTCCTTGAAATTTTGAAAATGTGATGCGTATACCTTTATATAGTTTCAATCGGGATTCATAACTATTTTATAAGCACCTAGTGTAGGTACTCATAATGTAATTAAATGAATAGGACTTGTTTTCTGCTGTGAAGGACTCTGTAAGACCACAGGCTCCATGGGGGAGGGGCCGTCTGCCCAATTCACCGCTTTGACGCTCAGCATGGGCACTGTGCCTAGGACATGCCAAGGCTGCGGTGGCCTGCGAATTAATGAGTGGGTGTTGAGAGGAAGCGAGAATATACACCACTAAGCTACACTGAGACAAATGTCAGTCCTATCTTTTATCAGAAGTGTTACCAAGACACAAGTACCAAGTCGGCAGCCTTCTTCTACCTCTAATTTCCTTTCGTTGGACACTTCTAGCAAATTGCATTTCATCCCAGAGACCCACGGGGAAATCAAGCGCTCTGGTAAACTCAAGGTGCACTGTGTCTAAAACTCTGTTTGAAACAGACTCTTAGTATCCAAGGTTAGACTACCTATTAAAAATGAAAACTTAATTTTTAAATGTCACCCAAATATCCCTCTCCTAGCCTAGCCGGTGAAGATGGGCCAAAGTGGTGACCGGAGACCTTCTTTAATCATGACTGTGACCCTGAGTCCCAGAACGGACGCAGAGCCGTGCTGAGTAGGAGGCCAGAGGAAGAAACTGGACTGAGGGAGAGGCCAGGAGTCAGTTTAAACACCTGATGTCGACGCGAGGGCTGTTCGTGCCTAAAGAACGACATCAAGGAAGGCTGGAAAAAGTGCGACCTTTCTATGAAAACTGCTGGCTTCTAAATGAGTACTCGTTTAATTTATAAACTCTCGCAATCCAAGGATTTTATTGGAGCTTAATTGCAGGCCTCTCTTTATGAGTCTTCCAATCCATCTGACTACCTTTGGGGTAAAACAGGGAGACATTTGCTATCTACATATTTTGTTAGTAAATCTATTCTACAGGATTTTCCAGAGATGGCCTTCAGTACCTTGTGGGTATGTAATGCACACTTTTTTTCTTACTCCAGAGTTATAATTAATTGAGCTATTTTACAAAACTTCTGAATCTAAATAATTACATTATTTTAAAACAAAATAACTATCATATCTGTTTCTGAAATTACACGTAGTTTGTTCTATACGCTGCCTAATTTTTAAAACAGACCTTCAACGACATAGTCTGTTTATAAAGTCGTCTTGTGTCAAACCACCTTATGATTGAAGAAACAAATTAGTAGATAACTGTGTTAAATGTTGAGAGTCTCAGAAACTTCTTCCTTTGACGCAGTGACTTTCAAATCTACATTTAAGTGGTTGGTGCTTTCTTCAATGGAAATCTTACCTTTTAAATAGTACTAAAGCTAATGAACATAATAAAGCCCCTGTGGCTTAGTCAGGATAGCGATAGGGACAGACGTCCCATCCACCCAAGGGCGTCAGGTTCACTCTCCCCATCCTTCTAAAGCAGACCTTGACAACCCTCCTGAAGGCTTGGGTCAGGGAAGAGCGGCTTCGCTCTGCTGTCTTGGGTTTGTTAACCCCTCTGAGTGTCCCCTCGGCCAGGAGCTCGCTCAGGTCACTCGGGGACGGTGACCCGCACAGAGCCGTGTCAGAGCTCCTCCCCAGCACTGGGGAGTGTTCTCCAGAGCCACTTGATGCCTCAGCGACAGCCGCTTTACCGTGTTGACCCCTCTCCGCCCAGAGAATAGACTCATTCACGTGTCAAGTGCACGCTGACAAAGGCCAGCTTAGTGGTGAGTGGTGGTGCTTCAACCCCTTTAAGCAGATTTATTCCTCCATCTGATGAGGATGTTGAAGTGATTTTGACGAGTATAAAAACAGCTATTGTAAAAAAAAACCACCACTTTTTAATCCAGTGAAATTTATTTTTGTTTCAGGGTTGATCTAAGTAGCTAATATTTTTTATTTAATGTAAAAAGCATCGATGGCAATTCTCATTTTCACGGTGCTTGGGCAATGATGCAGAATGGAATTAACTGAGTACCATGTATATCGCACAATAGCAGCTCAGTGTCTCTCAGAGCCTTGTTTTAAAAAATGAGACATTTATTTTTCGTCTCCATGAGTACATTAGATAATTTTGTAAAAAAAAACACAAATGTAGGTGTGTTATTTTATTTTTGTGGATCAAAGACTGAGGCGGGGGGATTCTCAGACAATGGGTGATGGAGAGAAGGGGGTGGGGGCTGGAAGAAAAAGAGGAAGGGGTTAAACAAAGGAAACAAACCTCATAGACAGGCTGCAGCAGGGTGGTGACCGGGGGAAGGGGGCGGGGAGGTGGGGAGGGCGAGGCGGACCGGTGGTGCCGGGAGACTTGACTGGGGCGGGGGACACACAGGACAGTATACGGGCGATGTATAGAGAATTGTACCCCTGAAGGCTATGTAACCTTATTAACCAATGCCACCCAATCCATTCAATAAAGTAAAGTGAAATAAAATTTAAAAGAGAGGTTCATAAAAAAAACAGTGATGTGACTTTAAAGGTGAGATAATTTTTTGTGTTTGAATAGTTTAGGTGCATTCGTGAGAAAAGTAATAAAAGAATTGCAGGCGAGAACTCTCAAAACCTCTTACTGACATTCAAATCTCACACTCCCCCCTCCAGCTATTTTACTTATAATTAGAGTAATTAAGGTGGTTTAGTTTTAAAATAGTCATTTTCCTAAACTGATCATTCTTTTTTCCAGTTATTATTCTGACTAATAACAATGATGTCTGAACAATGTATTTTCCTTTAACTGTTGTGGATTTTTCCCCGTAATGTTTTATTTCTGTAGTTGGGTAAATCCACTCTTTTTCATTCGATTTTCATCCAGGTAAAAGCGTCTCTGTTATTTGGTGCTCTAGGCTCACTTATTTTTCTGTGCTTTATCTATGAAAACTCCATGGACTAGTAGAATTATTTTATTTCTGACATTTGCTATTAAGATTTTTGATGAAAGAACTAGAAATGCCCCGTCTCTTTCTTATAAAGAAATTCTGTATATCTGGGAAATACTTAGTCTGATTTTAATTCCAACTCAATGCGACATAAAGCTCGGTGTCATCGCCCCCTTCATCACTGTGAAGTGCCCTTTTACTGTTTCCTGAGAACGACTGAGTGCCGGGTAGTCAGAGACATAGGGTGTCTCCACCGTGTAGATGGAGGCCTCCGGCGGTGGCTGTGTCACCCGGCTCACACTAGAGCTTCGTGATAATATGAGAACAAGACATGATCCGACCAGGGGAGTAAGGATGTTGATTAAAATGTAAAGCTCGTTAATAGGCCAAGAGATGTAGACTGAGGCCACAGAGACTAGTCATTACCCAGCCAGACTGGGTTCCAGTCCCATCTCTTCCGCCCTGTAGCTGTGTTACTTTAGGTAAGTCACTTAAGCTCTCTGTGCCCACATTTCTCCCCCACCCCCTCCCAATGGACAGTGAAGACACTTCTCTCCAAAGGGTTGTGCTGAGTGAGGATTAAATCGGTAAATATAAGCAATATAACCAGAACCATGATTGCGATCACTTAATAAGTACTGTACACGCTTGCTATTATTATGTTTAAGTATCATTTCAAATGAATTGGTCTTAGAATTTGTTGGTTATCTCTGAAAGTCATTCACACGGAAACTTTATTTTGGGTTTTTTAATGTTTCTCAAGTGAAAACTTGAAGCCCATGTAGTTAGTCAATGAATGGGAGGCAGGGAGTGAAATCTAGGAGTTTTCCAATGAAGAAGGAAAGAAGAATCAAGATTGGGGGGAGTGGGGTAGAATAGAGAATTTAAGACAGTTTAGCTAGTTTGTTATAATAAATGAGAGGTCAGGAAACTATCTATGAAGGGCCAGAGAGTAACTATTTTAGACCGTAAGGCCTCTGTGCCTAGTACACAATTCTGCTTTTACAGTGAGAAGACTGCCCTTGACAGTGTGCCAGGAAATGGACGTGGCTGTGTTTTCCTAAAACTTTATTTGCAGAAAGAAGAGAGTCCGAGCTTGGCCCTGCAGGCTGTGGTTCACTGTCCCTGCAACATAGAGATCTCTGCGGACTCACCAACGGGGCCGAGCCTCTTGCTCTAACCTCTCTCCTTTATCTCTTATCCTGGTGTTTCCAGTACCGGCAGGGGTCCTTGGGCATTTCCAATTAGGAAGGTCAAGCAGGTAATCAAAAGCGACAAAGAACCCTGAGGGTAAAATCAAACTGAGACAAATACATCTGAGTATCAGATCCTTGAAAAAAATCAGACATACCCAAAGATTATCTTCTATAACTCATTCGAGTTCAGTAGTGTTAGTAATCGTAATTTAATTAAAGTCTCCACAAGACTGTGAAAGAATCTGACACAGCATTACCAAAGGTCCAAATAATTTGATTCAATAAATATACATGTAATTTAGTAAACTCTTCAATATCCCACCGTGATTATGTGTTTATTATAGAGTCGATTTGTTTGTCGATCTGTAATTTCCAAGTGTACTTGGCAAAGTGTAAATGTCCCCCTGTATCCCTCTGTTCTCCTGTGTCATCGCTTTCTTTCTTTACATGCAATTTATTCACCTTCTTAGATACCTGTTTAGCAACCAGGAGACCACATTTTTACAGATTATTGTCACATCAAGTATATCAAGTTAAAATTATTAAATATAATAGGTGTTCATTGAAATAATAATCCTACTTTATCCAGTATGTTCTACTCTGTCTGTCTCTTGCAGCCTAAAATTAGCGCCACGATTCAGTGTGACAAATAGTCCATCTAGCATCAGGATGGAAGAGAAAGTCAATGAAACTAAACCAGCTACATTAGACATGATGAGTAAAATGTTCTGAGAACCTACAGTGTTCTTTTCCATGAACACAGCCAGGCGATTATGATCTGGCCTACTTTCCATCGGCCCGCGAGCAGCAGGGGCGTTCATCAAGCCCAGCCGCTCGCATTAACGGGGAGAGGCCCGCATGGCCCACATTAGACGACAAAGGCCCGGGGAAGACACTTCACTCTTTGGGGAAGAGACAAATATGTGAAGGCCAATTTTATTCCTTAAAGGACATGCTATCGGGGGTTATTACTACTATTAAGCCTTTATTAAATCCAACCACACAGGTACTCAGAGCACGTCATCGGTGCTGATGGGAGCATTTTGTTATGAAAATGACCCCTGCTTAATGCATGTGGTATGCAAGCTTCTTGACTAAAAAGGCGGCTCAGAAAGGCCTCCCCCCCCCCCCCCCCCCCGTGCCCCATGTGTCACTAATGCCGCCTTGGGGCTGAGACTGGCCAAGTGGAGACCAGGAATCACCGACGGCTGCATCTTCCGCGCTGTTTTCTGCCTTAGCATCTCTCAGGCCCTTTATGCAGTTTTCCTCTTGCACATGTGGGCACACAGGCTCCATATACCCTTTCCTCTGTCTCCCTCCCCCTCTCTCCCTCCCTCTCCCTCCCCCTCCCCCTCCCCCTCTCCCTCCGTCTCCCTCTCCCTCCTTCCCTCTCTCCCCCTCTCTCTCTCCCTCCCCCAGTCTCCATCTTCCATGCATTATTTCTGACTCGCTCCAAAGGAACCCTTAACCCTTACTCTCACCCACATCTGCTCTTCTCACGTTCTCCTTTGGGGTCACAGACTTGGCAACACAGAGGGAATTATGCGACTAATCCGGGGACGCTGCCCCAAAGCGGCCTGTGCTCGGCCCCACTGCAGGGTATCAAGCGCACAGCAGGGAGGGCCCCTGAAAACGGCGTGGAGTTTGTAACGCGCACCTTTAGGCATCCCTGCTCTTCTGACTGTGGTTTTCACGCGACGCAGAGCTACGAGTATTTCTGACATAGCACAGAGGACCTTTGGTGGCAGTGTGAGGTCAGGATGAGAAGAGCATTGCTCGAAACAAGGGCTGCACACTTTGAAACCAAGGCCTCGGCCGGCCCACAGCTCCCTGCTGCCCCAGGAGCCCAGCGGAGACCGAGCTGCCCGCCTGGCTTTTCCTGGAACCCGCGCTGGAGGCATCGTTTTTACATTAGTTTTCTTTAACCTGACAATCGTACGTACATGCAAAATGTGCTCCCTTCCCCCCCTTTGACCTTGAAGCTCCACGTCAAGATCTTCCTGTGTGTGACCCCCATCAACCCCTGTCGGTGACAGAAGTCTCCCAGCTGATCGCTTTTCTCTAAGGAGACAGCTGCTCACGTCTTACGATCTTTGGCCCCGAGCACCGACGGCTAGAAGACTTGCTTCTCATGTGGTTACAGATCTTGGCCCAGCTGGCGGCTCCCTTTCAACAGTGCAGGTTACTCTGAGCCCCCGTAGCACTTACGCTTGGCACCTGCCTGAGTCCTACAGGCCCCTTTGCTGCCCTTTAGCCCCCACCCTGGGCCCAGCGTGGCCCTCAAGCCTATGCCCAAAGCCGAGCGTCGTGTGTGTCCCTGTGAACTTTCCTGTCTCTGTCTCACTCTCTCCACTGTCTCACGTATGCCAGGGCAGAAAATGTTTAAAACCATTTAATTTACACTATGATTCTGAATTTTTTCCCTAATGTTTCTAAGCTGCTTAGTTGTAGTTCATATGCACAGACTTTATTTTGGGCTTCAGCTCACCCTGTTTCATGCTGGGAATGGCATTTTATCAAATCCCAGTTCTCTTGAACCATTTTGAGGAATTCATTTGCTATAACATCATTAACATTTAAGAAAATGAGAGAATGCAACTGAAAGCATGGTAATACAGTTAAAGTTTTAGCAAGTTTCTCATATTGCACAAAAATGTTTGTCTGTTATATGATATGAATAAATCTGAAGGGCTTAAACCAGCTTCAAATATCAATTTAATAAATCAAATTTTATTTTAGAACTGTTTGCCTACATTAGAAAATACAACTGATTCATTTTCACATGTTATTTACCATCTTCCATCTTTTTACTCCATAATTCATCAAAACTGCAACATTTTATTCATTAGAAAAAAAAGTTTATTCCTAGCTGAATTTTGTAGTATAAGAACCATGTATACTAGTTAGAATGGGTTTTATATTATGTTTATTTGGAAATTATGATAATTTCTAAACACTTTTATTCAAAGAGCTAGCAAGGGACACGAAAGATATGCCGTAGTTCACGGGAACTGAAAATGGGCTCTTTTTATGCCAACATTTAAAGCTGAAATAAGACTCATTTAAAAATCTGCTTTCCAGTTCAAAATAACACAAACAACATGGACTACACAGTAAGGAATGTTTTTATTTCTCAGGCAAGGAATTTGGAGGGTCAGAAATACTATAAAGCTTAGTCCCAATTATGCATTTTTCTTTGGGATGATTCCTAAGTATTAAGTACCTTACACATTAAAAAATCTGCACTATATATAATGCAAAGCATATGTGTACGTATATCAAGGGAGATGCCATGTAGCTATCTTTCCACTGTGAACGCACACACTGAGCAACAGGATGGAAACGTTCAGTTCTCCCTCTCAGAGCGCCTGAAGGAAACAAACAGAAATTCCTACCTTCCTGCGTCGTGAAAATGAGAAAAAGACGTCGGTTTAATGTTAGCAGAGCGGCCGTGCCGCAGCAAGAACAACTCGATTTTCATCGTTAGGAATGTTCGCCTTGTGCTCTGCTCCCTTTGACGCCCCTGTGCCACCGCGTCTCGCGTCCCCGTGGCCCAGCAAAGAGGCAGGCGCTGCTCGCAGCGGGCGTGAAACACACGGGCCTCCTGTGACAGCATGACCACAGCAGGGGGACACTAGGAGCGAGGCCAAGGCCGGCTCCTCCGGACCCGAGAACGAAAAGCAGGTGATGAGAACACTGGCCCCGGCAAACACTGGCCGGAGGCGCTGGCGGCTTGGCCGCGGCCACAGGCCTCCTCGTTTGTCCCCGTGCGGGACCGAGCTGGGCAGGCGGCCGGGCGCCCTGCGGCCGGGGCTCCCCCTCAGGGTTCGACGGCACCGGCCACTCTGGTGTCTGGACTCTGGCCCTGAGACGTGATGTCCATCGTCGCCACAGCAAAGCTAAGAAGACAAACCACGGCCCGGAAAGAACGCGTCCCTTTGATTCGTCCGCTTTGTATGTGTTTGTTTCGTTTACATGTTATCTTGCTGGAATTTACAAGTGCTTGACACGTCAGTGAATTTGGAAATTTTAGATCTCATTGAATGGGGTTATGAAATATGAAGGATGGAATAGACACTGTTAGTTACGAGGATGCTGATGTCACAGTATTTTGGCATTTGCTCCAATAAAAATACATATACTCATGTCTATGTCTACACATGCCTATGTACATGTGGGCATTATAGATGCAGGCACACATTTTTAATTATCTATATAATATATGTAACTATGTCCTTTCAACGTTAAAGAGGAAATCAGGCTGACAATTGCAATGAATAATTTGAGGGAAGGGTATTTTGCAATATTTCATCTACTAAGTAAGACCTAATTAATATGTACGGAGAGATGGAGTTTCATTTATAATTTTCATTTTTATGATTAGAGAAGTAATGCATGACATGCTGGAAAATTTAGAAAATTAAAAATAAATGAATAAAAATTTAAATCACAAATAATCCCCAAACAAAGCAAAAATCACCATTTTCTACTTTTTAGTATCTTGCCTTAGAATCTTTTGTTTTAAGTTTCTTTATCTTTATTGTTGAAAATATTACAGATGTCCCCATTGAATTGATCCCCTCCACCCCTCATCCATCCCACCCCCAGGCTTTCCCCAGACCAGTGTCTGTGTCCATGGGTTATGCTTATAAACATGTAAGTTCTTTGATTAATCTCTCCCCACCCACACCCCTCTCCCCACCTTCCCTCTGAGATCCCTCAGTCTGTTCCCTGCTTCTGTGTCTCTGGATCCATTTTCTTCATCAGTTTATTTTGATTATTAGATTCCACATATAAGTGAGATCATGTGGTACTTGTCTTTCTCTGACTGGCTTATCTCACTCAGCATAACACTCTCTAGTTTCCTCCATGCTGTGCCAAAGGATAAGAATCCTTCTTTTTACAGCTGCGTAGTGTCCATGGTGTGAATGTCCCACAGCTTCTTATCCACTCATCTCCTGATGGGCACTTGGGCTGTTCCCAGATCTCAGCTATTGTAAACTGCGCTGCTATGAACATAGGGGAGCATAAGTTCTTTCTGATTGGTGTTTTGGGTTCCTTAGGATATATTCCTAGAAGTGGGATCACTGGGTCAAATGGCAGGTCAATTTTTAATCTTTTGAGGAACCTCCACACTGTTTCCTACAGTGGCTGCCCCAGTCTGCACTCCCCCCAGAGTGCACTAGGTGCCCTTTCCACACCCTCGCCAGCACTTGTCCTTCCTTGATTTGTTGATGGAGCCATTCTGACAGGTGTGCAATGACACCTCATTGTGGTTTTCATCTGCACCTTTGATGATTAGCGATGTTGAACATTTTTTCATATGTCTCTTGGCATCTGCATGTCCTCTTTGGAGAAGTGTCTATTTAGGTCCTTTGCCCATTTTTTAATTGGATTGTTTGTCTTCCTTTGGTTAAGTTGTATGAGTTCCTTATATATTTTGGATATTAACCCTTTATCAGATGTGTCCTTGGCAAATATGTTCTCCCACACAGTGGGCTCCCTTTTCCTTTTGTTGGTGGTCTCTCTTGCTGTGCAGAAGCTTTTATTTTGATGCAGTCCTACTTGTTTATTTTCTCCTTAGTTTCTCTTGCCCCAGGAGATGTATCGGCAAACATATTGCTGAGAGAGATGTCTGAGATTTTACTGCCTGTGTTTTCCTCTAGGATGTTTATGGTTTCATGTCTTACATTTAAGTCCTTTATCCATTTTGAGTTTACTTTTGTGTATTGTGTAAGTTGGTGGTCTAGTTTCATTTTTTTGCATGTACCTGGCCAATTTCCCCAGCACCATTGACTGAAGACACTGTCTTTACTCCATTGTATATTCTTGCCTTCTTTGTAATATTAACTGACTGTAATGACATGGGTCAATTTCTGGGGTCTCTGTTCTGTTCCACTGATCTATATGTCTGTTCTTGTGCCAGTACCAGGCTGTTTTGATTACAGTGGCTTTGTAGTATAGCCTGATATCTGGTATTGGGATCCCTCCAACTTTGTTCTTCTTTCTCAAGATTGCCATGGTTATTCGGGGTGTTTTTTGGTTCCATATAAATTTTTGAAGTGTTTGTTCTAGATCTGTGAAATATGCTGCTGGTATTTTAATAGGGATTGCATTGAATTTATACATTGCTTTGGGTACTATAGACATTTTAATGATGTTAATTCTTCCAATTCATGAACATAGTATATTTTCCCATTTGTTTTTATCTTCCTCTATTTCTTTTTTCAGTGTCCTGTAGTTTTCTGAGTACCAGTCTTTTACATCTTTGGTTAAGTTTACTCCTAGGTATCTTCTATTTTTAGTTGCAGTGGTAAATGGGATTGTTTTTTAGTTTCTCTTTCTGAGAGTTCATTATTGGTGTATAAAAATGTCATCAATTTCTGGTTGTTAATTTTGTATCCTGCTACCTTGCTGAATTCATTTATTAAATCTAGTAGTTTTTTGGTGGAGTCTTTAGGATTCTGTACATACAATATCCTGTCATCTGCAAATAATGGCAGTTTTGTTTCCTCCTTTCCAATTTGGATGCCTTTTATGTTTTCTTCTTGTGTGATGGCTGTGGCTAGGACTTCCAGTACTATGTTGAATAAGAGTGGTGAAAGTGGACACCCCTGTCTTGTTCCTGTTCTTAGGGGAAATGGTTTTAGTTTTTGCCCATTGAGTATGGTGTTGGCTGTAGGTTTGTCAAATATGGCCTTTATTATGTTGAGGTGTGATCCCTCTATTCCCACTTTGCTGAGAGTTTTTATCAAAAATGGGTGATGGATTTTATTGAATGCTTTTTCTGCATCTATTGATATGATCATGTGATTTTTGTCTTTCAATTTGTTTATATGATGTATCATGTTTATTGATTAGTGAACATTGTACCAGCCTTGCATCCCTGGAATAAATCCCACTTGGACATAATGTATGATCTTTTTAATATATTGCTGGATCCGATTTGCTAATATTTTTTGAGGATTTTAGCATCTATGTTCATCAGGGATATTGGCTTATAATTTCTCTTTCTTTGTGGTGTCTTTATCTGGCTTTGGAATTAGGCTCATGCTGGCCTCGTAAAAAGAGTTTGGAAGTGTTCCTTCCTCTTGGATTTTTTGAAATAGTTTGAGGAGGGTAGGTGTTAGTTCTTCTTTGAATGTTTGGTAAAACTCCCCTGTAAAGCCATCCAGGCCAGGGCTTTTGTGTGCTGGGAGCCCTTTGATTACTGCTTCAACTTCATCAGCAGTTATCTGCCTGTTTAGACTTTCTGACTCTTCCTGATTGAGTTTTGGAAGGTTGTCTTCTTCTAGGAATTTATCCACTTCATCCAGGTTGTCAGCTTGGTGGCATGTAGTTGTTCACTGTATTTTCTTACAGTCCTTTGTATTTCTGTTGGGTCAGTTGTTACTTCACTCTTTCGCTTCTGAGTTTGTTTATTTGGGTCCTCTCTCTTTGTTTCCTCATGAGTCTGGCTAAAGGTGCATCAATCTTGTTTATCTTTTCAAAGAACCAGCTCTTGGTTTCATTGATCATTTGTATTGTTTTTTAGTCTCTATGTCATTTATTTCTGCTCTGATCTTTATTATTTCTTTCCTTCTGCTTACTCTGGGCTTTTCTTATTGTTCTCTAAGTTTTTAAGTTGTAGGGTTAGAGAGTCTATTAGAAGTTTTTCTTGTTTTTTTGAGGTAGGCCTGTAGTGCTATGAACTTCCCTCTCAGGACTGCTTTCATTGTGTCCCATAGATTTGGAGTTGTTGTGTGTTCATTTTCATTTGTTTCCAGGAAGTTTTTTATTTCTTTCTTGATCTCTTTGGTAACCCATTCATTGTTTAAAAACATGCTTTTCAGCCTCCATACGTTTAAATGTTTTTTAGTGTTTTTATTGTAGTTGATTTCTAATTTCGTGCCCCTGTGGTCCGAGAAGATGCTTGATATGATTTCAGTCTTCTTGAACTTGTAGAGACTTGTTTTGTGTCCTAACATGTGGTCTATCATTGAGAATATCCCAAGTAAACAGGACACAAAACAAATTAATATAAAATTTGACATTTTAATAGTTTAGATGTGACTTATGAAATAAAATAATCTCTAAATTATTCTCCTTCTGAAGAAAAAGGGTCTTAAAAATATGTATTTTAAGTTGTTTAACATTCCTGTCCCAAGTGATTGCTTTCCTGTGGGTGTATTGACAGAGGACATAAGGTAACAGCTAATGTAAGGCCCTGGTGGCTTCTTACTGCGCTGGCACTGCCCCCTGTCCAACACTACGGTTGGAATCTGCCCACTTTCATTTAGGCAGCTCTACACTGGTCAGTTGTAAACCAGGGACAGCAAAGTTTAGCTAGCTCATGTCAAATACATGTTTTATGTTTGATGAACCAATAACATTCACCTAATTCCACATTGAAAAGAATGTAGAATCTCTATTAAGAATTAACCTCGATAAAACATAGCTGCTGGCACTTGAGTGGGCCTGGGCCCTCCTGCTTCTCAGCCAGGCTCCCTCGATGAGAGCAGAGCATGCAGGAGACCTGAGCATGCAGGAGACCTTCAGTGTCTCTCTCCTCTGAGTCCCAGGCACTGGACACCTGAATAGGTCACACTCAGTCCTCAAATTGAGCATCCTCTGAGCCCTCACTCGCTTCTGTTCCCCTTGCTGAAATATTTAGATTGATTTGCTTCCCTACTCGACTCTCACAGGCCAGGTAGTTCTTGGGATCTCATTGTCTTCGTTTTTTTTCATCATTTGAATACAGATCATCACTAATATTTAATGTACCTCCGAGTCACTGTCTGGTCTTATGTAGAGACATTATAGTGACAAATGCACTAAATATTTGAAGCTTTTGCAGGATTTAACTAAGGCTTATATAGAACATTAGAGGCCTATTCAGGGAACTTGGGATATGAGTAAAATAATTTTACCTTGAAAATCAAAGGATCCTAAGTCTTAGGACATTCAGGGGCTAGCTGTACAATTGACAGAAAGAAGCTTTTAAAATTCAGAAAATTTCTAAAATTGCAATCGTGAGAAGAGAAATACCTTCGTGGAAAATGGAAAATGTAAAGTTGCACTGTCCCCTCTCCCAGATCCAGGTCTAGACTAAACTCTTTCATGGCCTTCCCCGGATCTCCTCCCTCTTTACTCTGGCCCAGCCCCAACCCCCTCGCCTACCCAGGTTTTACTCCATGTCCCCTTCTGCCCCTTCCCCTCTCCCCTGTCCTCCGCCAGCCTTTCCCACACCCCAGTGCCCCTTACAAAGTCTTCTAACTCAGCTTCCGAGGATGAGCAGTCTTGCTTGCATTAAGGCTTTAAGCCTGAGTCAAGATTAGATTTGCATTATCTAGTTAAAGACTTCCCTGGCCCTCACAGATAAAGATAAAATTCACAGAAGAATTTAGTACTGCCTTGGGGCCATTTATTTAGTTTAGGAGTCTCTTCTTGGAGCTAGAGAATGTTAAAACTTGGTTGGAAACACTAGAGTGAATTGATTACTAAAGTGACGTTGAACACAGTATATGAATCACACTTTGGTAAAGATGAATATAAAAAGAGTATAAAAATAGTGCAAGATCTGTTAAAGGCAATTCCTGAGTTCTTTCCTGTAAAAATTGGTCAGAACCGCAGTCTTATAAACAAGTAATGCATCCAGGATATTAGAGACCATCCCACTAACACTTTCAGAAAGTATGGTTCCCATCAGGGAGAAGATATGACAACTGTCCTACTCTGCTCTGTTGTTGATTGTCTTAAATGAGGTGTCAGATTTGGTAAGAAATACAAAGATAGGATGGTATCTATAAGACTTCCCATCTCTGATCTATAAAACCTCATGGAGCATTTTGAAGATACTTCTTCTCAAAAACAATTACAAACCAACCTAATAACTCTGCAAATTTAACAGGTCAACCTAAGAAGAAGGACCCCTCTGGGACTACAGAAAACAAAATAAAACAAATTAACAACAGCCACAAACCCCACATACCTGTCAATATAGGAAGGGCAAGGGCCATTGAAAAACAATTGCCCCTCCTTATCTTAAAAGATAAAATCTAAAAAGATAAAGAACAAACTTTGACTGACCTAATGATGCCTTCTGTTTGAGCAAAATTACCCTTAACAAAATAGGGGGAAATTCTCACAAGGAGACAAGAAGAGAGTATTTCATTTCTAGTTGATGCTGGGGCTCCTGAGCCCTGTCAAGAATCTAAAGATAGGAGCTGAAAAGTCTGTACCGACAGCGGTCATTGGGGGGACGAGGGGGGGTCTCCTTAATGACTTTGCTGCTTTGGAAACAACAAGGTTCTTATCTGGAGATGGTACAACAATTAAACACAGCAACCACCTCGCACCCAGTTAACTCTCTTACTTCTTTCAGAGGAATTGGTTATAATTAAGTTTGAAGCAAAAACTAAAAAGCAGATTCAACCAGTAAAGGGCAGTGCTTGAGGAGATTACGATGCTAAATAGGCTGCTTTAGAACCTGTATCCAACACATTCAGATATCAAATCCCAAGGTAAATCCTGGTTGGTGTCATTAGGTCTTGATTCAAAGCCCTAACTCAGGGGTGGGGGCACGTTAGTAAAAATTAGATTGTTAGGTTCCACTCTGTCCTGTGGCATCGGATGGTCTGCTCACAGAGCTGAGATAGAGTCTATCAAAAATGCTGCCGATCAGGAACCACCATGGATAGAAAAACATCACTACCCTAAATGGGCTTTGTTGGTGAAATGTCAATGAGAGTGCCCAGAGTGCCTGTTTTTTTATTGCTCAAGCCCACATTTCTAAGAAAATTTAAACGTGGGATAAGAGTATGTGCCGCCTTGGTTCATCTCTTCAAGCCCCAGGATGAGGCTGGCGAGGGTCAACCAGGACTGTCCCTAGCCAACCAAGGCCAAGTTTACCTTTCGATGACATCCTGGTGTCCTTAGTGATAGTATAAGACCTAACCCATAGCAGCCTCTCATTTGTTGAATAAAATGACAAGCGCTCGATCCAGTCAGAGCTCTGTGTCACTGAATATCTTCTTCCGTAAGTTGTCATTTTCCTCCTAGACGCTAGTGCCACCCACCTACAGATGACCCAGACGCAGGCCTCCCCCATGCCCGCCCTGCCTCCCACCTGGACTCTCTCGCCCCCAGCTTTGCTCGCTGTCCCCACCTCCACTGGGACTTGGGTGGCCCCTCCCGTGGCTCAGGTGGACCGAGTGGGTGTAGGCCACCGGCTCTCCGGTCCCCGTCGCCCCCCCGCAGCGCATCCCTCACCTGTTCGCGGTGGGCCTTTCCCAAGACAGAAATCCGACCTCAGCCTTCCCCGTAAATACACTCAGGTTTTCACACCTGAGAGACAAAGGCCCCTTCGTCATGAAACTAAACCCTGCCTGGTCTCCTGTCAACCGATTTTTCCAGACCCCATCTCCTACCTCTCCACGGACGCCGTGTGCCAGCCGCCCCCAGGCGCCCCGTGGCCTGTACGCTTTGCTCTCCCTGGGCCTGTAACCGCTGTTTCCTCCGCCTGGAAGCCTGCTCCCAACTGCCCCACCTCCCTCCCCCCCACCCACCACCCATCCCCTTCTCCCAGACTCACCTTGGTACAAATCCCCTCAATTCCCTTCTCACTCCCACGGTCCTAAAACAAACGAGGGAGAGACAAGGCTAGAAAGGTGGCAGTGATTTAGTGGGCTGTTAATACTTAACTCTGGATTTCAGTGAAATTTAGGGTTGTCAAGAACCCCGCTAGGTCATCCAGGCCATTTCTCTTCTTCATCAAAGACTGTACCTTCTTGGCTAACTAAAATAAATATGTAAATAAATTATACAGCTTAAAAGAGCATGTGCATTTTGTACGCCACTCTCGGGAGCCCTTAATGATGTGTAATGAATCTATTTGTTAAGTTATTGTTTCAATTCCATAAATTTTCCATCCCGAGATTTAAACTGATTTCCTCCTTTTAATTCATGGGGAAGTTTGAGATGGGCACCGTATATTTTTAACTTGAGGATTTAAATAACGTCCAAGTTCTTGCCTCCGCGTTGAATAATTCCAGATCTTTTAACCTTTGCGTGTAGGTCTTTCGTTTACAACCCATTCGTTATCCCCGGGGCCGTCCCCTGGACCCTCTCCCAGCTTTCACATCCCCTTTGAGAGGGGAGCCTCGGCTGTGCTGCGGGGTCCCAGGGGGCCCAACGCACCCGTCCCCAGGAGGGTGGCCTGTCCCCAGGGAGGTGGCCCTCCCCGCCCACTGTGCCTTTCATTCATCCACAGCACTAACTTGGCCCTTTCGACCACGATGCTTATTTTGCTGACTGACTCCTCGGCTTCCTGCCCGTCCCCCGATTGCTTCCCGGTGCCCCTAAAACAATCGATCAATTCCTCCTCCTTCGTTCACCCCCATCTTCTTCAACTGTTCTAACCTGACTTGGTCCCCATGAAGCTGGGGTCCTTTATACCGGCCTGTCTTTTGGGTTGACTAAAGTAACAGCGAGTTAGAAATCTGACTTCCAAAGCTGCCGCTTGTAAATCGATGATAATGTATTTATATTTTAGAGAAATGATCCCAATTTACAGTAATACCAATAGCATCAGTAGTTATAATAAAACACGCGGTTATGTAGGGGTCACATTAACTCATGTATCTTTGCGACACCCTGTGGATTACTAGTTTTCATCACTAGGTTACGTAAAGGCACTGAGAGTTCAATAATTTTTACCAGTGCCCCGGACAGAAGTTCTGGAAGTGTGATTGTCCTTAACTTAAGCAGGATTCACCCCGATTCATGACCTACCCCGGCCTCTACAATCCTGCGCGATTACTTAGACATGCAGAAAACCAAAATCTGCTTAGAATGGAGGTTTTTAGGATAAAATGGTGCTTTGTCTTCTTTAGAATCTCAAGATTCCAGTGGTGGGAAAAATAGATTGAGATCGCTAGTTGTCCTGGAAAAAAAACAAAACACAAAAAACAACTTAAGAGAGATAAGCGAGGGGAGAACCAGCAGACTGAACACTTCTGTCTGCAAAAGGAATTACTAAGCTGCCAGAGGAAGGCTCTGCTCCAGCCCCTGTTACCAGAAGGAAGCAAAAGTGATGCCTGCCTGTGATAAGATAAGCAAAGCCCACAAGGACAAGCTGACAACCCCGACAGCCTCCAAATCCCCTGAAGCTTCTGGGCGTCCGCCAGGTTGCGCTGAAACAGGCATCCTGTGAAGTTTGCTGGGTAGGTGGGCAGGTCATTCCTTGTTTTCTCCGATGGTATTTCTGTTAAGCTAACACAGAGATGGTGGCAATTAGTGTTTGATTTGATTTTTAAAAAGCTATGTTTTATATAAGAATGTAATGGTGCAGAACAATCCTATAACCTCTGCAGTACTGATGGGATCCGCGCTCCCGGGCTTCATCTGCGTGTTGGAGGCATTATCCCACCCGGACCCAAGCTTCCCCTGCGGTTCAGCAGAAGGCACAAGCTTAGACTTTCAGGGCCAAATGCTAACTAAGCCTTTAAGTTCAGTGCAGTTCAGAGAACACTTGCTGAACAGCTATCCAATGAGACAGTCTGTTTAAATCTGGTCTTATTGCAGGAGCAGAAATGATCAAAAATTCTTCCTTAACTCCCCCAATTCAAAGTTTGATGGCAGGAACCGCATGGGAGAGGGACTGGGAGGCTGCTCTTCTGTTCTGCTGATAAATACAAATTAATTAAGTGCCAAACTTGAGATGGCTTATGGGTGGCAAACTGACTCTAACCGTGCGATTCTCCGATGCCTCCTTACTTGCTATTAGCGCCACGTTCAACGTTTTTAAATGATCTTCATACCTTCAGGCCTTCTCTTTAAGTAGTCATTATAGTGACACTAACTCATCAACAAGTTCCCGTAGCAGTTAACTTTTACTCTGCCCTGCCTCCACCTTTGGAATTTAAAGGTTATCATCAATTTCCCACAACCTCATTGACCAAGTACGGATCCTTGTGTTCATTTATTAAACACAGTTTGTAGAATTGAAATTCTATTTTCAAACCAGTCAATGTATTTTGAATAGTTTGTAGAAGTTTGATCTAATCCTAAATCTTACATTTATAAAATCTAAAACATGTTGAGAATATTGCCTGCTATTATTAGTCATGTTGTGTTTTGATTTCTAGTCCTAGGAGTTTGCTTCTAGACAAAAACATTTGGAAAAATAATAATTACATTTTCACGACAATGTATTCCTACGACACCCTTCCCTGCCCTTTAGCTCTGTATTACTGCTCTGCACGCAACCAGTAGAAATCGCGCAGGGAGCAGGGCTGTGTCCTGGCCCCTGTGCTGGATGCTGGGCCCGGCTCCAGGGTTGCTCTGTGGCACCGTGGGACTCGCTCCAGGGGACGACGCGTGGTCCACGTTGTGACACTTTGTCTTGAAGCCTGGTGGGATGGGTACTTGGTTGAGTAAAGCACAATGCCTCCCATCTCTCTTTCCAAATGCAGGGCTTATCCACCTTAACTCTAGATCTAGCTTTAGTATCCAGCAGATGGTTCTCTTAACAGCATTTACAATAGAAATTACCTACAGGGTCATAGTCTTGTTTATCGAGAGCAAAAGCAAGGAAACCGGAAACCGTCCTGGTGATTTCTTCTTACTCCAAACAAATGTCTCTCTTTCTCCTTCAATAAATGGTGACTAGACTTGGTTAATTTGTCTCATACTTTCAATTCTTTGTTTAACAAAAAAGATATATCTCTAAAGCTAATTTACATTTGTCAGAAATTTAACACAAGGAAGACGACTTTAATGTAAGGAAGGAAGTCGAAGTCGTGCCTTATGGTTTTGTAGGGATATTGGTGGTGGTTTACTTGTGGGCTTTGTGGAGGTGGAAAGAACTGTCCTATTTCTTATCTTCAAGTTTTGAAAACATAACAAATAATTCTTGTCTTTCCAAATTCTGAAGGAAAATATTGTTACCATTATTGGTAATAAAAGGAATGAAAATTTAAATAATAATGACGTAAGGGTGGTTTAAACGTGATAATACTCAACACCGGAGATAAAGGTGAGGAATGAGCCTGGCATGGCCTTTTTTTGGACGGCTTATATGTATAAAGAACCTTAATAATGACTTGAGACTGGATTAGGACAGGCCCCGGGCCTGATGACCACACCAGTGAGGAGGCAGGGCCACGGTCCTGCATGTCGGGGAGTCACAGGGGCCCCCACACAAACTTTGAAGCCTTGAAGTTCTCCATATTCTCAGACACCGGGGAAGTCCAGCCACCAGTGAAGAAAGAATTGGAAAGCTTATAGTTTTTAAAAGGGTTGGGGGCCTAAAAAGAAGTTGAGGGCATAAAATATAACCTCCTAGAGCAGCGGTGTTTAACCAGTGAGCCCCGAGCATGTTTAAAACATGCAACACCTGACCATTGAGTCAGGGGCACTGACCTCTTTGCCCTCGGATTGTCCAATTAATAAATGACGACAGCCACTGCAGCGATAGCCGTCTGGTGTGAGTGAACCAAAATTATACCTATTTTTTTGTCAAATTGGCAAAAAATATATTTTTGGGTGTGCCACAGAATTTTAGTAATTAGTTTATGTGCCATGAGATGAAAAAGGTTGAAAGTCACTGACTTAGAGGAAAGAAGAAAAAACAAAGAGGATGGGTGAGGAACCATTAAGATAATACCTAAAAATATTCCACAGTTAAAGACGTAAGTTTTGAATTTAAGAATGAACTTGAGTTCCAGGCAGGATGTAAACAAGCAACCTGGCTGTTGCCTTGTAATTCTGTAGATGATAAAAACAATAAGAAAATCTTACAGGGAACAAAAAGAAAAGACGGATTTCCCTACAAGGTAGGCAGTCAGACTCTCGGACAGCCTTCTCCGCAGCAGGAACAGATGCTGAGGAAAACGACTGGCATCTGGAATTCTCTGCAAACCTCCGCTCAGACTCACGAGACGCCGCGAACAAAGACCCTTCGCCCGGAGACTAAACGCTCGCCGTTCTCAGGGCCTTGCAAATCCCCGAGAAAGTAATTCATAAAAATGAACTGTTACTAAAAGAATATTTTTTAATTCAAAGGCAGGCTTTAGAGCATTAATCAGAATGATTTATTTTACTATCGCTTGCTTATCTAGATGATCTATATAATATTGAAAAGAAACGATTTCCAATTATTTGCAGAAAATATGAAAGCCTCCAGCTTATAACAAAGATTGAAGAAATGAGATTTAATTGCAATTCTTTAATTCCTAATTTTTTTGAGGGGGGGAAGGAAGTATATTTTTATTTTATTTTTTTAAATTATCATGTAGCAATATCAAATTTTGGTGTTCAATTTTATGAATTTTAACATATTTACAGGCTCATGTAGCCACCGCCCCAGACCAGGTACAGAGCCTGCCCGTCACCCGGGAGCTCCCGAGCGCCCCCCCTCACCTGTTCTCTGGCGGTGCAGGTCTCTTCACAAATGCGTCATAGAAATGGAGCCGTGCACTGTGCCCTTCGTGACGGGCTCGCTTCGACCAGGTTTGCTCCGGCTGCTGCACACGTCGGTGGTTTATTTTTAGCGCCGAGTGGTTTCCCTTGGTGGAAGCGCCGCCGATGTTTACGCATCCGCCCGCTGAAGGACACGGGGTGGCGGCCGGCGTTGGGCTGTGATAAAGGGCCTGTCTAAGAGCTGTGGCGTGTCATAAGCTCTCCCTTTCTAGGGTACACACCAGGGGCTGAAGTTCTGGGCCATATGATAAGCGTGTGTTTATCTTTGTAAGAAACTGCCAAACTGTTGTCCTGGGTGGCTGCAGAATTTCCCGTTCCCACCGGGAGTGTATGGGAATTTCAGGTGGGATTCTCAGCATTTTTTAACATTAGCCATTCTAATTGTTAGGGGCGGATACGGCACGATTATTTTCATGTATCGTTCCCTTAGACTTAATTTTCATTTTCTTGGGTTTTCATTTCATTTTTATTTTAGTGGAAGGCAAGTTCCCAAAGGGCTCACCATTTGTTGGCAGTTAGACATGAAAACAATTAGTCATGCCACGAAGGAGAGGAAAAACTTACAGATGTTTACTAGTTGTAAATAAAAGAGGAAAGTCCATACGAGTGAAGGTGGCATTTGAAGTGACCTTTGGGAGGAGATGGCCATTCCCGCTCCCTTAAGTCACATCACAGGGCACTTACGCAACGGCCGCGGGTGGCAGGGGAGCGAGGTCCTTGGCTCGGGCCTGATAAGCAGCCTGGCTGGGCAGCGCCCCGGTGAAGGTGGTAGCGGGACGGCACCCTCCCGTCGCTGTGCCACTGTCTTCCAAACACGACGTGCGTTGCAGAAGACGGCGCCCGCTGTGCAGACCGCAGGCGTTGGGATCAAGCGAGCAGGCGTTTGAACCCCGGCCTCTCCCCTCACGGACTGAGGCACCTTCGGTAAGTGTGACGGGTTGAACTGTGAGTCCCCCAAAACTCATAGGTTGACGCCCTAACCCCGCACCTCGGAATGGGGTCATATTTGGAGACAAAGTCTTTACACAGGAAATCAGGTTAGAGTGAAGCCTCTCGGGCGGGCCCTCGCCTAAGCCGGGGGTCTGTGGGAAGCGGGGACTGGGCGACAGCCGCAGGCGGCGGGCAGAGCGTGGGGGACGCGGGGAGACGCCGGTCAGTGCAGGCCAAGGAGAAGGCCTGTCCTCGCCGACGCCTGGACGGCGAGCCTGCCGAGCGCAGGCAGGAAATGTGTTGTTATCCCACCCGCGTGTGGTGCCTCGTTACAGCAGCCCAGCAGCCTGACAGAGCGCCCGCATCCATACACGGAATGGGAACACTTCCCTGAGGGTCAGGGCCGATGAAACAAAAATGCATGAAGTTCCCTGGAGCTCAGCCAAAGGGAGGCTTCCCCTGCCCCACAGCCTGCCCCACCTGTATTTGTTAGTGTTTTCATTTTTTAATTAATTAATTTATTATTATTTTTTAAGATATATCTTTATTTCAGAGAGAGGAAGGGAGAGGGAGAGAGGAGATAGAAACATCAATGATGAGAGAGTCATTGATCGGCTGAAGCCCGCAACCCGGGCCTGTGCCCTGACCGGGAATCGAACCCCGATCTCCTGGATCCTAGGTCGACGCTCAACCACTGAGCCAGGCCCAGCTGGGCTGTTCGTGTGTTTTTAGGAAGTGCGTAGAAACCTAAAAGGCATCACATGGTTTCCTGAGGTCCACGTACTTAGGAAACGTAAGGTCAGCGTCACCTGGTGAAAGGCCCCCATATGACAGACTGAGAGTCATGGCCAAAGCCTTCAGTAATAAGCTTATAGTTCCTGAAATGCTAATTATGAGATGTTTCAACTATTATTTTAGTATCATGACTGTAATATTTAATAGGGAACTTTTTTGGTTTATTCTGCAGTTTCACGTGTGTGATTTGTTTGGAGGAAACTCAGTCTACTCCCGCACAAGAGAAAAAGGAAACGTGAGCTCATGTGCTCTACTGGTCAGGTTGTCACCCTGTCTGATCTTGCATTTAGAAAAGAGGTGGGGCCAGAACTCAGTAAGCAATGTGAACAGGTCGTCACGTCTGACCTTCTAGGTTCCCCTTTCCACCAACTGTTGTACTCCTTTTTTTTAAAAAAATATGTTTTTATTGATTTCAGAGAGGGGAAGGGAGAGGGAGAGAAAGAGATGGAAACATCAATGATGTGAGAGGGTCATTGATCGGCTGCCTCCTGCACGCCCCTGACTGGGGATCGAGCCCACAACCCGGGCATGTGCCCTGACCAGGATTCGAACCCTGATCTCTCCTGGTTCATAGGTCTATGCTCAACCACTGAGCCATGCTGGCTGGGCTCAATTTTTGAAATTCAGATTTTCTTTGGGGATGCAATGAAAATAGCCTCTTCCAAGAATATGAAATCGTAAAGGTATTTTGTTTTCATTCAGAGTATTGGACAGACTTCCAAGGCTTTCAGAAATGCCAAGTAGCAGAAAAAAGTTTCCAACAGAGACAAAAGTTCAGAAAGGAAAGCAGACTATTTGATCTTCCTGGCCTTTTACCGCTCATCTTCTTTCTTTCGTTTGTTGTTTGAAAGCCCAACGTAGTCCCTTTTTATAGTGGATTCTTGGTTTACAGAGGACTTTCAGATGCTATTACGAGTCAGAGGTTAAAAAGAAGTCTTAAATCATTAGACACACAAGCCTAGATTTCTGAGGTTGAACAAATGCACAAGTGTTTACATGCCCCTCCAGGTCTGAGTGATTATGTGGCCCATGCCTCTGGGCTCGCAGCTCAACAAAGATTATTTTTCCCATATTTTCCTCAGATATGTTGAGTATCATGCCCTTCCATACAGTATTTTAAATATTTTGAGCAGAGTTAGAGTGAAAATCAATGTGAGCATTTTTCTCCTCAAACTGTTTAAAAATATTTTAATAATTTTCTTCATGTGCTTTAGAAGTGGAATTATATCCACTTAATATTGAGTAGAAGCATTTTTACATACAAGGCTATTACTACTAAAAAATAATTTATATAGGAAGTCCATTGTGAAAATATTTGTAAAAATAAAAATGTTTCTAATGAAAACATATAGGTCCCTGTAAAGAATGAAAGGCATGAGTTTTATTTTTTGCAGCCTTTGGTGTATCTACCATTAAATTTTAAATTGTTGAAGCAGGTCATTGCTTTAGAACTGACTTCCAAGCTAGGATTTGCTCCCCCACTTCCTATCCAGTGTCACTCGGTGAGTCATTAGGGGGTAGGAATGAATTAGGTCATTTTCAAGATGTCTTACTAACCCCACTGCATACAGAACAGCCAACTGAGTCATGTGTACCCGCTTCTGTGACTCTGGGGGGGACCGTGGCTCTGCATTCTTTACGAGCTCTGCCCCGAGTCCTGGAGTAACTCCCCAAGGCCTCAGCATCTGCTGCATTCGGAAAAGAGAGTATGAGTTTCATAACATACCTGTGGTCATAGAGGAACCAATATTCCCCTTCCCCCGGATGAGTAATCTAAAGCTCAAGAGCGAAATTACCTGCAGTTCATTAGACTAGAGTAACTGCTTTAATATTTCATATGTAGACAGGAGATGCACCTCTTGTTGTTGTTAACACCAAAATCCTAATTAGCAAAATGTTTCATAAAGTTTCATGGTAACTTCAGTGTATTTTCCTTAGTAAAACTGAAAAAATAATCTATTTTTAATGTGAAATGAATGTTTTATATTATGAACCACCAAAATTATTGTTTGGCTCTTAGGTGAAGGAAAACAAGTTTAAGTAGTTAATTATTGATATTTTAATTTTTAAAAATATATAATTATGCAATATATTTTCATCCATGAATTCCCTGGTAGTGTATGGAGGCAACTTTTAAAAAATAAAATACAAAGGGTAAAAATACACTTTTATAAGATTATAAGATTATATTTGATCAATTGTCCTTCTGCAATTTGAAATGCGAGGAGCCCGCTGCTCGCGGTTCCCCTGGCGGCTGTGCGGGCCTCGGAGCCCGCTGCTCCGCGTGGGCCACGTCGGCCTCGGGGTGACTCGGCGTCTGGCCTGTAGAGCCGGGTCAGAGCTGGAGGCGTGCGATGGGATGGGTGATTAGAGGACACACACCTGGAAGGGAAAACAATTTTCTGTCATAATAAAACTAAAAATAACCCACCCAGGGTTATTTAGAACCAGGTGTCTCTGAGGTTCTAAATAATGACCTTTTCCAAAAGCAAATGGATATGAACTCAGACTTTAGATTGTGTTTGGAGAACACACAGCATTCTATTATATAGTAATATGTATATTAAAATATGTATGTGTATGTATATTATTTATATTATTTATAATTTATATTATTTTGTATACTATATATATTATATAGTAGAATAATATATTTCATATATATATAGATTCTCTAACACCTCAATGATCTTCTTATAATGGAGCAAATTAATGTGAAGATGCAGATAAATTTTAATATAAAGTTATTCAAGCTGCACTTGAGCCACAGCGACTAAGCACACACACAAAAAATTCCCGGGGAGGCGTATATCCTTAGGGAAGTTCCTTAATGAGGTAATTAAGGATCCACACCATCCGTAGGTGGGTATTATATTCCACCGTGACCTTTGATTGTGATCTAATGTTTGCAGGGCAGAATCATGAAAATTCAGTTCCCAAAGAGACTGGGAAAGGGACGCCCAGTCTGGGAGCTCAGTGGCAACGGGGCCATCGGCTCTGGTGGAAGGCGGTCGGAGAGCGGGGTCTGTGGGAAAGGGAAGTGAGTGCTGGGCTGTAAGGACAAAGTAAGATAAAAACCCCCTCTAACCCCAACTCAGAAAGATCTCAGAGGGCTGCCCCGTGATTTAGTCTTGCCTTTATTTTCCCTCTAAGCTCACTGAGTTATAATTTACATGAATGAAATCCACGCACATCCAGTGCCCGGTTGGATGCCTCTTGCTCATCTCGAACCGTCGGGGACCTGCCGCCGCAATCGCAATACCACAAAGTCCCCTCTACCTGCCTTCATGTAACAAGTGAGCAGACCCAAATGTACAGGGATTAGCGGCCTGTCCTGGGTTCCGGCACAAGCTTGTGGCAAAGCCTGGCTTAAGCTGGACTCGATTTAATTCACAAAGCTGTCACTGAGGGTCTGCAGGCTCCAGTCGCTGAGGGTCAGATAGGGGGAGAGAGAGGCGTGGGGGGCAGGCGTGCAGACGGGGCGGAGGGGAGGAGACGGGGCTGCTCTACCCCCAAGGAGAAGCAGAAGAGCAAGAGTTACGGTTGGCCCCACGCTAAGAAATAACGCAAAGGACAACGTCAGAACAGGAACGCGAAAGGGCCAGAAGAGAGGCGCCGACAGCCAGAGGAAGGTCAGCGGGAGCGAGCGGAGGCCTCGCCGACGCACAGCAACCGAGTCGCCCTTGACCCCCTTGAGTGAGCAAGCAGGCGGGGTGCATTCACGCACCGACCCCCTCGCTCATCCGCACTGGCTCCGGTCCCCGCGTGGGCGCTGTGGCAGGGCCTGACCCCAGGGTGAACCACACCAGGCAGTGTCCTGTCATTAGCAAGCCAGGCGCGGGGAGTGGGGGGCTTAAGAACCCCCAAACATATCCTGATAAAAATGCAAGATAAGACATAAAGTAAGGGCATGGTTTGGTGGTAGAGGAGGCTCGCTTGACAAAGTAGCACTGAGTTAGGATCTAAGTGGTGACTAAGACTGAACAAAACAAGAGAAGGGAGGACATGTCCCCAGCAAGGGGGTAAGGTGGTGAGGGGCTGCTCCGCTGAAGGAGGCCGGCGTGGAGCACAGCGGTCAGGGCAGAGCAGGACGGGGCAGGAGCAGGAAGAAAGGCTGGACGTCATGCCAGCGGGCTCCGGCTCTGACTCGGGCCTGGGGTGGGGCCCTGGAATATGCATTTCTAGTAAGGTGCCATGTGGTGCGGGCGCCGCAGTGCTGGCCCCCCTCAGACAACTCTTTCTACGGTAGCCCGGCTTTCGGCCCACGCTAAGCATGTGCACGTGGGAAGTTTTATAAGGATGTTGAACGTGGCCGTGTTTGTGGTTTAAGAGATCACCCTGACTATAGTGTAAAAATTTTCTTTTAAGGCAGAGAGAAATTAAGTGCTTAAAATACAAAATAAATTATTCTCTTCGTGGAACCCAGTGAAAAAATTTAGGTGAGCCTAAATAAAAGTGTGAGCAATGCAAATTAGAGAATGGGGGATCCTGAGATTTTCCATGATGTGCAGGAGAGTTTTCCATGTTTACAAAGGTAATCATGACAGTTTGAATTTTCTAAAATTGACCAAGTGAATGTTTACTTGTAGGGAAAAGATTTTAGAAAAATCAATCATATGCTCTTAATTAAATACAAATATGCATATTGACTATTTTAAAATTAAAGACCTCCAGTTTATCTGTATTGATGAACTATTGTCAGGGAAAAGCAATGACTGAAATATTGCCAAGATTAAAATGGTGAACATTCTTAGTACGTAAAGAGTGTTGGCAAATAAGTAAGAATACAAAGATGAAAACCTTGGGAGGAAAGGTGCAAAGGATTTGAACAGATTAGAGGAAGAAACAGGCAAGTGTCTATTAAGTTCATGAACAGATATTTGATATAACTAATAATAAAATAAAGAGATAGTGGAGTAATTATCCTTTACTTCATTTAATCAAACTTGTAAAGATTAAAAATTATTGATAATTACTAGTGTCATGGATAGTGTGAGGAAATAGGTATTCTACATAGTTTGTAGTATTCTAATGCAGTATCTTTTAGAAGGATGATTTAGTATCTACCAAATTGTAAATAGGTACATTACTTAATCTGGCAGTTCTACTTCTAAAAAACTGTTGTATGGACACATTCACTGAAATATACAAAGGGTTATCCTAAAGTTAGTTTATTGTACTTTATTTATAATAAAATTGAAGGTAAAATAGAAGTTCATCAATAGGAAATTGCTTAAGTAAACATGACATCTATTCAATACAATGTATGTTAAAACTGATAAAAACCATATATACTGACATAAAATAATAATAATACCTAACTTTACTGGGCACATAGAGTAAGTTAGAAGCTTTGCAACTATCCTAGTAGTCATCATTGTTGTTCCACTCCGATGCTGTGAGGCCGAGACGGAGGGGTTGAGTGACTTACCCCAAATCCCAAGGCAGGGCCTCGATTTAACCCAGGCTCTTAGTCTATAGTAAGCTGAGCATGCAAACACATTCACATACTTACCTATTATACACATGCAGACACGCGTACATACCTATACATACACGCATACACATACCTACATATACATGCAAACATAGTTATACACATACATATACACAACCATACTATATGTATACACGCACACACATGCATGCCTATATACACATACATGCATACATACCCATATGTACATATTACACACACACACACCTATATATACATATACATGCATACCTACCTATGTATATACATATGCACACACAGCTATGTATATACTTACACATACATGCTATATGTGCACACACATACACACATGCATACCTATATATACACATACATACATACACAAATACCTACATATACATATATACACTATATATACATACATACACACATATTAGCTCCTAATTTTGTTGAAAATGCTTGAGGATCTCTACATGTTTACATTACATAAAACGCTGAAGGGATGAATGGAAAATATCTCCCAGTGCGTATCCAGGGAAGTAGGAGCATTGCTTCTAGGACTCTCCTTCCTTATTTTCTGTTCATCTGTAATTTCTTGTTTAACTCTTGCTGCAACTGTGCATTACTTCTGTGTTTGAAAATGCAAAACTAGAAGATGCAAAAGTAGAAAATGTTTTTATTTCTAATGAGGTTATAGATCAAGTGGAGTTTGGAAAACCCTTATTGGAAGTAACATTTTCTTTAAAACACATACAATTTTTTAAGAAATCTGCATCCTAGTTGGTCTCTTAGGAGAATCAGGACAGGTTGATCTGGTTGCCAGTGACAGGTCCTGACGCCCCTGCCGAACATCCTTTGTGCTGCTCCGCGCTGGCTGCAAGGTGTCCGGGTGACCGGCGAGGACAGCCAGGGCCGTTCATTCCACCGCGTGGACGCAGCCACCCTGCCCCCAGTTCCCGCTGGCTGCCTACCGCTCGAACCGAGTCAGCCTAACACATTTTCTAATTGGCGAATGGCACCAAATTAAGATTTTGTTTATTCGATTAGGTGTTACCTAGAAAACAGAGGCTGCAGACAGATTATAAATGGAGAAACCAGACGCTGAGTGTTGACTGCCAGCCTTTTTCCTACCTTGTGATTTAACGCGTCTCTGAGTGCTTGGAGAGTAACACAGCGTCCTGTGTTTTATTTACATGAAATAATTTGACTCTTTACAACAGACCCGCACGGTGGAAATTCCTTCCCGCCATCCTTTCCCGCGGGGACGAGCAGCTCCTGCAGGCTGCTCTGGGAAGAGCTCGCGGTGGGCACACAGCTCTCGCCGCCGGCCGCTCACACTTCATTGTATAAGCTCCCTGGTGACGTGCCACTGTCCTTGGTTTCGTCCAACTCAACTCAATTTGCTTAATTTAACGTAAGGCTTCTAGTTCACAAGTATACCAGAGCATTTACTCTTCGTAATTTAATGGGCTAATTCATATGCAAGTTGCTAATTAATAGTATTTAAGGGCCAAATTAACCTTTTAGGTTTATTTTTGGAATACCATATTTTAGTGTATGATTTTTAATGTTACTATTAAATCAGTACTTGTCACAATTTTCCATTAAAATCACATAAAATAATTACATATGTTCACTGTTAATGGGTTATCTTATCGGCTGCCGTTATAAAACTCTGAAATCCTCTACAAGAGGAATATTTAGTTCTACTTTAAAATGTGACTTTTAAAATAAACATATAGATGTTTTGACTTTGCATTTAAACTGTAATTAGAAGATTCCTTTCTGGGGGAAAAACATGAACCTATTTATAAGTGTTTCACAGTATGGTATTAGTGTATATGCTTGATGAATTTGAGTCTGTTACCTATAATTAGAAGCTTTTCTATTAAAAGTTACTTTTAAAATTGCATCTTTGATTTTAATATTTGAACAGATATTTTAGTTGATGAATATATTCATGTAATTTTGTTTTTTTGGAGTCTACATTGATTATCTTTAATATTTTATTTCCTAGATTAAGATATAAACAAATCGTAAACAATGGGGAGATTGTTACTTGATCAAAAATGCTATCTGAGTTCCCTGGAGCCCTTTAGCATCAGCGGGGACGACATCCGCTTGCACAAACGGCATCTCTGGGGAGTGAAGCTCTTTGTTCTGGCGGAGGGGAGGCCTGCTCGCTGGCAGAGCCAGTACCTTCCTGCCCTATTATTGACCTCGACTTTGACCTGGCTGGACCACCCTCATAGGAACGGAGGGTAATAAAGTCCCCTGACCGACTCAAGCCCGAGTTTAAGCTGAGCAGATACAATCAATCACCTAAAATAAGTGTTGTGGTTTTGTGATGTGGACATTTACTGGGGACTGAGCCGAGATCACCAAACATCATTCATTTAAGTCTCCGGGCTGTCTCACCGTCGGATCAAGGGTGTTTTAACCAGTGCTGCAGGGACTGTTTACCAGATTCAGAGCTCAGAGATATGATCTTACAAGGGAAAAAAGAAAACGAGAGTTTCAAACAATAAGGGTAGACCTACTGTAAAAAAAAAAAAAAAAAAAAATGGGTTAAACAAGAGAGCTAAAAATTCCTCCAGGAAATACTATCTTTCTTAATTTATCTCCAGCACGATTGGACTAAACTTATTAACAGCTCACGTTTCTCAATTGATAAGCGGTCCGTCTTTGCTAGCCAAAATATTTTGTTTCCTAAAATCAATTCTGAAACGTTAGACAGCTGATCAGGCCGTGTTTAGATCGACTTTCCAGGATGTTATTCCAAAAGCCTTGCTTCTCGCTTCCTCCGGCCGCCCCGCCCCCACTCACCTTTCCCGGTATCTCAGTGCCGCTGCAGATCAAGGCTCCCGGGGACTGTTAAATGACCCGTCTCCCAAATTCCAATCTCACGCTGACCTTTCTCTTTTTAGCTTTACCCCTGAAATCACACACTTTTTTAACAGGAAAAAAAAAAAAAAAGCAGCAGGAGCGCTCCTTTAACCAGGCAGAGCAAAGCGAAGGTCAGCGCTCAGGTCCACACGGCCAGCGCAGGGTTGCCGGGTGCCCAGGCACTGGGAGCATCCCCCCAAGGTCGCTGCTGCGGAACGCGGGCCCCCTTAGAGGACAGAACCGAACATCAGCCCGTTCTCTCCCACTGAGCCCCACAGCCGCGCCAGCAAACCACTTAGCAGGAGACCAGGGCCGAGGCCTTGCTTTAGGGCCTCTTGTGCGTGCAGCTTCCTGGGATGGCGTGATTTTGTCTTGTTGAACCTGGACGGTGAGTGTGTCGGAGACGTCCCGTGACACTTCCCACGAGGCCGCTACTCGAGTGGCGGCAGATACTGCGTCGTCACCCGGTGTGTACGAATGAGGTGGCGAGGTTGGCCGGCTCTGAGCTGTTTCTCCCAATAGACGGCTTTAATCTTTCCTAGGAGTTTGTCCATTGCGCCCACGTTGCCCAGCGTGTGGGCCCAGAGCTGTTCATGGTATTTTCTCACAACCCTTTGCATGTCTCTGGCGTCAGTGGTTATTTCACCTCTTTCGTTTCTGATTTTGCTTATTTGGGGCCTCTCTTTGTTTCTTGATGAGTCTGGCCAAAGGTTCATCAATCTTGTTTATCTTTGCAAAGCATCAGCTCTCGGTCTTAAAGCCTGAGCTCCTGTCTACGTGATTTGGAAGCGCTCGGAGGGCCCCGCGTCACGCTGGACCTTTAAAGCAAACACTGTACGTCTTGAAGAGAGTAAGTGATTTCTGGCGCTAGTGATGGAAATTCTCTGAGAAGAGTGGTTATTTCCCCGAGAAGTCTCCTTCACATTCCTAGCTTAGGGGACTTAATGGAGGGCTTTCCTCTGGAGCCCGAGCAAACTCCTCTAAGTCACCAGTTCACAAAGTCTCTGAAATACATGTGGCTGTCAATAACCTCGTTAACACCCCGAAACTTATACTCACAAGTCACCCATTTCCAGCTCTCAGTCCCCGTGGAAGGTTAGGTTCTAGGCCAGATGAATAAATATATAAGGATTTCGTTCACACGGAGACTGACGATTGGGTCACACTCCCTGGAGTTACTGTAATTAAAACCAAGAGGTTATGGATTTGACAGGAGGGTATTTTTAGGAGACAGATTTTTCCCAGAGCCCCTTTTCTGTTCGCGACCTGTGTCTTCCTCTCTCTATCCTAATACAGAATAAACACTTCACAGTATATTGTGCCCTGGCCCGTGGCTCAGTGGGTTGGGAGTTTGATTTGTGGTCAAGGCACATACCTAGGTTGCTGGTCTGATCCCTGGTCGGGGCCTGGACAGGAGGCAGCCGATCCATGTTTCTCTCTCACATCAATGTTTCTCTCTTTCTCTCCCTCCCTCCCTCCCTCCCTCCCTCCCAAATCAATAAAAAGAAACATATCCTTGAGTGAGAATTAAAATTTGTTTATATGTATATGTATAGATAATAAAGTCTGCCGATAAGTGAATAATTATGAATTTAGTTGTGAGAGATAGTAGAGATCATTTTATTCAAGTTTAGATTATTAAAAGAAAAAAATTCTCAAAGTATTTATTGATTCACACTTTCCACTCATCAGTAAATCCATTTTTTGTTGTGTGTTTTATCAGGTATTTAACCTTACCCTTTTTTATTTTTATATTGTTCACACACCGTGCCGTCTTTGGAGGGAACTGAGATGACTAAGAGGGGTCTTTAATGTAATTTAATACATAAAATTTCTTTGATTCCTTTTACTCTCTATCTCTTATATGCATCGTGTGTATCTATATGTATGAAAAGGGTGAAACAGATTTATATTAAAACTGCAATTATAGTGTCAGTAGTAGTAATAGATAACCAGGTTTACTTATTTATTCATGAAATATAATACCCAGATAGGACTCGCGTTGTAAGATCGGTAATCATAATTCAGACACCAGTCGCTAAAAGCAAGGATCCACAGGAGTCGCCTGCTCAGGGGCCGAGGGGTGTTGGAAAGAGTCTCCCCGGGAAGCAGCGGCGGAAAGGCCTGGTAAGAATGATGAAGAGAATTCCACTCTCGGCCTGATGTAGTCACTGGTGCTGGGCTTACTCCTCCGGCACGATAACTGTAAAGACCCAATATGTGCGGTGCTCTACTCAGACACTGGGAAACAGGCCCCTTGGCCGGGTTTCCTGAAAGAAGAGAAACGGCGTCAGCTACGTGCTGGCTCCAGCTTTCTGCCTGGAGAGAGTTTCGGAAACACCGTGCGGGGGATGGAGCCGAAGCCGAGCCCGCGACTCCCTGAGTCGAGGACTCGGGGATAGTCAGTCGGCTCTGAAGCAGATGGAGTTTCAGGGCAGGGGAGGAACTTGCGGGGGGGGGGGGGGGGTTGTCAGAAATGGGGGCAGGAGGTAGTGCTCTGGGCTCGGCTGGAGGCCAAGCGGCATGTGCACCAAAGGAGACCGAGAGGTGGAGACACAGCAGGTCGTACGGGTCGGGGGACTTCCAGTGTCTTGACCACGTGGAGCAGGAAGGCCTCCCTGAGCACCGCCGGCATCCAAGGGAGACACCAGAAGGAGCCTCTTCAATGGGAAGACCTTTGGTCTAAAGTGAGGGCCAAGACCCTGGATAAAGGAGACAGAAAAAAACCTAAGAAGGAAGAAGTGATCCCGAGGAAAAAGAGCATCACCCAAACTTTCTACATCATTTTACCCATTTTCTCAGCTATGTGACAGGAGATAACCAGACGTAGAAGACAAGGAAACTATTCATACCAAGAAAAAAGAGTAAAGACCGAGCAAAAACAAAAACCTCCAACATGACCCAAAAATTCAGGAGTTAAAGGAAATATAATGAGTGATCAGCAAAAGCAATCTTGGCAGAGAAATGGAAAAACTAATTTTTTATAACTGAAAAATGTAAGATCTTAAATAAAACTATTTACTGTATAAGCTTAACCACAAATTAAATCATGCCTAAGAGTCAGCGAACATGGAGATCGATTAATAAGTAATAGAGCCCGGCTGGGCGTGGCTCAGCGGCTGAGCGTCGACCTGGGATCCAGGCGATCAGGGTTCGATTCCCGGTCAGGGCACATGCCCGGGTTGCGGGCTCGATCAATGACTCTCTCATCATTGATGTCTCTATCTCCCTCTCTCCCTCTCCTTTCCTCTCTCTGAAATCAATAAAGATATATTTATAAAAAAAAAAGAAAAGGCTTAATTAATTCTGTGTAATGCAAAGAAGGCAGAGGCAGAGGGACACTCACAGAGCACTGACCACGTCAAAAACTGAGATACTTTTTACTAAAAAACAATTCAGTTTGGCAAAATGTACCAAAATGTTTACACTCTTCAGTCCAGTGATTTCATTTTTAAAAATCCAAGGTGAGGTGAAAAGCTGAAGTGCGGTTGACGATTTTGACACAGCCCTGTTTATTGTAGCAGTATTGAACTTAGGAAAAAACACACCGGTCAGCTTCAGGGGAATGAAAAAACTAATTATAGTGTCCATAGGATAGGGTGTGATAAAGCCTTTAAAAGACTGTAGATTTAATTTTTATCAATCTAATGATTCTAATGTTAAAAATCTATAGGAAATTAATAGAAATTGAAACGTTAAGTTTCTAATGGTGATTTTCTCTGAATTCGGGGATTTGGGTAGAAGGTAGTCTCTTTTCTGAAATTTTGCATGTAAGCGGCACATCGTACAAAAACAGGCCCTGCCCTACCGCGTGTATTTTTATCATTAGTTCATATTGCGTTATAGTTTTCGAGGACACTCCTCGGGACATCAAGTGCTGTACAAATACGTCTTTGCTGCTGTTATTAGAGCCCATGCCTTCAAACTCCCCGACTCCTGCATCCACGTTTCGTGAATTTAGTTCCAACTGCAACAGAAAAGGTGATCCCGAGAGTGCAAGCGACACTCTGCCAAAATTAGTAGAGCTTCAAGTTTTGCATCATCCCTTTTCATTTTTGCAATAAAATATCACTTGAAAGAGCAGAAATAATATTGTAGAGGACAACTGCAGGTAGTCAAATCCTGTGATTGGCTTTTTACTCTTGAACATGACTTTAAAAAATCAAACATTGCAGAGGTGACCCAACCGAAACCCCTTCTCCGCTGCTCTTAATACTCCATCGAAAGGAAAGAAACAAGACGCAGACAGGGCTCAATCCCAGTAAGTAATTCACTCCAACAGGACGCTACCTGTGAACCGAATGCCAGTGTTAAATGTAGGTACCTGGACAAGAAATATACTCTGAGGCAGAAAATACACCGCATGGCTTCCAAATGGGTGGCAACCCTGCTCTCTAGTAAAATAAATATCTGTGGCAAGTGACACATACCTATTTAATGGCACTCGGGGTTCACGTGAAGTTTGGCAGAGTAATAAAAGCCTTATCTCTTGCTTTCACTGTTATTGCACAGATCTCCACTGCTGTCTCGGAGGCAGTTTTACTATCTTTTCCAATCTGCCCCATAAAAGTGAGACTTGATTTGCTTAGCATGAGAACAGATCAATAAAAGCTCAGTTATACAGCAGATTAGATCGCCGCCTCGGAGATCAAAGATGTTAAATACACTTGTATAGAAAAACCAGATCAAAAGTTGAGCTCAGACAGACACACGGTACATATTTGCAGAGCTCAGAATAGCCTTTGCTCCATGCCAACGATTTACCTTCAGTCTTGTCCTGGTCATTTCGTGTTGAAACGGTTTACACAGGACTGACAACATTTTAAATATACAAAATGCGTGCATATTTTAAAGCATTTGCGTGGTTATTTTTCTGAATTACTCTTCTAAAACAAACACCGCAAGGGAATGGCACTCACCAAAGTACCGGGAGTTCGTTTTACAAGGAACGTGAATATTCTTAAATTTTCAAATTAGATCTCCTGAAAGACAAAAGAGCATCTATAGAAATGTAATTACCACTAGTACTATAGTTAATTTTTATTTTATAGTGAATCCACACAAATTTTGGGTTGGAGTAAAGAAAGCTGGTATATAACTCACCGTTGAGATTTTGTTGAACTGCTCTGTCGAATACTTGCCTGCACAATTGCTTAAATAATTAAAACTTGTACTTCACCTCCCCCTTCTCTGCCCACCACACCTGACCCCATGAGGAACGTGGGGGGACAATGTGATCGCCTCCTTCGTAGACTGTTTACTGCACGGAAACGGCAGGTGGGTGGAATCCGTGAGGCCATCGCCCTAGCTCAGAGCCATCACGGGACAGCCTCCGCTGAGAGCCACCGAAATGTCACCGCCCGTCCTCACCGATAAGCCATGCGGGAGCCTCCGGGCCGGCCTCTGGGAGGTTCGGTTCGGTTCGGCTGGGCTGGGCCCGGCCTCTCCTGCGCTCTGGGCGCCCCCTCCGTGCCCCCCCCCGGCAGCTGGTGCGCCTTCAGTTCTGCAGCTCCTGGCCGGGAGGCCTGACCGCCCCGGGAGGGTCCCCTGTCCCTCAGCCGCAGATCGTCGGGTTCCCCTCGGCATTCTTAAACAGTCACTTAGTGCCCTTTTTGGTTTCTGGCTGGGAAGTAATTTCTCTTTTTCTCTTTCAGTTTATTCTGTGTTGGTCTCAGGTGTGCAGCGTAGTGGTCAGACCACCATCTACTCTACAAAGTGTCCCCCCAGTGTTCCCAGGACCCGCCCGGCCCCGCACCCGTTACCTTAGTGTTACTGAGAAGGTTCCCGCGCGTGCTTCAGGCCCGGGCTGTGCTGCGGCTGCCAGCCCGCACGTCTCGAGCCCGTCGCCGTTTCCCCCGGCCCCCGCCTCCCCCGGCAGCCGGCAGCCTGTCCTCGGGGCCCGTGAGCCTGTTTCTGTTTCGCGTGTCACTCAAGTGTTCTCTCGGTTCCGCGTACGTGCGGAATCCTGCGGGACTTGTCTTTCTCTGAGTGACCGGCTTCGCGGACGCAGCGCCCTCTGGGGCCACCCGCGCTGTCTCCGTGAGGCGCGGCGTTTCCCAGTGTTCTCCAAGACCTGTCCCCAAACGCGAGACCCAGTGACAGTGAGGTGCAAAGACGGAAACAGCTATGACCCTGTCCCCCAAATGATGATCCTTCACATATCAACATAAGTCTTTTCACACTGTTCTCGTGTAGCCTTTTTTCCAAAATCACAATGAGCGTGTTTTCTCATTTAACTAAAATGGCAAGATATTGAGCACTAGGAATATACATTATCCATGTACATGCATATATATGAAAGTTACTTATACGTGTTAAACACACATGGGTATTTTAGCATTGTCAAGTGTATAACTGTTCTTTTTTTAAAAAGTAAGAAAAATAGCTAATTAATTACCACAGATATTCATTACTCAATTGAAAGGATATCCTTTTACAAAAATTGCCAAATTATGTCCAAGAATATTTAAAAATACAATAGATTCTAGCTAAATGGTTATTAATAAGGACAATAAGTTTCCCTTTGAAATTTGAAAATTGTAATTATAGTGTAGTTTCAGGAATAAATGTCAGAACGACAGTGTTCGAAGGATAAACTTTAAAGACTAATTTGAAAGGAGCCAAGAGGCTTGGAGCACTTGCCTTCGGTCGCCCTCGGAGGCTGGTGATGTGAGGGAGGGTTGATAATCTTCACCCAGCGGAGAACATGATAAAAAACCTGACACTGTTGTTTCGTGACTTGATTATATTCAGTTTACGTATTAGGCCAACTGTCAGTCGTTTGCACTACCATTACCTGTTTAAATGGACGTTAGGTAGTTTATGTGAATTACGTAGGTGTTTTCGCATAAATCATACAGTCAAACTTGTGGGGCTGCCCTTCACCCACAGACCTGATAAATAAGGGAGATTTCTTGGGCAGATAGTTGTGCAAACGTGAGGAATTGCCATTGTGATAATTATTAAAAATGAAAGAACTGGATTTATATTAGGTTCTCTGTCATAGAAATTTGACCTTAAGGTCCTCACCAAATGGTTTTGGTTATTTGTAACGTAAATTTCGAGTTTCTGATGCTTGAATTACGATCTGAGGTGCACTGAGCACTCATTGGTTCAATAAAGTCAACCTGCTCGCGGAGAAAGAGACCCAAGTTACGAAAAGGAAACGCCAGGAGGAGCCTTTTCCCTGCCGTGTAACCCGGGCCTCAGTGGCCGGCCTTGGAGTAGCCGCTGACACGCGGTGGCCACGGTGCCCGCTGGGTTTCCCACCCGACTTCCACGGCGAGCGTCCCGTGGACACGGTGCCTGAGACGCTAGAATTATTCATTGTGTTCTCCTTATTTCTTTTAAACCTCAAACTCTTTCCCTAAAACAAACGCTCTTCATTTATATAATCAAAACCCCTTTCCTTCCTCAATCACATCTATAAGTTTTCTTCTTTTTCTGTAATGATAACTTGGTCTCTTTATTGCCCTTAAAAAGTCAGTTTGATAATGTAACTCATTTCTCCCTTAGTGCACCTACTGATGATGTTGACTTTGCTCATTCGGTATTTTGGGAGAAATCTTAGGGTATGAAAACCACTTTGTAAGTTAGAGGTGTCCGCCCCTGCTTTTCTCTAACGACGGGCTGGGCCTGGAGAACGTGCTCCCCGGGCGCAGCGTCTCCCCGCAGTCTGAAGGCCGGTGGAGGGGCGCTGGGGCCCCCCGGGTGACCGCAGCAGGAGGACACCGTCCCCGGGTCCCCGGAAGGGCTGGTCCTTAGGAACGTGGTGCTCAGGGTGAAGGCGACATGCGCAGGTCACCAGAGAGGCTCTGCAGGGAAAACCAGGGTTAAACTCGGGTTTTGACTTTCTGCGTCTTCATCACAAGCAGCGCACGCCAAGTAATTTTAACAACTCCCGTCAGTTCAGCATTGGATTACGTTTCTATCATATTAGGAGTTAAATAGGCAGCTAATTAATTCAGGAGGGAAAACATCTTTGCTTTAGTTATCTGGATATTTTATTTCATAACCTAGATTCTTATTATATTTTCATTTTCTCTTTGATCTAATGTTAGTTAGATGTGAACTTTGTGATGTGATAAAACATTGAATAAAATACTTTATAAATTTCTTCCTCTGGAAACTTATACTCCTCACCCTGAAAGAAAACTTGACTATGTTCTCCCCCCTTAAGCAGATTCGATAAGGGCACCACTACGCCATCTAAAATTGAAGGACTTATTTAAAATCGTATTTAAATAAAATGTACGATTTGACGTATAAGCTGTAGGTGACGACACGCGTGGCCGATCCCGTCCAGCCTCACGATTCCTCCACGTCGGAGTTAGGAGCAGGGGCCTACGGAGCGGGGAGAAGCAGACTTCTGTTTTTGTAGGTCAATAAGTGATAATCAAAGATGGAAAATTAAATAACTACCTTCTGCGTTTTTGAAGTTTAGACAGAACAGGAACGGTGTTCCCAGAGACAAGATGAGATGATGGCCAGAAAGGATCATTTCTTTTGAGGTGGATTAGCTAGTTGATAATTACCATAAGTCTACTTCGATTTCATCCGATTCACAGTTGGCGAAATAGAACATTCTCGCGTTTTATTCCTACGGCTCTGACCGCTGGCGACACACACGACGCTGAATCAGCAGCCCTGGGACCAATGTCCTGCTCCAGTTTCAAAGCACATCTGTATTTGGTGGGAGATTCCTAATGCAAAGGTCATAAAGCAATGTCAAACTAATTAACCCATTAGCACTTATTAATTTTTCATAACTTTTGTAAGTAAACTCCTCTTTAATGAACACGTTATTTATCGTAAATTATGACAGACTATTTTTGCCTTTAAAAAAACACCCATGAAACAACCAAAAAGCATGGGCAGATTAACTCAGCACGTCTAAATTTAGAATAAATATTTGCTCAGTCTACAGTCGTCGCCACTTCAGACATGGGTGTGGCAGATACGAGCACAGGGGAGCTCATTCCCACATGTGTTTTTACTCTTTAATCACCCGTAAGTGTTTAATTTTCAGAGTTTGAGGATTAGGAACTTAGAGTTTAAGCCTGCGGGTTAAGAAGAGAAACCTCAGGTAAAGCAAATACCCTTGGAATGCTCGGGGGAAGCGGGGGGAAGAAAGCCTGGGCTTTGAGCCCGCGCTCGGGGCGCCCGGGAAGCAGGGAGGCCGAGGTTACGGGGCCGGAGCCGCCTGGCGCGCGGGATGAGCCCCAAAGCCCACCCACAGCTGTGCGGGCCCCGCTGCGTCGTGGGCACCGCGCCCCTGCCCGCTGGGCACTGGGCAGCAGGAGGAAGCGGTGCCACGTAAGCAGAGAGACACTGACCGTTGTTTTCTTGTTGTTGTTTTGAAGAAAAATGTTCATTGGGATGTTTTTTTTACAACCAGACAGAGGGTTTCTTGGGGAAAAAACAGTAAAAAAAAAAATTATAAGATTTTTAATTGCCTGAGAAGATCAAAATAACAATCACTAGCAATTAATTTTAATTTTTAAAAATCATATATTGAAAAGTTATCTTGAATAAACCACATGTTGACAGAGAACACTAAAAATAATGCGGTACATAGTAAAATTAAAATGTGAACAAAACAGATATTCACAAAGCCAAGGTTTCCTAAGTTTATCCACAAACGTGGCCGTGGGATATTAGGCTAACGGCTGTCAGCGGTAAGTTCCTATCAAACGTGGTCTGTTACAAACGTAGAACAGTTACCGCCTTGGAGTGACAGCTGGCGGCTGCCCCATTCAGGCGGGCATCCCATGAGCAATGTCCTCTGGCCATTTCACGCTGGGGCGACCGACGTCCACAGTTGCTGGCTGCTCTTTAGGACGCGTATAAAACGCGCTTTATGAGATCTTACCTAACGCCTGTAAGTAAAACACCTTTGCTGCACCCAAAAGGTTGCCTTACCTTTGTGGCTTTCTAAGCCTCACCCTTCGAAGTTCCAAAGGGCTCGGTGAACTCGCGCGCGTTCTCTGATGAATCTTACTGACTTTCAATCATGTGGACGTTCGGACGTTAGTTTTCGATTTATTTACTTCCCTTGGCTTGTGCATTTTTCCTTTCTTTTTCGATTTGGCATTATTTCACAAAAACGGAGAGGCCGCTCTATTGCTGTATGTGTCACTAGTGCAGTGTCGAGTGCTCAGTGGCCTCCCCATATGTCACAGACGGCAGCCGTCTCCGCGGTTTGAGCTGAAAGGCGGGTCTGCGGGTTTGCTCCAGTGTCTGAAACTGCGCCGTTAGAGCTTCGTCTCCTAGGCGCTGTGACGCGCTCCCCGGAGGCTCCTGCTACATTTGCGGTCGAGGGAGGGAGACACCAGCTTCTTATCACCCACTGCTGTCTCGGCTTGGCTAGTTTAACGGACACTTTTTTTTTAAAATATATCTTTATTGATTTCAGAGAGAGGAAAGGATAGAGAGAGAGAGAGAGAGAGAGAGAAACATCAATGATGAGAGAGTCATTGATCGAGCCCAAAACCCAGGCATGTGCCCTGACCGGGAATCGAACCCCGATCGCCTGGATCCTAGGGCGACGCTCAACCGCTGAGCCAGGCCCGGCCGGGCTTAACAGGCACTTTTAAAGTGAGATCAGGAACTGGAAATAGTACAATACAGAACTGGTGTTTTATCCTTTTGGTGATAACAATATAGAGAAATGATAAAGTCAAAAAAAGTGACAGTGAGTAGACATAGAGTCAAAAGCCTAGGTCGGGTCACCTCACACTGCAAAGGAGAGTCACCCCTCAGGGATGGCGTCCTGCTTGCCCGGATGACCTCACGTCATCGCCTCCTGAAAGGCTCTAGCTCCAAATACGGTCACATCCGTAGGCACTGGAGGTTAGGGTTTCAAAATATGAATTTGGGGGTGGGCCATGGAAGCCAGACCATAATGGGGAGAGAAATAAAGAACTCTCTAGATTTTTCTCTTATATTTTTTTCAAATGTCCTAAAGAAACCTTCCTCTTGTCCAAACCTTTTCATCTTTGTCTTCAATATAAAATAATAAAGTGCTAAAAACCAATCTCAACAGAAACTCTATGTCGTTCCCCTCTTCCTCGGTTATTGGGGTGATAATTAGGCAATGTGGCAAGAGAGGCGACATATGACCCCACAGTTAAGAAGAAAATTACTCCTTTCTTCATCTGGAGCAACCTAATTCTGCTAACGGAGCCGTATAGATTGGCAAAATCTCAGGGCACACGCGGACCAAATAAGAAAATCGATGCAGTTTTTTTTTTGTTTTTTTTTCATCCTGAGCGTGGCTTCGACTATTAATGTTTCAGGAATATATTATTTGCCTTTTCATCAATTCACACTTGTCCTTGGCTCTGCATAATCTGTGCAGATAAAAGGGTAAGAGTGTAGCTATTTTCCTAAAGCAGCGCTGTCCGAGTGGGTGCCACAGGCACAAAATGTTTCCCTTCTCTCCTCCTGTTGTTTCAACGCTACTTAATGACCAAAAGCTGAATGCCCGGGACAATCATGAGCACTTAAGGCCCAATTCATAAAAAAATGATGCAAGCCATTTATGCACAAATGTTGCCACTTTCATATGGAAACAAGGTACATAAAGAATTTTCCTTTGTTATTCATAAACCCTCTTTAAGGTAATTTTGTTGCTCAGTTTCGAACCTCGGGAGAGCAAAACTCCAAAAGAGAGAAGTTGGAAAGGAAAGAAAATCCACAGATACGCTGGTGGTTCGATTTGCATAAATCCCCACAGCGCCCTGCCATTCAGTGTTAATTAAACATACGTGTTAGATGGCGGCACTCGGACGGTGCGGCCGTTACCCACTTTAGTCAAGAATATAAAATATCCTTGAATATATTCAAGAATATGAAAGAGGAAACATTGATAAACACGTAGGCCCCCGCCCCTCCTCTCAGGCAGGCCCAGGATCTTGAGAATTCTGGGTTAATTTGCCTACATTTTTCCCAAGAGGACAGAGTGGGGTATGGAGACTCAGATTCTGTGTCCGGTCTTCTCATTGTCCACCCTGCAAAGTTAGAAGCAGGAAAAAAGCGCCTCCATGATTTGCTTAGACTCTAAGTGTAAGGGTGACTGAGGCTGACGCCTGCTTTCCATGAACTAACCCTTCAGGTGCCTCAAGGTTAGAAACGGACGGACGGAGAGGATTGTCCACACCAGACGTGAGCCCACGTGGCTGACCACGACCACACTCAGTGCTGTTATTCAGGAGCCCAGAAACAAGGTCAGCAGAATTCCAGTCTCTTTAGATGTGAGATAAACGCGGACTCTTCGCGAGCCCCACTCCCTGCGGCCGGTGTGGACGAGGTCCTGACATCCCGGCTCAGCATTCCTCGGAGTAACAGAAGCAAAGCCCACGCCGCGCCCTGGGCGGCGATGGAATGAAAAGGATGAGGCGGAGCTGAGGACGAGGGGAGCCCAGGAGCGGTCAGCCTCGGGCGCCCGGTGTGCTTCGCGCTCCCCCGCTGCACCCCACGTGCCCCCAGAGCCGCCTCCACGCTCAGTCCCGGGAGCAAGGCCTGGATGGTGGGGCTCCGGTTGGGTCCGGCCAATGGGCAATCCTGGCAAACGGCGGAGGCTGGAGAGGAAAGGGCCTGAGACCTTTCCCATGGACTCCCTCCTTGCGCCGCTGAGGTCACCCTGGCCGTGGCCCTCAGGCCACTGCTGCTCCTGGTGGGTGGCCCTTCCCCTGGCCTCTGGCGGCACCAACGTCCCTGCCGTGACCCACGGCCCCGAGAGTGAGGAAAGCTCTTCCTGTTGTCAATCTGGGGGTGTCTCCTCTCTTCTTGCCTCCCTAAATCTTGTCACATTTTTAAGTAGTTCTTTCTTAAAGTTTTCTGTGGCAGTAGATGCTGCAGGATTTCTGTGTTCTGCAGGGGTTTGCACTGGCGGCCACCCCAGATGTCATGTTCCTGACGACTTCTGGTTCTGGGTGACAGTGCGGGACCGTGCAGGACGCCCCTTTAACTGCGCGTGAGTGGCGCTGCCAGCGTCGGGGAACCTCTCCGAGCCCGCAGTGTGCAGAGCTCCAGCCGCCGTTACGCGGTATGCGGACTACAGGTCACCAGTCTCCGATCAAGCAGGGTTGGATAGTTATGATAATGTACTTGACAACTGCAGTGGGCCCCAAGATATTCAATTAAAAAAACCTTATTGGTTGACCGTATTTGTAAAGCATTTCATAAGGACAGCAGATTAATAAGACACTTAAACATCTAATGTCTGTGCTACTGACGAGAGCAATGGTAAATGACGTCGGCACTCACTATGTAAGAGCCGTAGCTAACGCCCCGCGGTTTCTTTGTGCCCGGCGGGGCCTTTGCCTTGGGGGCAGCGTGCCCACCTGAGGCACGTACAGCGAGTTATCGTCACCCTCCTGTGATGAAGTAATTGGCGCTTAATGAAGCCATAAAAGTTGCCCAGGGCCATTCAGCAGGTAACTAGCAGAACCAATACTTGAACAGTCGTTTTCATTCTAAACCCTGGTTCTTTTTAAGAATATATATGTTTTTATTGATTTCAGAGAGAGGAAGGGAGAGGGAGAGAGAAACATCAGTGATGAGAGTCATTGACCGGCCGCCTCCTGCACGCCCCCACTGGGGATGGAGCCCGCAGCCCCGGCCTGCGCCCCGGCGGGGAACTGAACCACAACCTCTTGGACCCTAGGTCCACGCTCAGCCGCTGAGCGACCCCCAGGCTCCCCTCTTTCCTGCACAATCATTTTCCCCTTCACTGATCAGTTTCCCACAAGCCCACACAGTCGCCGTCATTTGTCTCACACTGGAGAGCGGCCCCCGGCGCCTCCCCTTGCGCAGCAAACGCGCTCCGCAGGCCCGCGCTCGGCCTCCAGCCCCTGTCCTCCCGAGCCCGCCCTCCCACCCCCGTGCCACACGCGGGCACCGGGGACCCGGACGCGCCCGGTAGAGGTTCTTTGAGCATGTCTAAGAACGCTTGGGAGGAAATCTGTCTGGACACAGAAACGATTTTAATGACGTTTATTTTAGTTTTATTTTTTAGTGTATAATTTTCAATTACTTCCATGGTTTCAGAGGCTACTAAAACTTTCTCGAATTTTTTTATTCAATTTTACAGATTTTCCTAAATATTTTCATTTATTTTTAGGACAATTCAAATTTGTCCTATATTATATTTTTAACAAATTAATCACCTTTAAGTGTATTGTTATATTATCTTTTTAAATAATATTTTAAAGGTATGTGCTCTCTCTAAATTAATTTAATCTAATTTAAAATTAAATTTGCCAAATATTTTTCAAATTTTAAATTAAATTTGCCAAGTTTTTTCAACTTACTCTAAATAATTTTTAAGTAAGCTCTTGAAAGTACACATCAAATTCACTGTTTTTGTGTTGTAATTGTTATTTACTGTTTTCATCAGCACCTGTATTCTCCCTTTTATTTTACTGAACCTCAGTGTGACTGTGTGGGGGGTTCTAATGCAGACGTGAAGAGTGACTTTAATTTTATGAGTCATTCTGATAAGATTAACACCTGACAACTAAAACATGACTAAATTAAATATTTTTATTTAAAAATCTTTATGTATTTAAAATACTTATTTATTTTTAGAAGTGTGAATAGTTAGAAAAGCCTAAAAAAAGTTAAACTCATTATTGCCTGGCCAGTGTGGCTCAGTGATTGAGCGTTGACCCATGAACCAAGAGGTCACCGGTTTGGTCACGGGTTCAATCCCCGGTCGGGGCACCTGCCTGGGTTGAGGGCTCGATCCCGGGCATGTGGAGGGCACGTGGAAGGGGCGTGCAGGAGGCGGCCAGTGGATGCTTCTTTCTCGTCGGTGTTTCTATCTACCCCTCTCCCTTCCTCTCTGTCTCAAATCAATAAAAACATATTTTTTAAAAATTCAAAATGTTAAATTCATTATTAACCACAGTATCATGTGGTTATATTATTATTTGACACCAAGCAAAGATGACCTAACATATAGCCTGTGGACTGAATGTAGGACATTCTAGTTATAAAGATACAACTTCCTCAGTGTATAAGGTTCGGACTGTAGGCCTGGTTATTACCTAACACTCCGCATTCGCCAGCTCTGCTGTGTCCCACCCGCACATTAAAACCATGACGAGTTAGAGGGGCGTCATGTACTCAGTGCTGAGGTCCTGAGCGTCCCTGGGCTCGGCACACCTGCCCCAAAGCCCGGGGAGTAGATTCTGTGCCAGCTGCTGCTGCTGTGAGGAGCGTCCTGCACAGGAGGTTTCCTGATTATGAAAACCCGCGACGCGGAAGATGGTAACGGGACAGCGCACACTCAACTGCTTCTTCAACTGTGGGAATGTTTTATTTAATGCAATTAAGAAATTGTGCTTTGACAGGTTTCAAATTTCATCCACCTGCTTACCTGTGATTTTCTGGATGGAGAGATGAATATTAATAGCAACTCCGTAAACAGGTGCCACAGCTCCTCTCTGCAAAGCAGTTTTGTCACGTGCGCATGGCCTTGGTCACTAATGACCTAATTTTGTGGCTGTTTCATACCTAATAGCACAAGTGACAATGACATCATTTATCCTACAGGGGGCCTTTGCTCCCCATGTCGTTGATATGAACAGTGATGTCATTTTTACAATAAACAGCAACTAGAGTCCAAGGTGGCAAAGTCGGAATCCGAGAAACGGATGATAGAAATCATCTTCCTATTTGTAATACAGACATGAGTATAATAAAAACATACTTGTATTTATATACATGTGATACATAATGCATGTTAATTATCTCTCTTCAATGAATTGTGTATTATAAACAAGCTTAGTGATATTCCCCCTGAAATACGGAGCGCAATGAGTTACAGATAAGTTTCTAAAAATTTCATGCATTCAACTCTCAGTACAAATAGTAAAAACAAACTCTATTTGGATGTATAAATTGTACGTTTCTGACCTCCATACTTTTTTACTGCTCTTATGCTTAAGTTCAGCACCAAATATTTTTAAATATTTATCTCATTTTAATATTTTTGTGAACTCGATCTATTTGATTGACCATATCATTTGGAACCATGTTCAAGTTATTTGCACATGGTTTCCTAGACCATTATATGTTATTTATTTATTTATTTTTTAAAAATATATCTTTATTGATTTCAGAGAAAGGAAAGGAGAGGGAGAGAGAGAGAAACATCAATGATGAGAGAGTCATTGATCGGCTGCCTCCTGCACGCTCCTGACTGGGGATCGAGCCCGCAACCAGGCCTGTGCCCTGACCGGGAATCGAACCCCGATCGCCTGGATCCTAGGTCAAGGCTCAACCACTGAGCCATGCTGGCCGGGCCGTTACATGTTATTTTGACTGTGCATAAGAGAGACTCTAAGGAAAGACTGTTTCATGACCGTCTTATGATACACGGACTCCAAACGGTGTAGAAGAGCTAATTAGGTGGAGGCTGAAGCGAGGGTGGAAGTCACAACCCACTTGCATCTCAGAAACAAGACCAAAGGAGGGTTTAAAGGCTCTATGACGTCACTAGGACCGGAGGTCTTCAAGGTGTAATCTATTCGTTTGCTCTGGCAAGTGCCCTGACACCATTTGACATTTAAGGAACTGACACAACCAAACTATGAGAAATGAGATACAGACATTAGGAATAATAAACTCAGGCACCTTCAACAGTAAGCGGCCATATAGGAGATGCTGACTTAACATGAGTCTTCTTCCGCTGGGGAACATTATTCCAAATTTTCTGGCATATTGAGGGTTCTAATGACAAAGAACATAAAATTCAGGCCCCCGCCTTTAAGAAGCTTGCATTCTACTCATTTGAAAACCCTAGGAGTTTATAATATAAAAAATGTGGATACGTTTATGAAAAATTCTAATGGAAATTACATATTTAATAGCCTTTAGCTTTGTATCAATTTATACATATAGAATAATTGACAGAAATGAAATTAAATTTCAAGACATCTTTGTAAGTCACAAAATTGTATAATGTTGCATAGGCTTTATATAGTACTTTAAAAATAAATATATACGTTTAAAGTAGTTTTTAGTAACATCTCAATAGCATTTGTCAAAATATGAAGAGCCAAGTAGAAAAAAATATATTCGGAGCACTTTTTTAAAAAATTATATTTGCAAATAATTTAAGCACCTACAATTTAAGCAGCAATTACTTTCTAAAACTCGGAGTAAATATGACAACATCCCCTGGAATCTGTGAATCCCGAGGAGAGAGAAGAGGAAAGGCAGAGGCAGGGTGACTGACAACGTTGGATCAATGTGATGATTGTATCAGTTTCAGATTCTCTGCTAACAATAGGTGTCTGATTGGACACCACTGACTCTATTGGGAAGTGGATGGGGTGTAATCTGCCTCGCCCAGCGCGAGCTGTTTGCGCTGATTGGACGGGAGACACATTTCGCGGGGAGGACCGTCTGAATCCCATCACCGTGGCAATTACGTCGCACACCGCGGGCAGTGCCCGGTGTTCCCGAGGCCGCTGCACATTAGCACCGTTTCCGCAGGCCCCTGGCTTCCAGAATCCCGCCTGCCTTCTTTCTCGGTGAATTGAAACTTGTTTGGATATGGATCCTTAAGAGGAAGTGACTGAGCCTGTAAAGCGGAGACAGTTGCTTAGTGGCCGTCCCCTTCTTTGCCTCCGCTCGACGGGTCCCATCGTTGGCATCAGCGGATGGGCCTCTCGGGTACGCGGATGGTCCATTGTTTTATAACATTTTCTTCTACAATAAGCGATGACATGAATGAATTTTCTTCTACAATAAGCGATGACGTGAACGAAAACGACGGCAGTAAAAGAAATCATTAGCGTTTCTTGCTGAAAGTAAAACGACACATCTGAAGCTCTTGAGAGTTGCACCCCATGTCTTTGTGGCCGGTTTATATCACCTTTGCCCAGGGCTCCAGATCACTGGCCTGCCTGAGAGGGGGCTAAACTCGCCGTGCACCGGATTAATGTGCCGCAGGATGCAGCAGGAACACCTCGCCAGCAGCGCAAGACACGGATTGTCGCTGAGCTTGTATTTTGCTTCGCAATTTGGTGCCCTTACTGGAGGCTTGAGGGCTCCTGGAATCTGGGGAGGGGGCACAGAACAGTAAACTCATCTGATGGAAGCAGCTTTCTAAGTAACTTTTTAAAAACCGTTTATCAAACCCCTTTGCTCTGTTAGGCTTCACAACATGACAAGGCCCTTTTAGAGCCATAAACCCCACTGCCCCTCGCAGTCACGGCACCAAAGCGGACTGGGACGAAATCAGGCCGTAATTGACCGCAGCTGCTCGGCCAGCGGTTCCCAGCCGCACCCAGGACTCCTGCCTGGGGGTGTCTGCCTCCCCCCCAAACACAGGCTGACGGGAGCCTCCTGCGATCTGCCCACCAGGTAAACTGAGAGCCTCAAGGTGTCTCTTGGGGCCTCTACATGGCCCACGGCTTGCGCGGTCCTGCCCCCCGAAGCCAGGGATCGGCGAGTGTCCGGTTGGTACTCGCCTGTGACACCCAGTGCTCAAGATAAAATGACAACTTGCTTCGCTCAGGCATCGATTTTAACTTGGCTCCGGGCTTTCCCTCTGAAGCTCAGGGAAGGGTCCTGTCCCTAGGAGGATGCTATTAAAGTAGACACTGGAACCATTACGTTTTATTGGCTTAGCCTTTTCCTGCACTGCCCGTAAAAACAGACACTGCTTTAAACCTCTCCCTGACGTCCCAGCTCCCCAGGGCCGAGCTGACCTCGGGCAGTTTACTGCTCCGCTGTTAGTTAAGACTAATTAACTTTGACTTTGTTGTTAGGGCACCCAATCTGGGGTTTCATCTTAAATAAATTGAAGAAACTCTGGGTTCACCCCAGCACGGGGACAGTGGCTGTTTATGGCTCTATATTGAGACTTCTTTTTTTCTTTACGCCACAGATCATGAGAACGCTCCGTAATGCGCAATCAGCCCGCATCCTTTGATAATTAAATACGCTTTACTGACAAGCTTTTTTTTTTTATAATGAGACTATGGTTGTATTCTATGCTCTTTTTCCAATAAGAAATGAAAATCCAATGAAAGGCGCCGCGAAACCCAGGAAATAACTTTTCACTAGTTATTGCATTGTTTTATAACTTAATCATTAGCACCGTGTTGGGCAGGAAATAATTCGTTCACATTGATGTTTAATTGCAACATTAATAAAATTAACCATCAGAACACGTTTTTGCTTCGCTGCCTGGGCCCCGCTGCAGAGCCTCAGGTGCCTCAGGTACTTCTGTTTTGCTTTCACTCTCTCTCCCATCTAGGAATCAGTACACGGAAGAGTCTGTGCTAAGAATCCTTCCAGAATATTTCTCTCCCCCTCCTTTTTTTTTTTTACTATGACTTCAGGGTATTTTAAAAAGTGAAACCTTCTCAGTGGCACTTAAGCAAAAACAGAAGCGTCATTTTGGTGGGAGGTTGAGCCTGACTCGGGTTCTGCATGCTTTTACTGAGCGTGAAGAACCAACAAGACCTGCGTGAGGATCACACTGGGCTTTCGTCGCTAGCTGGACAGAGCAAGGAGAGGGGGGTACTGAGGCGGCTACCTGTGTAACTGGGGGACTGACGGTGTAAAAAAGAAAGTTTACTGAGGGATTCCTCAGACCCTCTTTCTCGAGTGTTCACCCAGAATCTTTTCCTGGGGCTCTAGCTTCTGTCTGCCCTGGGTCTAATCCCAGTTCCCGCACTTTCTAGTCATGTAATAGGGCGAGTGACTTTCTTTATTTTAAAATGTTGAAAATAATATTAGGGTGTTGGAATGATTAAATGCTACATTAGAAAATGTTTCTGCTAAGTCTCTGGCACATAATACTTACAAATAAGTGTCAACTACGTCCATAAAAAGAACCCCCCTCTCCTCCGGCTGCATGCGCACCCTGGCGCGGAGTTCATTTCGCTGGGACTCCGCATAAATACAGGTTCGTAAACCAAACGTCGTTACTGTCGATGCTGGCTCTGCCTCTCCCCAGACGTATGACCGTGGACAGTTTCCTTAGCCTGCCTGGGCCTCAAGTTCACCAGGTGTGAATTGAGAAAAATAAATCACTTAAGGCGGTTGGGAGGGTTAAATAAGACAATGTCAAACGACCAGTACTTGCCGACACACAGTAGGTGTGTAAAAACAGGCCACATAATTGTTATTATTTTCATTAAGAAGCGAATGACCTAAGGAAAAGAGACCGTTTGGATCTCATGCTATACGTTTTCTACATTCATGTTTATTACACTTGTGTGCATTCATGTGCATGTTGTGGATATATATGTGTGTGTGTGTGTATATATGGGTGTGTGTGTATATATATGTGTGTATGTATATATGCGTGTGTGTGTATATATGGGTGTGTGTGTATATATATGTGTGTGTGTATATATATATGGGGGTGTGTGTATATATATGGGTGTGTGTGTATATATGTGTGTGTGTATATATATGTGTATATATATGTGTATGTATGTATGTGTGTCTCTGTGTGTATATATGTGTATGTATGTATGCGTGTGTATATATGTGTGTGTATATGTGTGTGTGTGTGTGTGTGTGTGTGAGTATGTGTGTGTGTGTGTATGTGGCATTTAAAATGGTAGCTTGCATGACCTTCTGTCCCAACATCAAACGCCTCGGAGGAGACTCGCTCACTTCTCCGTGTGCTGCAGCGCTTGCCGCAGGTTTGCTGGGCTCCCGAGAGGGTGACGCCGCGGGGAGACCTTGACCTGCTCGCATCGGTGGCTGCCACCTGAGTCCTTCCCCCGCGCACGGCTTGCGGCCCGCGAGTGCCTGCAGAACGTCCCTCCTGTGGCAGCCCAAGGCACCTGTGCCGTCCCCCTGGTCTTCCTCCCGTTGCCATGGTGACATAGCAGGCGATGCAGGCCAGCCCCGCCTCAGGAGGCCCGGCTTCATTCGGCTCGAGGAGGCTGCGGGGCGCAGGTGGCCTCCCGAGCGGCTGCTGCTCCGGCGGGGAAAGCCCGGGGCGCCTCGGGCAGCCGGGCAGCCTTGCCGGAGGGGCCGGGGACGCGGGGCCTTCATCCTCAGCTCGGACCGTGTCCTTTCTCTCCTGAGGAGAGTTTTAGCAAAAATCAGAAGTGATGCGCCCTGGCCCAGGGCAAAGAGGCGGTGCAAGCAGATCAGTTTAAGTGAGACGCAGGACGCAGAAAAATGTATTAATGAGAAATACATTTAGAAAGATTGGGAGCAGCCAGATTTGAAAACCGAACTTAGAAATACGGACCTCCTACATTTCTAAGAGTTTATACCGTCTAGATTGGGAAAGAAGTTAACAGGCATGTGGGATTAAAACTAAGGTGCGTTGGCTGATGTGAGACTGCATTTCCTGAATATGAAATGGGTCCCAGACGGGCGTTACGTTAATTTCTCTCTGGAACTGCAATTCCAGGGAGTGATTGCTCAGCCTCGGGATTCAGACCAGGACTCAGACCCCGTGGGGGAATCTTGCTCCGCGTACCTCTTAACCCCCCCCCCCGTGCCTTACCTGGGGGCTGGACAGGTTCTCCTTCCACATCACTGCCCATCTCCCGCCATGACTTACAAATTCACCGTCCTGTCATCGTCACGGAACAAAATAGTACATTTTTAACCTGTTGGAGCGTAAGTCAGGGAAGTACACATCTTCTACATTCTTTATTGGATATATTTATAAAAGATTTATAGTTACAGAGAATGTGTCATTGAAGCCTTATTTGAAATCTCCTAAGACTGTTTCAAGAAGCTAAATAGCAATTATTTTTCCTAATATAAGAGAAAATTTTGGTCAAGGCTTATTTGTTTAGAAACCAATTAGCTAACTGAGAAAATTTAAGGAATAAATAATGAGAATATTGTATTCAAACTACTAGCTGATGATTTGCCTTTTTTAAAAATATATTTATCAGAAAGTTTTAAAAATGTCCTTAAAACCTGTTGATCTATGTTTTTTACTCCTTTGGAGTGCTCAAATTCTTATATTTCCATTTTGTTAAAGCTTCAGTCTATTACTTTATTTGTTTATACCACATTGGAAAGGAATTATTTAACCTAAAGAGCTTTTACGTTTTATAAATGCATTTTGATTGTGGTCTATATATTACGTGTGATTTAAATTAAGACACACTTTCTATATTTTAGTCCAACACTACGAAGAACTTGGATATACTCCAGTTCCTACATTGACTAAATGTTATTCAATGCATTTTGTAAAAAATATAATCTTCCAAATCCACCTGATTTAAAGCCTTTAAATATAATTTGAAATAGATCGTCGTACTTGGTCAGTTTTAACGTTTGTCGGCTACAGAATCGCACGCTGGCACGTGCTGGGGTCAGAGGCAGGAGCCCAGGACCCTCTGGGCAGTGAGTTGGTAGCTTTACCCCTGAGTGAAGGCCCCTTTACACAGCTCTGAGGCATACTCCATGGACCTGTGAGCGTGTAAGAAGTGTGTTGGGTGCAGTTCTGACTTGAAAATTTTAGGAAAGGACAAATTCCCTGTGGCCTGACTATGGTGGAGTTTGGAGGCTCCCTTCATGTCTGATTTTTTTTGTTTTTAATTGACCTTTATCGTAGAAAGTATTACAGATGTCCCCCATTTTTCTCCCCGTTGACCCCCCCAGGCCTTCACCTCACTATCGCCTGTGTCCGTGGGCTCCGCATATATGCCTATAAGTTCTTTGGCTCCTCTCTCCCCGCCCCACCCCTTCCCTCTGAGATCCCCGGTCTGTCCTGCCTGATATTTGAAGTAGCCAATGAAAAGCTAAGACACTACAGGCCAAAACCACAGTGTCAGGCTGTTGTCTCTTACGGAATTAACTCCCAACTGTTATTACCAAGCCCGCGCTCAGAATTTCACTGTAACTCGGTTCTGACCAGATTTTGTGTAGAACAACGTAAGATCGCACTGTGAGCCATTCATTGGCCTTTAGCCAACAATAATAAAATTCTGACCTGACCCGCGTCTCTTTTGAAAAGCAGAAAAGATCCCCAGAGGTTGCAATTTTAGATCGCACACATCATTCCCCATCCCCCCCCATAAATCAGGCTTCTGTAAAACCCTGAGTTTTACCATTCACATTTCTGCAGATACTAAAATCCCCCATTCCTTCTGCAGCCTGCATGCATCCAGGGGCGGGGTGCTAGCGGAGATTGTTGGGCGTTGTGGTAGTCGCAAAGAGCTGGCGGGGCTCCAGGGTGCAGAACTTGCTGACATCCTGCCAATTCCGTTATTAATGTGCGTTGCTGAGCAGAGCGGGGACCCGGCCAGCGCATTCTAGCCCAGGCCCACCGCCTGCTAAGCTCTTGAACCGCTTCCTCTCCAGCGGATGAATAGCCACTATTCCTGCCTCCCAGTGCCCCCCCACCCTGGTGCGCCAGTTGGCACTTTCCCTAGGACCTCCCTCTGGTCTGGCTCACGGTTCCTGCAGCCACGAGACAGGCTTTGCGCCCTCAGGACCGTGCCCTGGCGGCCGTCGGGGCGGCCCTGGCTTCACAGTCAGCGCCCACTCTCTAGCAGTTGTTGAATGTTGGAATATAGTCCTGTTCCTAAGTGGATTTTGTAGGCGTCTGGAACAGACGCGGATTCGGGGGGGAAGGGGCCGTACGAGCTGATGGGGGAGCGGCTGAGCTGTCTCACGGGCGGAACTGGGACGGTGCCTGAAGCCCGCTGGTCAGCGCCAACCGTCCTCTGCCCAGCGTCGGTCCCCTGTTCCGCCTCTCACAGGACACTTCTGGGTGGCTACTCTTTCCCAGATGCTGTGCGTGAAAGAATAATACAATGAGTCTTTTGTTCAAAAAGCTAAACCAAGAAAAATAAAACTTACGGCAGAGTCTATGGTGGGGGGCAGGGGTAGAGTAAGTGCCCAGTGGGTGGGGGTGACCGAGAGAGCGGGAGTCGGTTTCCGGCGCCTCTCTGAGAAAAACTCTTAGGTGGCCTGTTTGATAAATTTATTTATTCATTCGACATGTATTCATGGAACATGCGTTCATATAGGACTGGAGATGTAGAGGTAAACAAGAGAGATATTTCCATCCCCTCATATTACTTACAATCCAGTGAGGAAAACGCTAAAATTAATCACATAACTACAAAACATATAATAATACTTTAAGAGCTCACTCACTTAAAATTTTAATGTGCCTGCTTATTTTTTCCTATGAAAACGAGGACCATGATTATTATAAATTGTTATCGCTTGGGAAAAATCCAGTCTTGTACAGACAACTTATATTTCCTATTTATTTTCATTGTCCTGTTAACTCCATGCAAATAACACACTTGGCTCTTTTGAAATAAAACGTCAAATGTGTTGAGAAAAGGCCACGGTACATTGTGCCGTTCATAGTTCCCCTGTGCTGAGTTTCCTGTTTGGCTGAGAAACCCTCATCTGGCTGGTAGGGCCTTGTGTTGTGTTGTGTTTTGTTTTCTCCTGCGTGGTTAAGAGTCCCCATCGTCTGCCCTGTTGTGCGAGGTCAGAGTTTAACGACTTGCTCAGGCGACGGCGTCCGTGGCGGACCTGCCTCACGTCTTGTCGCCTGATTCTTCGGCCCATCGTGGCTTACAGCCCGCTCATAAATGGACCTCTCTTAGTTTCAAACCGCGGTGGGCGTTTTCCTCAAATCTCATTTTTCTGCAGTATCAGTTCGGCGTGTTGGCCTCGATTTTTGGAAAGAGAAGACAAGTGATGAGAACTGTTATTTCCCTGGGGAGCACCAAGGGAACTATAGTTCCTTCCCGAGTCACGGCCACGTGCGAGCTTCTGCACCGAGTGAGGCAGCCACCCCCAGAGACTCCAGGGGTGACAGGACCTCCCGTTCACTGTCCTATTGAGGCTGAGAGAGGTGGAGAATTTGCCTGAGTTCAAGGCCACTACATGGCACAGCTGGGCTTCAAAACCCGCCCCGTCTCTCACGGCCTTCCTACTATCCGTAAACATACATCGACGCATGGTTTTTTCTGTGTTCCGTGGTGTCTATAGGTGCAATAATAGTATTTATCTGGAAACCTTCTGTCTCTTCATTGGGTTTATTTTGTGGTTTACTTCCCTAGGACGGCCTCCCTCGTGGTGGTGGACACTCTGGCAAGTGTAAAGTCCTGGGACTGGAAGGGGCCTTGTGAGGGCGGTGAGTGGCCATGGACCCAGCGACGCCCCTCCGGTGATCTCGAGCTCGCAGAGCGGCCGCCCTCGGAGCTTTGCTCTGCAGAACTGTTCGTGCCGCTTCCTCCGCGGGGAACTGTGTGGGACAGTGACCATGTACAGAAACACAGCATGTGGCATGTGCTGAGTCGGGTCGTTTCAACCCTGTAATGTCAGCGTAACTGTATTTATTTCTGACGCTGGGAACTTGGGGGCTAGGAGCTGAGACGACGCGGGAGTCGCCGTCGGCTCGCTCGGCGGCCCTCTCCGGCCCATTCGGTGCCCGTGATCTCTCCCCCGCTCCACCCGCCGCTTACTTACCAGAATCAGCTCTTAGGCAAAACGGCCCTCCAAGTATCTGAAAGCAGCAGTCGTGTTCTTTCCTGCATCTTTTCTTCTATCGGCCAAACACACTTGGTTTGCTCAGTGTTTATATGACCTGGTTTCCCGACCATTCAGAGCGATTGTCCACTTTTTTTTTAATATCTCTTTATTGATTTCAGAGAGAGGAAAGGAGGAGAGAGAGAGAAACATCAGTGATGAGAGAGTCACTGACCGGCCGCCTCCTGCACGCCCCCGACTGGGGATCGAGCCACAACCCGGGCCTGCACCCTGACCGGGCATCGAACCCCGATCGCCTGGATCCCAGGTCGATGCTCAGCCGCTGAGCCACGCCCGCCAGGCCGATTGTCAACTTTCAATACCAAAGTCAGCACAGTTCCTCGAATGTCGCCCCCCCCCGTCCATCCTGTTAGCCTTAGCTCTTTCCCAAGCAGACCTGTGTCCTACACACTTTATTTTGACCAGCCCCCTGCTCGTGATATCTTCCCAATACGCCAAATATCCTACCTCTTGTCCGTGAATCACTATGAAGCAGAGTCTCCCTCAGCATGCCCAGGAGTGAGAATTTCAGCTTGCTTCCTTCGAGTCCCACCCTGCTGAGGCCTGGCTTGTGCCCATTCAGGGGCCGAGCCGTTTCTGTTCAGGTTCTGAGACTTGGACAAACCCGACCCACAGGCACTGCATTCCCTCACCGGAAGCTCCAGAGCGGTATTTTAAATGGAGAAGCTACACGCTAGCCCCGTGCTCCGGGACAGCGGGAGACGCTGCGGGGCACTCGGCCGTGCCGTGAGAGTGGGCGAGGCTGGGTGGCGCTGCGATGCCATGTCCTCAGCAGGCGTTCACTGAGGGCTCACTGCGCGCCACACAGCGCTTTAGGCAGCGGTGTGGCCGCAGGAAACTAAATGACGGAAGTCCCTTCCCTGCAGCCTAGTAGGAGTGCACAGACCATACGCTAACATATGAAGAAATACGTAACGCGGTGACGATGTCCTGAAGAGGAATCGCGGAGGGGCTGTGCAGGGGGCCGGGGGCTGGCATCGATGACGTCGTGAAGAGGAATCGCGGAGGGGCTGTGCAGGGGGCCGGGGGCTGGCATCGATGACGTCGTGAAGAGGAATCGCGGAGGGGCTGTGCAGGGGGGCCGGGGGCTGGCATCGATGACGTCGTGGAGAGGAATCGCGGAGGGGCTGTGCAGGGGGCCGGGGGCTGGCATCGATGACGTCGTGAAGAGGAATCGCGGAGGGGCTGTGCAGGGGGCCGGGGGCTGGCATCGATGACGTCGTGAAGAGGAATTGCGGAGGGGCTGTGCAGGGGGGCCGGGGGCTGGTATGAGGAGGCCGCCCCTATGTTCTTGGCGTAACCCTCTCGCAGATATTACGCGGCGCTGTAATCATTCGTTCTTTGTCCGACCCCTTCTTTAAGCGAACCCCCTCCCCAGGGTATGTTCTATGTCTAATTCATCCAGCGATTTCCAGCACCGAGCACGATGGTTCCATCAAAGTGCAATGAACTGGTAAAAGTTCTTAAAACCCGAATGAAAAAATGATAGTTAGCCTGAGGTGAGAGTCCGCTAGGTGCTTTGCGTTGTGAAGTTGCAGCATTTACTTCCCCTGACTTTATGAACACCTTTATAATTTTTTAAATGATTATCGCCATTCCCATTTCAAGGACATTCAGCCGCAGAGGTGTGACACTGAGAAAGAACAACACCTCGCTACCAATCGGTGGGAAAGAAAGGCAAAGCTAGACTCCCTGTCTCCAGACCCTGTTTCATCAGCTTCTGCCACGTGGAGCAGAAGTGGATCCCTTGTGGGTCTCCCTCCGCATCCCTAGAAATTCCATAAGGTGCCATCGGAAATCATGATACAGAAAGGAATTCAGCTCAGGTGCAAGCTGAACCCAGGCGAGCCAAAGCCCATCCAGCCAATAAATCCGATTCATTTACTCACAGTAGCAAGTCCGAGTGATTGTTTCTAAGCATTGTTTCTGGGCTGGTGAGTTTGAGAACAAAACACTGAGAAGCGGGAGGGAAAGAATGACTGAGGGACAGCAGACCCCCTCAGTACTGGAACCCGAAGCACTGGCTTTTCCTTTCTGGGGGGGCGGGGGGGGGGGTCAGGCAGGGGCCGCGTTAACAATGGATACAATGTCTCCATCCAAGCCGCGCTCCTGAGGTCATCAGCATCTCATTCATTGGTCAGGCGGCAATGGGGCTGATTTTCTCGATAATTCTACTCCCCTGGCCCGGCTGCACGGGCGCTCCGAATAAAATCAAGCCGGGCAGTAATGAGCAAAAGCAGCGGGAGACAGATTACACTATAGAAATGAATAGCGCCTGGTCCCGGGTTATCTCTGCTCCTCCTGCAATTCTTTTGCTCCTGAATGGAGCGAAATGGTGGCGCAGGAGGACCTGGGTCAACGGTGACACTGAGCAAAGGGTTGAACGGAATCTCTCTACGGTGGATTTAAAAATTAAACTTTGGGGAGTCTGCTTGGGATTATGGATGTTCGCATAAATATTCCATAATCACATACTTTGTATCTCACTTCGCTTTTATGATTAACATGCTTTTCTTGCGGGATGTGGGAGCTATTTTATAGCAACCTCCGCATCCCATCCCCTGCATTTCAAATTAAATGCCTGGTGCTTCCAGAGTAAAGACGTTGGGAATTGTGATGGAAACATTGTAACTCTCAGGACTGATGAAGTTACCGATCAGAATTGCCGCTGCAAATATTATAAACCTCAGATCATTGAAAAGTATCTACATTTCTTCCTTTTAGGGAAAAGTGTAAAGCCCACTGACCTTAGAATCATTTGGTTACATTTTACAGGTACTTTGCCATGAGAGTGGTACAGGATTCAAAACACAAACCTGTTACTAAGTTTGGGTTATTTTGTATTTTTTAAATAACCCTGTGATATTTTTAATATGCAGACCATCAGGTGAGGATTCACTGGTAGTAACTCATTGCATCCGTCTGCCGGGGCTGCCGTAGGAAGCGGTGCAGACGGAGGGGCTTGAGCAATAGAACTTTATTATATTTCTCACAATTCTGGAGACTAGAAATCTGTGAGCAAGGTGTGGGCAGGACTGATTTCTTATGAGGACTCTCTCTCCTTGGCTTGTGGATGGCCGTCTTCTCCCTGTGTCTCCCCTCTGTTTTGTGTGCTGTGTCCTAATCTCCTTTTTTGCTAACGATGCCAGTCATATTGGATCAGGGCCCATCCTCATGACCTCACTAAACCTCAGTTACCTCTTTAGAGACCCTGTCTCCAGGTACAGACACCTTCTGAGGTACTGGGGTGGGGCTTTGACATTTGAATTTTGGGGACACAATTCAGCCTATAACACTTATGAAGGAAGCGTTCGTGGGAGGAATGTGGGGGGAGGGAAGCAGGACGGGAAGGGAATGGACGCAGCACTTGGCGACTACCAGGCCAAGTCTCGGCTCATGCCGGGAGCTCTGAGTGTCCAGGGCACCCAGCCTCGTCCCCACGCAGGAGAGGGGACTGTCCCTTCTGTGCTTTCCTACCCGGCAGCGTTGGCCCTGGCCACAGAAAAGGAGGTGGCAGGTGATGCCTCACATCCTTCTACCGACTGGATAAATAATTCACTTGACAGGGGTCATTTATTACTGCCTCTCACCCTTTATAGTCTGAGGTATAACATTGGCTATTTCAATGTTCATCAAACATTCATTATGTTCCATTTTCCAGGCTCCACGCTACGAACTTCTAAAAATAGAAAGTTTAATGAAACATAATTCTCAGCCACAGGAGCTTAGAATCTACTGTAGGAAACTTCCATGAAAAATAAATGCCAGGCGGGACACTGTGGCACAGGACCCCGTCCTGTGTGCATCATGGCAGTTGCTCTGATGATAGGCCCCGTGAGGAAGGTCCTTTCCCAGAGGGGCAAGCTGAAGTCACAGCCCACAGGCGCCCAAAGAGTCAATGGTAGCGTGAGGACTAGAGTCTAGGTCCAAACTTTCAATTACAACTGGGTTCCTACCTAGTCAAAGGACTTCAGTACAGTCACAGAACTGAGCACACATTCACTGAACTGGCCCAGACGCTAAGGTGCTGGACATACGGTGGTTGGTGGGTTTGGATTCTCCCCAAAGGAGATCCTGAGAAAGGAATTGGGTGCAGGTAGTTTATTTAGGAGATGATGACAGGAAGCACAAGTGACACAGGAAAGAAAAGCAAGGCAGGGAACATAGAAAACCGATAAAGAGGCAACTGGGGTTCAGTGCTGCTAGGGACACTGTGAGAAACCCTAAAAAACTGAGAAGGGGGGCAGGCATTTGACATCACCTCTCACCCACCGTTAGCTGAGGGTTGGAGGGGAGAGGGACCGTCCCCAGCCACCTGTTCTTAGTTGCCTTCGGGCGGGAAGGAAGAGCAGGTGCGTGAGATGGGAGCCGTCAGCCTGCCAGGCGCTTGGCCCACAGCTGCAGATGGACGCGGAGGCAGGCGTCGGATGCGGGCAGCCGCCGACAGCGTGGCCACAGCGAGGGCGACACAGACGGCCCCGGGCACGAGCCCTGCCCTCTCGGAACTGATGTTCCTCCAGCAAAGCCCGCAGCCAAGCGTAAGGAGGGCACCGGGAGGGAGGGAAGGACCGGGACGTTCCGCGGCGTGATGCCGGCGTGGTGTCTGCCGACTCCATCCTCACTGTCAGACGCGGGACGCGCAGACACGCCGGGTCACAGCACCTCTGCGGGTAATTCCAGTGCTTCACGTTCACACAGCAAAGACACGTTTGCTCTAACACGCGAGTATGAAGGATTCCAGAGGGAAACGTCTGGGTGCGCCCCGAGGAGCAACGCTTGATGGTCTCTCCGCCCATGCTCTTGCCCCCAACACGGACAAGTTAAAAAAAAATCCCCCTTGTAAACATCAGTACCGGACAGCGCTTGTCAGGAAGTGTTCTATGAATGCTGAGCTGGCTATAAAACAATGTGGACACCAATCAAATTGCTTCCGCCCCTTCCTCGAACGGCTATTGATTCCCAGTCAATAGCTTGTACCCCAAACGCCAGCTCAGCACCTGCTCCGGGAGAATCCAAAGTATACAAAGAGATGCTGGACGAATCGTATGTGATCTAATATAAAAAACAGAATCGAGTTCCTCATAGAGTGTCCTAGCTGGAAGGAACTAAAGAATTCATCTTAGTCCAATGTTCTCATTTAAAAACAAACAAAAAGGACTGAAGAGGCCAAATGAATGGCAGAGGCTTTAAGTGAGAGCATCAATATTCCATCTAAGTAGGTCAATAAATTTAAATTACTGCGATTCCCAAGTATGGGTTTTAGTGTGAGAGAAGGTGAAGGACAACCAAAGAACAATTAAAAATTTTTAATATGTCTTTATTGATTTCAGAGAGAGGAAGGGAGAGGGAGAGAGAAACGTCAATGATGAGAGAGTCATTGATCGGCTGCCTCCTGCATGCCCCCTACTAGGGATCGAGCTCACAACCCGGGCCTGTGCCCTGACCAGGAATCGAAACGCCATCTCCTGGCTCCTAGGTCGATGCTCAACCTCTGAGCCACGCCCGGCCAGGCATTAAATTTTTTAATGTAATCAATATTAGACATACTTGAAGAACTTCTACATAGTACACGTTTTACTAGATTATTTCAAAGAGATGAAACGAGGGCTCAGAGAGGTTAAGTGTTATTCTGCAGCTCACACAGCGATCCCATGGTATTGTCAAGGCTTTGATCCAGTCTCTCCACAACCACATCGGAGTTTGTTCATGGGCCAATCTGTCACCTCAAAGTAGGACAGCCGCTCATCAGCTGTGAGTTAGAAAATGATTGACTGTAAGACTCACACGGTGGTGGAAGTCTCTGGAATAGAATTCAGGAATACGGGGTGTCCGCAGGGCAGTTTTCTCAGCACGTGCCTCCTCCACCTGTGCTAACTGCATCGAGGCCGCTGGAGAGGGGCCTGGTGAGCCACGTTTCTGTCCAGGGCCCAGAGGGATTCGAAGGCTCACACCGTTGTAGAAATCAATTGCTTAGTGTCATCGGAAGAAGTCAATCAATTCAGGTGATAGATTATAGACACGCTAACGCAGGGCAGCGACTAGCGGGTGTGGGGTACAGCTCAGGTGGTAAAGGTGGGCGTCTGAGACATGCTTTCCACACGGCTTTCACTTTGTCGAGCCGGCCAAAGTGCTGGCTGGCTGGACCCTGCCCCCGGTATTGTCTGCCTTCTTTTCTTTCTCAGTTCCCTAATTTCTTTAGCTCCCAGATAAACCACCCTCAGGATTGCTCTTAAAACAACTAAGACTTTGAAAGATGCTCTATTTAATACTCAAGTAAAGGGAATTCCTAAATAAGACCAACGTTTAATTTAATTTGGAAAAATGCTTCATATGTTTGATACATGTGATTCCGTATTTTCGGTCCATTTCTTTTTAATGAGTCACCTGGAAACATATAGAAACAAGTCCTTGTCTCTGTGAAAAGCAGTCTCCCTAATATAGAAAAAGTTTTGACCAAATTTCCCTCTCCGTATAAAAAAAAATTCTAATTTCTTTTACTTATGTATTTTCCCCAGACTCCCGCTTTGTGAGGAGTCCTGTTTTGAATGTGCTACTGTCCACTTTGAAATCTTGGACATAATTCCATCCACCTGACTACAGATCTGCTGGGACAAAATGTGGAAATGAAACAGTGGGATTGTTAATCACATTAGCAGACAATTTGAGGCAAAAATAATTGAATTCCTGGAAACACTGGACAAGATATTAATACGACTCTCTGAGATTTTCTCATATTTCCAAGAAATGTTCCTTCGGTGCATGTGAACAAGGTAAACATATTACATAGACTCACACACACACAAACACACACACACAAAGGGCCACCTACCCGTGGAAATGCAAATAGCCCTCCATCGCTGATTAAGTCCAAGTTTGGGGGACGGTCTGGGCTTCGAATTGGAACGGCGATACGACAGTGTAGCCCACAGATGTTTTGGATTCAGGTTTTTGATTCCTTGACTTGCTAATTAGCAGTAAGAGTTTGAATTCCTGTTTAAAAATCAGGCTTCGTAAACGCCTAAGCCTCAATTGTCTATGCAAATACCACACATTTTTGTACCGCACAAGAAAACAGGTAATTTGACAGCTAATGACTCATCTGCTCGTGCAAACCCACAATTTTAACATACAGATGCCCGTTGATACATGTAAATCATATTTCATGTGGACCCTGCTTGCCCAGTCCCTTTTCTCTGTTTAAAGAAACCAACCCTTCAAATAGCGTTTTTGGTTTCGTGTTATGTGTCTGTTTTTCATTACGAAAAATCTGTTAATATTCCAGGAATATTCTGGTAGAAAAATATTATAAAATTTTAAACACATTTGAAAGAAATACTCCTCCTTGCCCATTTAATCTTCAAGAAAACAAAACTGGGCCATTTCAGTCCCAAACTTATCAGATGCACTGAATATATTCATGCGACGCCTGTATGTGTTTGATCAGAAATATAAAATCGTGACGCAGCTGATTCTGTATGTATCATCTTAACACTTTTCAACCTGAAATAGCATAAAAGCTTTTTTTTCTTCCAAAGACCAATATTTAAAAGGTGTTGATTTATGTAAATCAATAATTTATCAACTTGCTGTCTCTCCTGGCTGCCAGCCAGATGCCTCTCGCTCGCTCGGCCAGACAATGCCAGCTGCAACACATAATGGCCTGTGCTTCGCGTAGAAATAGGAGCATAAATATTTTAAAAATCCTGCTACAGGAAGTAGGGAGGCTTGGGGTGGGGGCAAGAGATTTTACTGGTTTATTGTGAGAGTGGAACAAGTCTACATATTTTATGGGTTGGTTTTATCAGAAGTGGAGGCAGGGACGCCTCCTCGCCTGATTTTTATCTCCTAACAAGCCTGACAGACCCAAGTCTTTTCATAGCAATTTGTTGAAGACATCTGGTGAAGCTTTCTAGGGGATGAACACGCTGCAGAGTGTTCCTCGGGTATCCGTTGGCATGGCAACCAGTAAAAGACTATTCAACATCAGTAGGTTTCGAAAAGGTGGAGGCCTAGTTGAAAATCCATTTGGGCTCCTACCTGCAAAATTCTTTTGAAAATGCACTAAATCTTCTCTTAGGGCTCCAGGGACTGAACCAATATGTACAACTGTGGCACCTTCAAATCTTAAATAATTTTCAAAACATGGGATTAATGACTCCAGTCACCAGAGGTATTACAGGAGACCTGGATTCACTTGCACTGGGCTAAAGAGGATATTAGGAGAAATATGGCTGTTGTTTCCCTTTGTGTCTTACGCAGGAAACAAACGTGTTCTTTTCAAATATCTGTGGAGTCTAAGTTACTAGGGTCAAATGAAGGAAAGGAAATCCTTGCATGTTTCCTTAAAAATCAGGTATATGTATCTTCAAGAACTAAATAGGATTGTTAATGCTGAAAGTAAATTTATTTTAAAATATCTATGTCCTTAGAACATTTTAATGTAGAAGTTCTCTTTAAAAAGATGGTTACCATTTTATGCTAAACTATTCTAGTTCAAGGACACTTTTATTTATTACTATAAACCAGGTTAAGCAATATGCTTTGCTGTCAATTAAGTTTTCATTTTTTGAAAATCATATAAGCACTGCCAAGGTCTTTGCTGGAATACATAAAAGTTTTATAAACTGTAACTAAGCTAATGTAACTTAGTTTATGTAACTTAACTTAGTAACTAAGCTAATGTAACTTTAGTTATTTAATTAACTAAAATTAAAAAAAAATGTCCTTTTATCTAAAATTCTTGTTATATTGCACTATAAATTTACAGCTAGCTTCCTAAAATGAAATAAAGATTAAAAAAAAAGAAAATTTCTAAGACTATGCCCTAATATATATATAACATGAGAAAAATAAATTATAAAATGCCCTATTGTTGCCCTGACCATGGGTTAGTTTCATTTAAATTATCCAGTTCAAAGAAGGTAGTCACCAAACTTAATTTTTAAATAAATGATGCTAATTAAAATTCAACTAATGATGTTGCTCTTAATGACTGAATTTCCAATGGCCCATGGAGCATGTGCACTGGAGCCAAGTCACAGCCACCCCCACCAGCACAGTTCTTAGGAGGGATCCCTACCAGAGCCACACGCCCGCGCTGGCCTCCGGGCCCCGAGGCAGGGTAAGGGTTCGAGATGCGCAGGAAGCTCTGAGCAGCACTGACGTCCAGCAGGAGGCGTAGCCCAAGAAGATCGGGTCTGTGTAACGCAGGAGTAAGTGGGTTTCTCCGTGTTCTGGTCTATGGTTCGGAGGCAATGGAAGTATTTACAAGTGGGATTCTGCCTGCAATGAGGGACAGGAAGACCTGGGTACTGGGACAAAGATCTGGATATTTGTCCTGGTTCTAACCCTGATCCTCCGAATGACAGAGGAGCCTTCTCCTTGCAGCGCCTTAAACTCACTCTAAGAGAATGGAAAGGAGGCTGCCCTGCGCCTCCCACCAGCTAGTGGGAAAGAAAGTCAGTTTTGTGCGACAATTTTAGAAAGTATAGGGTCCTAAAGTATTCATTGTCGTTGTTGCTGATGAAGTATGAAGTTGAAATCTGGGATGGATAAAAATATTTAACATAATCACATAATGCCATTACATTTCTGGGCCACTAGAAATTCAGTCCTTTCAAAGCTTCTCCCGTGAGCCCTGAACAGCAAGGGGTCTTCTGGGTCTAGAAACCAAGGTGTGCCCTCTCTCTCTCTCGCTCTGTCTCTGTCTCTCTGTCTGTCTCTCTCTCTCCCCCTCTCCCTGAAACTCTCAGGGAGCGACTGGCTGATGTGCCATGGCTACAAGGAAGCTCGGAAAGGGGAGTCTTGCTCGCTCTCCAAAGGCCATTGGCCTGCAGCCCCTGCTTTCCACCGGCCAGGGCACAGTTCATACCATTCAGCACAGATGAGGGAAACCGAGGCTAAGTGAGGTTAAGTAATAATCCAGAATCATACGGTCATGAAAGGATTTAACTCAGTTCTATCTATCTCCAACCTTGAGTATATTTGGACAAATCAGAACAGCCAGAGAAGGACTTTTCATATTTATTCAAATAAACAATGAGTGTTCTCTGTGGATCAGTGAATAATGTATAGGTGAGAATCCCCAGGGGAAGTCTGTCTGACTCCCTACTCCTAGTCACCCAAACTGGCCGTATCAAAGCGAGTCTTAGCAGCTCCTGGGATTCTAGAGCCCTCTTCAGCCACTGCGAGACGACAGGTCATTGTGGCTGGAAAGACTACACACCTCTCAGGGTTGTCTTACGTGGCTGGGTGAGGTGGGATGTGCCTGCCCCTTCTGCTTCGAAACACCAGCAGACACTGGCAAACGACACACAGCTTCAGTTCCCTTGCCCTGCCCCACCTCCCACCTGCCGGCCTGGTGAATGTGCTCCCCCTCCCCCCACCATGCCCCCAGCAGATGCATCTTCTCAACCTTCTGACACAGGACCTTCAGGTCACTGGATTGAGGGGCAAGGGATGGAAAGAAATAGACAGTCATCATGGGACATGAACGAAATGTAAATGGACTGGAATAAATGTTTAATGAGGACATATGTTGAATGCATGGCCCTAGGGAATAGACATGTGGGCTTCCTGTCGGCCTAACCTTGGTTCAGGGAGTGTGGCAAAGACTGAGTCTGTCACCAAGGTGGAGAAGACCCCAAGGCCAAGGGGCTTCAGCTCAGCCTTCTTTTAATAATTTTCTAATCATTTTCCAGGATCCCAGGAACATCTTGTTCCAAAACCACAAGGGTAGCTCACCAATGAAAGTTTGGGTGGGAAAGAAACTTATAACACAGCCTGGCATCTATTCCGTTCCACGGTGAGCCTTCAGGTGTTTGGTTCCATTATGGTTCATCCATCACAGGAACGGGACGACCCAGTGCTCCAGGCCCAGGCCTGAAGCTTTATCTTACACCCAAACCTGTTGTAAACAAGAGGGTTGTGGAAACAGCATCTCACAGTCAAGCACCACCCTGGAGGCTCGAAGGAGACTCGGGATTTGACCAGTGTACTAAAGGGCTTAAATTCCATTCCCAGCACCAAGGCTGGTTTCAAAATACAGTTCTCTTATTCGGTCTGTTGCTAATTTTAAAATTTGAATTAGGTTCTGTATATAGCCACCTGCTTTAAACCCGGAGAACATGTAAGAAAAAGTGAATAGGTTTTTACCTGATTTTAATCAACAAACACGGATTAGGCACCAAGTACGTTACCATCAGAACGGAGCTGGGAATATAGGCTAAACAGAACCCGGAGGCTCCCGCAGAGGCCCTAGCAGGTGTGGGGGGGGCTCCCCCGGCAGTGGCCCGGTGCGGAGGGAGCCCCCAGGAGGAAGTGGTCTGTTGGCTGGTGGTCGGGGAGAGATGGTGGTCGGAGTGATATTTGAGCTGCAATTTAAAGCATGAATGGGCCTTAGCTGCATGGAAAAGGGCAGGGGAAGGGAATTCCAGGGACAGGGAAAGGCACTGGACCAGAGTGTTGGACAGAACATGAAGTGGGAAGATGATAGTCTAGAAGGTAAATGTGGAAAGAGAGTCTGTGACCTTGTTCAGGACATGGGATGCCATGCAGGACTTTGAGATTTTTCTCTCTGGAAAATGAGGAGTTGGTGAAATACAGCGGTGCGGTCGTGTCTCTAAGGAAGGAGAGTTGAACCGGGAGTTTCTCTCTGCCCCGAAAATCAGAGTCAGCCTCTGGAGGTCGGGCGCTGGAGAAGGCAGTGGGAGGGGCATTGACATAAACCCCCAAGGGCGAGGCTGGCATTCAGGTAACCTTTCACTTCATACATGTTCACTGCGCCCGGTACTGAGACTGGGAAAACTGGATAAAAAGGAATCGGCTCCGCCCTTGGGGGGAGATCCCAGGAGGGAGGGAGGGGCGGGGGGGCAGCTCACGCCCGAGAGGAAATACCGGGGATTACAGGCCGCCTACCCCACCCGCGGACACGGTGTCTGGAAAAGACAATCCTTGAGCTCAATGTGACCTGGTGAATAACAATTCACCACTTAAGGTCTGTGCGGCCTCGAGCCCCATTTCATTTCTCGGGGTCTCATCGCCTCATTTATAAAGAGAGGGCACAGGCTGGGTCAGGGGTGCTCACCTGGCCGCCTGTTAGAGTCCCAGGGGGCGTGAGAAGAGCCAGCGCCTGGGGCCCACTGCGGGTCCACGGGAGGGGCCGGGGCGCTGGTCTTATTTAGAGCTCCCAGGGTCATCCACATGGACGACCAGGGTTGGGGGTCCCCGAGTGAGGTGCTCCCTGAGGCCACTCTCCCTGTGAAGTAGATATTCAAGGCTAACCCCGGCATGAACTGCAGCTGGCAGGTGATCTTTTCAACTGTGTCTTCCATTCGGTCAGCGCTTCCCCTGCCCCTCAGCCCAGTGTCCTCAGTACTCAGGAGGCCCCACGGGGACGTTCACTCATACTTTGGAAGTGCCCAGTACCAAGGGTTTTCTCCACGGCTAAAAAAATGGCCCAGCCAGGCGTGGCTCAGCGGTTGAGCGTCGACCTAGGATCCAGGCGATCGGGGTTCGATTCCCAGTCAGGGCACATGCCCGGGTTGCAGGCTCGATCAATGACTCTCTCATCGTTGATGTTTACATCTCTCTCTCTCCCTCTCCTTTCCTCTCTCTGAAATCAATGAAGATATATTAAAAATAAAAATAAATAAATGCCTGGCTCACATTTGGTTCTACCTGAGCCTGGGCCCTGCTGAGAGCTCTCTTCTCACAACCCCCCGTCTCAGGCAAGGACTGTCTTCACTGGCCCCGGTCACTCTTCTCTCCCTGAGCTTCGTTTCTTGTTTGTAAAATTTTCCATGTGCTTGGTCCCCTCCTCCGTGTCAGCTCCTACCCAAATTCCAGCCAGTTTTCTAACCCCAGCTCTCCTCTTACTACCTTTATGAAATGTGCGCAGGCTCTGCTTTCTGGAATTTATATCACTATCTCCAGTAATATTTGCATAACTCATTTATTTTATAATTCATTATTCCCTGGAAGATCTCTTATTCTTGTCTAAACTATGATCATCACGTTTACCTTGTTTGGAGAAACTAAATAGAAAAGACAATTAAATAAGAAGTTAAGTAGGATAATTATAAAGGAAATTAAATTTAATTGAATAAGTAGATATAAAGGGTAACAGAATTTTAAGCGGCCGGGAGCCATAGAAATATAATTTATTTATTCGTCTGATACATCTTTACCAAGCCCCTACAATGTGCTGGTTTTATTTTACGTGCTAGAGATTTTAGGGGGGAAAATCCTTGGGAACATGGGTTTCTGCAGCCTGTCGGGTAGGACAGGTAACGCATGACTAAGCCATGGATACAACATGCCGTGTGGCAACCAACGCGGAGAGACGCCTGTGCGCAGGTGTGATAGGGTAAGACGCCAACAGTAAAAGGACAAGGCAGGTGTTTCGTCTTATATTTTGATAATTAATCCCCCAACAAGATGGCAAGAATATCACAGAGCTGAAACTGCGAATGAAAGTCCAGTGCGGTTTCTCCCACGCACGTGAGCGAGGTGCGGCCGAATCGGACGGAGGCCACAGGCCCGTCCTCATGAAGCCACCGGCCGGCTGCCCCCCGTTGCTGACAGGAAGCGTCACTGCCAGGAAACGGGGTCCCCCCAGAGTCAGCACCCGGGGACAGATGCGAGGAGGCCCGTGAGCAAGCAGAGGTGACCTGAGCCCGCGGCAGGGCGAGCGGCTTCCTGGAGCCTGTGTGCTTGGGGCTGGAGGGCCCTGGGCGACCTCAGGGGCAGGGGTCCTGGTCCTTAGACACATGTCACAGTCTCAGGGAAGCAGCCAAAGGGGAAAGGAAAAGGGAAGGGTCCACCTGCTCGAGTTCTGGGGGCGGCTTTTCTTTTTTTTAAAAAAATATATCTTTATTGATTTCAGAGAGAGGAAGGGAGAGGGAGAGAGAGAGACAGAAACATCCATGATGAGAGAGTCATTGATCGAGCCTGCAACCCGGGCCTGTGCCCTGACCGGGAATCGAACCCCGATCGCCTGGATCCTAGGTCGACGCTCAACCGCTGACCTACGCCCAGCCGGGCTGGGGGCGGCTTTTCAAACTCATGGGCAGGTAGTAAGTGTCCAGGAGGCATTTTTATACAGTCTGTGATATTGAAAGTCACTTGAAAAATGGGGTGTGTGCGTGTGTGTGTGTAAGATTTACATGTAAACATGTACACAGTATGCGAAGCTCCTAGAGTCTTCTTGCCACAAACAGCCGGGTGTATGCGGAGAAGGAATATTGTGGTTTCCTGTGTGTGCACGTGTGTGTACATGGCCACAGCGTGAATATGGGCACTGTTTGAGGTCGTGCCCATCTCGTAGCCTGTGGGTACAACCAGAGACTCTAAAAGTTACCAGAGTATGTGGCTGGAGAGGTTCCTGTGTGTGCACATTCAGTCCGAGAGCACGGATCTGCGATCGATTTGTATTTCGAGTCTTACCTAGGGATTTGTACGTGGGCAGAAAGGGTTATAGAACCCATTAGCTGATCTGAATTTATGACAATAAATCCCTTGATGTTCGGCTATGACAGGAATTACTCTTCTCTAATGAGTAATAAATGTGGATAAGTCATGTGTCCCATTGGATTACTTGGCTAAAATCACATTTAGAAGACGGCTAATTGTCTCAAATTTATCCAAATTCAATACAAATTTTATTGCCACTAATTGCCTTTGCAGGTTTCAGAGCGTTGCACATATTTGAACGTATCCGTCCCAGCATCCTGTGCACACGCAATAGATGCAGACATCAGCCACTGCTGCTCCGTTCAAGCTGCTCCGATATCTTGGTATTTTAACACTAACTTATTATGACTTGAAATATAACTTTCCATTTTCAGAGCTGTGATGCATTGGATTTTTAAGTTAAATATTTTTGTCCTGGGTAGTCTGTCCCCATTGTGTTGCGGTTTTGACGTAATTGCAAGATCAGGGTTACTAACCAGTAGCAACGCACTGTTACCTGTCGGCACTGTTGCAGATGTATTCACATTGTCATTCTCAGTCAGCTGAGCTAATTTAGCCAGTGCCAGCATGCGAAACAGCTGTTTCCAACATTTTTATAATCTTAAAATAATCCATTATTTGCAATTGCATATATAAAATTGGTGGGTTTTGTGTAGTGAACAAGTTTAAAAATAGAAAAATATATAAATTTTAGCAAAATAAATGAGGAATATCATAGCTAAATATGTCAGAAATCATATATTTTTAATAATTTCTATTGGAATTTAAAATATTTTTTTCTTTATAAACAAGCTCATAAAAGTTCTAAAAAAATCTTCAAAGATATCTTGGATGAAATGCTTTATTTTGAAATTCTTTACAGTGAAAGGCCCTGAGTACAATGACTAGTTTGAGAGGATTTTTTGAAAAGACAGAGACCTAGAATAAATGAGATAAGTAAATATATATTTTCATAACCAAAAACTCAGTGAGTTAGCAGTTCTAGGTCAAATGGCAGTTTGGTCAATCATTCTACTCCAAACACATGGAAAATATTTGCTAAAATATGATAATAATATATAAATACATAACTGAGTTTATGTTGAGAAGAGAAATCTTTGGGGACCAGAAGCGGAGAGGGAGCCAGGGCGTCGGGAGGGCTGTAGCTGCGCCGTTCCTTGGAAGCCAGACCTTGAGGCAAGTCATCTCCGTGAGTCCCAAAGCCCCGGGAGGGCTGGTGTTTCTAAAGGAAAGACAAAGAAAATAATTAGGTGTAACAATCAGTCATGAGACAAGAAAAACTTACTAAGCCGAATGAACACCCGGGCCTCTAATTTATGCCAAGAGGATTAAAATATGTGTAGAGCAGTTACATTTTCTGAAATTCAAGAATAAAAAACACTATAAGGAAGCTAAGAGGTGAGCTTAAAGGAGTAAAAATTAAGTTCTCTCAAGACATAGAACATTCAGTGCCAGGAGGCAGTGCACTGCCTGTAAAAGGAAGTTGTAGGACAGTTTTCAGTGGTCTGTGAAGTCACCGCTAACAGGATGAGGCGACCAACGGCACTCTGATTTATACAAGGATTCTGAAAACATTTTCCCCAAATACTTTTCCCGAATAACGTCTCGAAGAGTCAGTGTGGCTGCTGGAGAGAGGACCCAGGGTGAGCTGAAAGCTGGAAAGCCTGGTAGTGGTCACCGAAAGCAACCGTGTATTATTTAAGCTTAATCTTGTGTATATAATTTCAGAACAGACTCTAGATGCTAAAAGATGAATATTATAAAGTATTCCTCAGGGCCTGGGATCTCTAAGTGAAATACGCCGTACAGGGGGTGGGCGAGGAGAGGAGAGAAACCCACAGGAACAGGGAGGCAAAGCCGATGACTTCAGGGAGGCCTAGTAAGGACAGAATTATTCCTTTAAGATTTTAATGAAGAGATGATCTTTAAAAGAATGATAATCGGAATCTGTTTTAATCAAATCAAAGAGTAAAAAACATACATATGTGATTTGAAGTATGATTTCTGAAAACAGAAATCGTGCCAAGTGGAAGGCACGGATATGTGACATACGTGTGGCGTACGAGGCCCGGGGCTCGTTACACTTGCCCTGACCCTGATGGGCCTGCGTCGTCAGGGGCTGTCAGCTTTTATTCCCTATAAACAAAGAATAAAATGACCATTGAGAGGAAAGAATAGAGAATATGGGCAGATTCTGTCCAGAAAACCCCAAGTGATCAATTACAGAAACGTTCTTTTATTTTATTTTTTAAAAAATATTTTTATTTCTTATCTTTATTGATTTCAGAGAGAGGAAAGGAGAGGGAGAGAGAGAGAGAAACATCAATGATGAGAGAGTCATTGATCGAGCCCACAACCCGGGCATGTGCCCTGACCGGGAATCGAACCCCGATCGCCTGGATCCCAGGTCCACGCTCAACCGCTGAGCCACGCCCGGCCGGGCCAGAAACGTTTTTTAAAAAGTAATGAGTTGAGTGAGTTGATGTTTCAGAACTCAAGAAGAGTTCTTAAATATCAGCAATAACGCAGTGGGATGAGGTGATGGGATAAGCAACAGCAGAGCAGCACCACGAATCCTGTTCCAGCTGCCAGCTGAGGGGGGGCACCCTAAATCTATCGGGGAGCAGCCGACAGTGCCCCTGGGGCTCGCGTCCAGGGGGGCTGGGCAGGGATGCACCGTTGCCTGATTTTGCTATTTTGTTGGTGAGCAGCATCCTGTGCGGTGCAGCTCAGCCCGTGTGTGAGAAGTTGAATAGAATGATCCAGAGTTTTCTAGTTTCTTCGTCTAAGGGCCAAATTTCAAATTACAGCTTTCCTATTTCTTTGATAACTACGAGCATTCACTTGTATATCCTAAAGCTCTGATGTTATGCAGGGAAATTAACATTATACAACACTGGGCTAACAGGGCTGGAGCCCCATCGAGGCTGGTCAATAAAGAAAAGCGTATTAAATTCACACACATACGCACACGAACAGCAAAGGCAGGTAGACAGCCCTCAGCAGGGAGCACAGACGCAAACGGTGAGTCTCAAAGGGCCAGAACTAGCAAAGGACTAGCCAATGGCTCAGTCGTCTGCCTTCCAGTGTTTACTGACATTTACTTGTGGGATGAGAAGTCCATTTGCAGTACTGTATGCGAATTTTTAAAAAAGTGTCTTTCCCTTTTCATTTAATGCCTGCCAGCAACAGTAATCAAAAGGGTCACTGGGATTTTGACTCTTTGGAGTCATTTTTCAAGAGTTTTCAAAAATGGGTTAAAAAAAAGAAGAGAAAGCATATAGAGAATTCTAAATTTGAAGACAACTCACTATAATTTAATACTTGATTTTTGTGACAATAAGTGGCTTGGCGTGTCAAGGTTGGGGGTAAAAGGAAGAAGACAGCGGCTAAGAAAAGAATTTTTTTTTTTTTTTTGCGATCGATCGGCACAGGTTGAGATGCTTAAAGAGCCTGAGTGGTTACCACTGCAGCGCAAGGTCAGGTGCGTGTGAGAAAAGCCTTTGGAAATATGCGCATGAATTTCCCGTAGCGCAGACCTGACTGTCACGTATTGACCAACATAAATAATGTAACCCAAAGAAATTTTGCTCAGCAACCTGGTTGTCGGTCCCCGATGGTGGGCACTCGCGCAGCGTGCGTTTCAGGGTAACGCGGGGAACAGGGCCGGCGGGAGGAAGGGAAGTGGGGCAGGCTTCTTGGAGCAGGGGACGGAACTGGGCCACGCGCGGACCGGCAGCTGTCACGACGGGGACGCTGGTCTCGGGGAGAGAAGCGGTCAGGCTCCCCTGGGACAGGCCACTCCCCACGGAACAGGCAGAAGGCGCTGGCAGCCGCGGGGACAAAGTAAAACCACACGTTTAAAAACATACAGCCCGGCCGGGCCTGGCTCAGCGGGTGAGCGTCGACCTGGGATCCAGGCGATCAGGGTTCGATTCCCGGTCAGGGCACAGGCCCGGGATGTGGGCTCGATCAGTGACTCTCTCATCATTGATGTTTCTGTCTCTCTCTCTCTCTCTCCTTTCCTCTCTCTGAAATCAATAAAGATATATTTAAAAAAAAAAATACATAGACCCATGGCATTTTCTCAGAGATGAAAGACATTTTAAAGAACATAAGATAACTATAAAGATAGAACCTAATAGGTCAAAAGGGGAAAAAGAGATCAAAATACTAAACATTTTTTAAAGGCATTAAACAGCAGGAGAGTAATTTGCGTGGTGCGCCCGGTGTTTCCTTTCTCCCACGCGGGGCAGGTACGGTCACGAAAACACAACCCCCGTTGGCACACAGCGCAAGCACACAGGCGGGAAAACGGTACATTTAAAATAATTCCAAAGACAGTAGATGCAAACGGGATAGTTACCATGACCTGTATGTAAAGAAATGAAAAGCAAAAAGCAACCAAGTGAAGCACTACCTTTTGTGCCAATGTGGCCGCTCACAGTCATCAGCATTTAGTGAGAAAGTAGTGTGGCCAACATCCCCCCCCTCCACTGATGCGGCCTCCTGAAAGAGAACATTTGGAAATCTATATCAAAAGCAATTTTGTAATAGAAATATATTGTAAGGAAACCATAAGAACCATATGAAAATATTTTCTACAATATCATTAAAAACAGGGAAATAATCTAAAGGCTCTTCAGTTAAGGGTTGGTTGGATAGCTATGACATATATATATACATATATATACACATCTATATAACATGGAGAATCACATTCAGAAAAATCATATTTAGAAAAATAATCACATGGATAAATATTTGTGATATAGTTTTAAGTAAAGAAAACTAGGTTATAAAATATTTTGTACAGTAAGCTCCAAGTATATAAATGTATTTTATGTGTGTGTCTAGAGTAAAATATTAGCATGTAAGGAGTAGTAACCGCTGTGTGGTAGGATTTTGAGTATTTACTACATTTTGTATAATATACAAGCAAATTAGTGATAGGTGGGTGTTATATGGTTTTAAAAAGTTGAAATAACTGTGAAATGCATGCAAACAAAATGGGACGGATTAATAAATAGGTAAATAAATGCATAGATATATATCCCAGAAAACACAGTGATTTTATAACACTAGTTTATAACTAGTTTTATAACACTAGTTATAAAATCCAGGTGACAGGCATATGGATATTCACGATAAAATTCTTTCAACTTTGCAGCATGTTTGAAAATTTTCCTAATAAAATGTCAGAAAAAGTTAATTTAAACAATATAGCAAAAAAATACAAAATGTCCACTTAATGTATAAAACGTATTTCTATTTCTTGCATTTATTGCTATAGTGATCTGTTTAACCTGAGCATAATATTAAGTTGTTTTATTAGTTTACTAGTCTGCTGGTTAGAAGTCATTGTGGGGAGAGGGAGATCTTCATGGCTGCAAACTCATGGAGAGATTGTTTAACTACAGAGTTAACCAGCGAGTAGCGACAATGCCGGTCCATCCGCCCTTTAAAAAGAGTAAAAGTACATTTCACTAAGTCCGGTTCTTTATAAGAACAGAGCCTTAAGCTTGCTCGGCTTTCCTGGTAGTCTGGACGTCCTTATGAGCTCTCTTGCTCTTGCCTGTTTGAATTAAGTGCCCTTTTGAACTGTTATATGTGTGACGATCTTCTGGCCGGAATGTGGCTTGATGTTTATTATGTGGCTACAGTCCCCCTCACACCCTGCTGGCTCTTGCGTCCCCAAGTAAATGAAATGCTCCAGCTCCGCGCACCGGATTTATTCAGGCGCTGACCCCTTTCAGGGGAGGTTTGCCCTCACCTTAGGTAACTCGCGTATCAGCGGATACAGGCCAGGGCTACGTACTCTGTGCAAAGACGCCTCTGCTTTGCCCACCTTATTGTACTGAACCCACAAACCAGGGGACAGAGAACTTTAGGATGACATCTATTAACGGCCCACAAATTTAGAAACCGTTTTCCTCCTGACCCCTAATCCCTGGGAACCAAAGCCCCCCTCCGTCACACGGCTATTACAATCGTTATCTCTTTCCCCCCATTTGTTTTATACAGACTCTACTTTTTTTCTCTGCTTAATTAGGTAGCTTCCTGGAAGACCAGCCTGTCTAATCAAGCTCCCCACCTTCCTGGAAGGCACCAAGTTGAGCCCCTCTTTCCCCAAATGGAATGGTCACCCTGAAGGTAGAAACAGTAGAGTCCGGTGCCCCCTGAAGGCCGATGGGATTCCCCTGGTGCCTTAGGCGGTTATCTGGGTAACCTGGGGCAGAGCGCCTATTTCCAGCCCAGGGTAAGAGTTCAGAGGACCAGGCCGTCTTCACTTTAGCACCCAGCACATGCAGTCGGGACTGTCCTGAAATATAACCCCAAGCAAGATGTGACCCAAAGACTAAAGGGCCTGCTTTCTACTGGGCCTGATGGCTGGGCGGGGTGCCATCTTGCTAACACCTGGATACTTCATCTGGGTAGAGGGGCAGCGATTTTCATCACTGACAAAATAACAGTAAAAAGCGTAGAACATAAGCCTACGAAAGTGGAAGTAAAGCAAGACTCCAAGAAATAATTTATGGGGGAAATTTATTCTGGATATTGAAGGACTTGCTGAATTGGCAGAGAAAGTATTGTGGTAATTAATTTGAAGATCCAGTCAGTATCTGCTCACATCTTCTCCCTCTAAAATCAGTAAAAACATATCCTCAGGGGAGGATTCTTTATTTTTAATTTAAAAAAAAAAAAGAAGTTTATTCTAAGTCTGAAATTCTATTGCTACTAGAGTGGAGATGTCAAATCAGGTCTCCCTTCCTTCCTTCCTTCCTCCTTCCTCCCTTCCTTCCTTCCCCCTTCCTTCCTTCCTTCCTTCCTTCCTTCCTTCCTTCCTTCCTTCCTTCCTTCCTTCCTTCCTTCCTTCCTCCCTCCCTCCCTCCCTCCCTCCCTCCCTCCCTCCCTCCCTCCCTCCCTCCCTTCCTTCCTTCCTTCCTTCCTTCCTTCCTTCCTTCCTTCCTTCCCTCCCTCCCTCCCTCCCTCCCTCCCTCCCTCCCTCCCACCTTCCTTCCTTCCTTTCTCTTTTTGTCCTTGGAATTAGAATTCTGAAATTCCCACAGATAATTGTTTTTGGAAAGAGAGTGTGATGCATTTTTGGGAAAGGGATCATGGTGTCCCCTTGCTTTTCTTTTCTCTTTGGACCCACAGATAATCTGCATTGTCTGTGCCCAGCACTGTGTCCTAGCTGAACAACTGACCGTGACCGGCCCCTCAGGCCAACTCGTGCTCGGCCTAGATTGTGCTGAGCTGTGTATAAAGCCTTCAGCTCCGGCTTTCATCTTCCTCACCCCTCCCCTTCCAAGCGCACACGGACACGCATCATGCCAAGGCCTTTGCTCCTGGAGATTCTTGTCAGTGTGGTTAAAAACAGACGCCTCGTCGAAACAGACGTAGTCTTCAGGCTCTTGGCTTGGCTGCCAATAGTTGCTTCGTGACCAAAAACAAAGAAATAAAAAAACCCCACAAAAAGCAAAGACCTCCTCCAGCAGGCTGGCAGCCCTGCGGAGCCCGCGGAGCCCACGCAGCGAGGCAGCGAGCAGCGGCGACGCCCTCGCCCGGCCCGGCGGGACCTGGGAGCCCGCAGACCCGCAGCTCCGTCAGTCTCCGGGAGGCTGCTCCCTGACGGCCTTGCCTGTATCTTCCCATGTAGACTAATGACCGAAACTATAAATGCTACTTCATTTCTGTTTTCAAGGACTGCTTTTCCAAAAACCCGTAGTAATAATTTAGGAGAGAATTTAGTTAGAAATGAACGAAGATTTCTCAATCATCAGAACAGCAAAGTACTGAGACGATACCTTGGGAAATGCAAGAAGAAAATAAGTGTTTAGTATAAACACTTTGGCTGAAGTCTAAGTGCTAAATTAAATACTCTGCCTAACCCGTCCCTGTTATGATTCTGTTTCCTCGATATACTTCAGTCTATTGCAATATCCAGGAAATGAGGGAGATGGGGTTTAGTTTAGAAGGCGCCCTGGGGACAAGCATTTTGGTAGGTAAGAGGGAGATTTTTCAAGAAATTAGAATCTCTGGTCTTTTGTAGGTTCTAGTGTAATATTAACGCTTTATTTGAATAATGCCGATCTTTGTATCACGTTTACTCAGTTTTATTATTATGGGAAGATGGTTTTTGGAGAGCTTTACACTCTATAGTATTCCTGCAAGAAATACGAAAGGGAGAGATGCACAGAAACACTACTTGAGATCGGATAAGTATATATTGGGTGATTTGCTGATTATATTTTTTAAATGTTGTTTCCAGATTCATGTACACATTTGGATAAATGAACTGCATGTATTTATTATGTATATTTTAAACCGGAGAAACACCTGTAAAGCCTATGGAGTAAATATATAGTCATTCTGTAAATTATTTATCCAGAAACCTCAAGAGCTTTTTGCCGCTGTCTCATCTGTCAGTTAAATTTGTTTTAGTGGTATAAGCACTAGTTATGTGATATTATTGTACATAATGTATTATGAAAATATGTACAATTTGCATGTAGGAATGATCGAATAAATAAAAACACAAGGGTAGAGTCTGTCTTGATCCACCCGTGTAACTCCGCAGGTGCCAAACAGCCTTTGCTTACTCTCCTGAGTGAAAATGTACGCACGCGTTTAACACGGTTTTAACTCATTTTTCGAAAATATGTCACATTATTAGTTTGCAGACATATACAATCTCATACATTCTTAACAGGGTTGCATTTAAAGAATTTTATAGTTTCCTAAAACAACTTATGGACACCTCATGAAAAACAGTGAAGCGATCTACACGTAACCCCTTTAACTCTTTTAATGCACCAACCAGAAGACCTGCAGGTAATGCGCTAAAAGTAATTTGTGTTGAACGAATCTATTTTATACAGATTAGCATCCTCTTTACTAACATGACCTAAAATGGGCAATTTTATATTGTATTCTCCCTCCCAAGATATAAAATGAGAGAAAGTTAAGTAACGGCTCGCAGGCCGCTCTACGGGAAGCTCGGCGAACGCCCCCGAAGACGACGCGAGCGTGCGGCCTGGGCCCTGAGCAGGCCCGTGGGAAGCCGTCTCGGAGATCCGCCCCTAAGGTTGTCCTTTTCTGACCAAGTCACCTAATTTCCAGGCCAGGAAGACAGGCTGAGAAACACAGTCAGAAACATCCCCATTCCAAACCCACAGACGCGATGAAGGTGATATTTTTATAAAGCATCTTCAAAGACGTCGTACAAAGGGCTGGGCCGCTGAGGCCCTTCGCTCCCCGAGTCAGCGGCCGCGGGGAAGGAGCTGGAAACACACGGCAGAGGACACGGCGGATAGAGGCTGTTTTATCCCCAGGAGAGGCTCGGGCTCCGGGCAGAGGAGGTAACGGGGGACTGGGCCCGTCCTCCACGTCTAAGGTGTAGGCAGAGGCGGGCGGAGCTAACAGAGCAACGAGAACTGAGGAGGAATCGCCTCGGCAACTGGAGAAGAAAAGGAAAGGGCGACAGACAGCAAAAGATTAAAAACAAGAAACATGAAAGACGCTTCAACACAAAGGGCGCTGAGAGGCTGAGGGCGGCTGCGGGGACAGAGGCCCGGCCCTTGGATGGAGCAAGAGGCATGTCCTTGGTGACAGGGGCAGGATCAGTCTCCATGGGACCCGGGACCCGGGAGGGGGCGCAGTGCGGCTGCCCCGCTAGGGCCACTGTGCATTATGAGTGACCACCATCCGGGTGAGACCAGCGCCGCAGTTATGTAATGCTTTACACGCAGGGGGTCCCCCAAAATGTATACGCATTTTAACACTGGATAGTTCATATTATTTTCTTTTAAACTTTGGAAATGAACTGTATGCTACTAAACACCGACTTTATAAATGTATAAAAATCTATACATTTGGGGGGACTTCCTGTATCGGCAATATCTAATGTTCTGTGGTTATTTTTACCTGCTGGAGTGAAACCACACACTTTCTTTTGCCGGGGCTGCCATAAAAAAAGTACCACAGAGCTCGTGGCTTAAACCACAGAAAGCTGTTTCTCACAGGCCTGGAAGCCGAAAGTCCAAGACCCAGGTTTCCCTGTGGCCTTGCTCCTAGCCTTGCAGCCTTGCCTCCCCACCAGGCCCTCACGTGGCCTTTTCTCTGCGCACCCATGTGTCAGGCGTCTCTTTCTCTCTTCTATGAGGACACCAGTCCTACTCGAGTAGGGCCCCACCCTTATGGCTGCAGTTAACCTAATTTCCTCCTTAAAAACCCTGTCTCCAGCTACAGTCACCTTGAAGGCTGACTATGGCAATTGAGGGGACACAGTTCAGTCCGTAGCACCACATAATTTGGCAGGTAGTTTAATTTAACAAGGGCCGGGTGTATCCTAGGAGCAGAGGGAAGGAAGCGGCCCAGGAAAATAAGTGAGCTATTTACAGTGAAGCTGGAGAACGTACAGAAGGCGGTCTCCATGGACGGAGGGTCCCGCGAGGGTGAAGAGTTGCTGCAGCGGGTGGCATCATTGTGATAAGCGTAGGAAGCGTCGACTGAACACCTCATGCCTGTGAGCTGGGCTCCTGGCCGTGCTACAGAGAGGAGCTGCCTTTATTCCCATTCTACAGCGGGGACACCGAGGCACCAAGTGGCCGAGTAACTGCAGAGGTCACACATTTGAAAAGAGGAGCCAGGATCTGAAGAATGCGACTCTGCTTCCGAGACCACGCTCGGCACCGTGATGATGGAAGTGATCCGGGCGAGGGGAAGGGAGCGACGTCCCCCGGCCAGGCTTCTCAGAACCAGTGCCCCTGAAGTGGCGCCTTTACCGGGCATGACAAGCCGCAAGGCTGATCATGAATATTATTGCCTGTATTTGGACTGAGGGGGAAAAATAATTTGAGGAGCACCCGTCGCTGAGGGGCTAGGGTGATGGGTGGGGTGGATCGTGAACATGCAATTGCAAGTCACAAAAATGACGACAGAATGTCAGTGCTTTATACATCAGTAAGGAAGGCCATTTATTTAGAAAACGTGTGCGCAGGACATGGCAGGCGATTTACAGGAGAAACAAGTGACCACAAACTTGAAAATGTTTCACATCACAGTCATCAAAAGGTCCAGATTAAAAAGAAATGATTTCTATGTTTTAAAATAAGTGATTTCTATAACCCAAAGAAAGGCTTTCTCAAATGTTGCTCGTAGGAGGATGGCTTGGTATGTGTACCTGTTACCCCAGTAATTCCACTTTCCCTGGGAACCCACCGTTAAAAATCATCAGAGATTTAGAGAAACATGTATACAAGGATAGTCACCACAGTGGCATAGAAAAAAATCCTGAAATTAACCTAAACATCCCAAAACAGAAGGCTAATTAAATATAATAGCATTTCATTTCAAATTCATAATTTTGAAGAATTTTAATATAAATTTAAAAACGCTCTAAAGAGTGGTGTGCCAAATTATATACACCTCTTAATACTGAATTTTGAAGGGAACATATTTTTATGTATGAACTCATAGTGAATAAAAAAATTAAATATACCAAAAATGATCAGTAAGTAAGGAATGATGGGTAAGTCTTCCCATATCTTTATATTTCTCTGCATTGTCCAAATTTTGTACAAGGAACATATATTATTTAACTAGTCATAATATGTATATTTTTTAATTATTCAAAATTTGAGTATATAGCCACAGAAATGGCTACTCCGAGCCTATGTAAATGTCTAAATTAATAGAGAGGTCTGACCTTTGTGTAAGTTACGAGGTTCTAATTTGTTTCAGGGGGTTCAGATTCAATTTGGGTTCCCCAGAATTTCTCAAAGATGTTATCAGTAATAGCCCTTGTCTACGCAGAACACAGCCGGACATTTAGGTGCAACCAGAACCCTTTGTGCCTGTGGGAACCTCATGGGAGACACCCTGACCCGCAACGGGCCTGTCCCTGGCTCACCCCCTCTCCACCACCAGACCTGCCCTCGTATTAAGACTCCCCAGCATCTAGAACCGCTCCTGGAACATGTGAGGCTCAAGTTATGCTCATTGGATGGTTTTGGAAACAAATTTAACCACCTTCCTTGGTTCAAATCTCTACCCTTGGTGCCGCCGGGGTGGTGGTTGGCGCTCCTGCAGTAACTGAGCTCTGGAGCTTTCGTGCTGTTGAATCTTTTTTTCTTAATTTGTCTTTATTGTTGAAAGTATTACAAACGTCCCCTTTTCCCCCACCGATCCCCTCCACCCCGCCTCCACCCCCGGCCTCCTCTGCCCTAGTGTCTGTTCCCTGGGTCAGGCAGGCATGTTGAGCGTCACTGACACCAGCGGCCGGTGCCAGGCTCAGAGCCTCGCCCCGCAGGGCAGCCAGGGCCCCGGGACGGGCGGGGCTGTCCCCCAGCCCCCTCTCCTTAGGCCGGGAGCCGCTCACACCGCATTCGAGGACAGCCCAGACGAACAGCTCGGTGACAAGGGCCTCCGTTTCCCTGACATTCTCCCGGGGGAACCGGCTGTTATCCGGGTGGATTTGACAGCAGTGACTGATTGTCAGTTTGATTTAAGAGCACAGTGCCCCCCCTCTTTTATTTTATTCTTGCCAAGGACCCTTTAAATTCGACTAAATTTTTACAGCTTCCATTTCACCCAGCCCGGGAGCCCCCCTCGCAGATTTGGAGGGAGGGTCGTTTAATAATGCGCCCGTTTCAGCGGGGGACCCTTTTCATTCCCTTTTTCCTGTTTCGTTGTTTGCCAGCCTTTAAAAAAAAAAACCTTTTTAAAAAATGTTTCTGTCAAAAAAGCCAAATCGGGCATTTTCTGATTTAAAGAATTAGTTGCGACCCCTGTGCGGCCCCCAGCCCGAGTGGCAGCCTGGCCCCCTGGGCTCGTGTGGGCCCCGCGGGCTTCCAGCGGCTCGCAGGCCCGGGGGTCCCCGAAGCCGGGGCCCAGCTCAGGGATGGGCGCTCGGGGCGAGCCTGCGGCGTCCTGGCGGATCTTGGCCATCGCAGGGGGACCTTCCAAGCTGTGCCTGTCGCATGGCCTGCTGCGCTCGCTGTGCCTTTTCCTGGGCAGCTGCGGACCCCCAGGAGGAGCCGGGGGAGCAGGGGGAGCCGGGCGCCGCGTGTCCCTCTCCCGGGCCCCCCCTTCTCCTCCGTCCGAGCCGCTGCTGTCTCCCCCTTTCTGCCTCACATGCGGCCTCATTTTCTCCCCTCTCCACCACTGTCTCATCTGCCTGCCTGCCTGTCTGTCTGTCCAGCTGTCCATCTGTCCAGCAGCATCGTCACCTTGCCATCTGTTTATTCCCCTGAGCGGCTAGAAGCCATTGCAACCCCCTAACTCTCTACCTCGAGAACATTCCTGCAGCACTCTCGGCTCGCGAGGTGCACTCTGGAGGTGCTGGCCCGGAACGCGTGTGCGGGAGATGGGGCGCGGGGCAGCCGTCACCTGGGCAGGGCCTCCCGCAGGCATGTCGCGTGTGCGGGAGATGGGGCGCGGGGCAGCCGTCACCTGGGCAGGGCCTCCCGCAGGCGTGTCGGGGCCTGGTCTGCGGCCTGCGGAACGCCGGGTTGGTCACTGCTCCCTCTCTGTCCTTTACGCTCTCATTACCCCGACCCGTGGTGCTCAGTTAAAAGTACACTAAAGGGAGCCCCAAATACAAACTTCCTATATCAGCATCTCAAAAGCAGAAGCATACACCTCACACTGGGCCCTTTCCCTTCGCACAGTTGAGCCACTAAGCACAGACCTTCATGATGATGCTCATTTCTCAGTTAGTCCAAAACATGGTTCACCCGCCATCACAAGTGTTACTGGGTGTAGTTCATGCC